>NC_045454.1:26361059-26461977 GCF_002776525.5 Piliocolobus tephrosceles | reverse complement strand
TTTTTTTTTTTTTTTTTTTTTTTTTTTTTTTTTTTTTTTTGTCTTCAGGTAAGCTGATACTCTATTCTCTAAATTCTTTTTAGATTTTCTCTGTCATTGATATTCTGCAGTTTGAATATAATATACCTTGTGCAGTTTTGATACTTACTCTGCTTAATGTTTTCTGAGCTTCCTGGATCTGCAGTTGGTGTTTGCAATTAATTTTGGAAATTTCTCAACCACTTTTACTTCAAATACTTTGTTTTTCTCTCTTTATTATCCTTGTGGCATTCCCATGACGTATATGCTACATTTTAGTAATTGTTCTACAGTACTTGGATATTCTGTTCTATCTTTTTCATCCATTTATTTTTTTCTGTGAATTTCAATTTTGGAAGTTCCTATTAACATGTACAAAGCTCACTGATTCTTTCTTTGGTTGTAATCAGTCTACTTATGAGTTCTTTCAAGGCATTCTTCATTTATTACCTTTAAAAAAATTCTAGCATCTCCTTTGATTATTTCTTAGAATTTTCATCTCTATATTTATATTACCCATCTGCTCTTGCATGTTTTCCAATTTTTTCTATTAGAACCCTTAGCATATTTATCATAGTTATTTAAAATTTCCAGTCTGATAATTTCAAAAATTCTGCCATATCTGTCTTGTTCTGATGCTTCCTTTGCCTCTTCAGACTGTTCTTCTTCTTCTTCTTCTTCTTCTTCTTCTTCTTCTTCTTCTTCTTCTTCTTCTTCTTCTTCTTCTTCTTCTTCTTCTTCTTCTTCTTCTTCTTCTTCTTCTTCTTCTTCTTCTTCTTCTTCTTCTTTTTTTATAACTTGCCTTGTAATTTTGTTGTTGTTGCTGTGTTGTTGTTGTTGAAAGAGGTATCAGGTAAAAGGAACTGAAGTAGTATAGTTAGGGAACATTATGTAATTTTAATTTTTTTACATTTATTAAAATTAAAATTATGACCCAGGACATGGTTTGTCTTGATGACTATTCCATGTAAACTTGTAAAGAATATGCATTACGCTGGTGTTTTGATAAATGTTCTATCAATGTCAATTAGATTCAATTGGTTGATGATATTCAGTTCTTCTGTCTCTTTGCTGATTTCCAGTTGTTCTATCCATAATTGAGAGGACTATGTTGAATTATTTAACTATAATTATAAATTTGTCTATTTGTCCCATCACTTCTATCCAGTTTTGCTTCATGCATTTTAAAGCTATATTGTTATGTGCATACATTTATGTTTGTAATGACTTCTTAGTGAATAGACATTTTTGTCATTTGTAGTATCTCTTTTTCTGTCTGGTAATTTTTCTTGCTCTGATTTTCTCCTTATATAAATATAATCACTTCAGGTTACTTTTAATTAGTATCTCCATGACGCATTGTTTTCTGTTCTTTTACTTCTAAGCAGCATTATATTTTATCTATCTATTATCTATCTATCATATATGAAATCAGCCATATTTACGTGAGTTTTTGTTGACAGCATATAGTTGAATCTTTTAAAAAAAGTCAGTTTAGACAGTCTCTGTCTTCTAATTAATGTGTTTAGACCATTTGTATTTAATGTAATTTATTAAAAGGTTTAGATGTAGGCCTACTTTTTATCATTTGTTTTTAGTTTGTTTCCTAAGTTTATACAAGTGTGTGTTTGTGTGTGTGTGTGTGTAGATAGTACTTTCTATTGTAAAATACACAACATAAAACTTACAATTTTAATTGTTTTAAGTGTATAATTCTTCGGCATTGAGTACATTCACAATGTTATACGACCATCACCACTATTTCCAGAAGTTTTTCATCATTTCAAACAGAAACTCTGCAACCATTGAACAATAACTCCCATTTCTTCTTGTTTCCAGTTCCCTTGTAATCATTATTCTACTTTCTATCACTATACATTTACCTATTCTAGGAATTTCATATACATAAAAGTAAGTAATATTTGTTATTTTGTGTCAGGTTTATTTAACTTACTATAATGTTTGGAAGGTTCACCCATATTGTAGTATGTACCAGATGTTCATTTCCTTTTGAGATTGAATGATATTGCATATATACACCACATTTTGTTTATCTACTTATCTATTGATGGCTATTTGGGTTGTTTCTACAGTTTGGATATTATATAGAATGGTGCTGTGGAAATTGGTGTACAAGCATTTGTTTGAGTCCCTGTTTTCAATTATTTTGAGCATATACTTAGAAGTGGAATTGGTGAACGATATGGTAATTCTATGTTTAAAAATTCGAAGAACTGATAACTATTTTCCACAGAGGCTTCACCAGTTTACATTCCCACCCACAATGAACAAGGGCTTCAATTTTTCCACCTCCTTGTTATTTTGTTATTAGTCTTATTTTTTATGAATGTGATCTGGTGTCCCATTGTGATTTTATTTTGCATTTCCCTGATGAATAGTGATCTTGAATATCTTTTCATGTGCTTACTGGTCATTTGTATATCTTCTCCAGATGAATGTTTGTTTAAGTGCTTTGCCCGTTTTTTAATTGGGTTGCTTGTTTTCTTTTTGCTATAGCTGTTGATTTCCAGTAATTTAAAAAATATATTCTGGATATTACCATTATCCAATATGTGACTTGAAAATATTTTCTTCTCACTCCATGGATCGTTCTTTTACTCTCTTCATAGTATTCTTTGATGTATAATTGTAAAAATGTTGATAGACACAAAATTATTTGACTTCTAAATTTTTGCCTATATCCATGGTGTTATACCCAATAAATCACTGCCAAATGCAAGGTCATGAAGATTTTCTCCTATGCTTTTTACTTTTTTTCTAAGAGTTTCATAGTTATAGCTCTTTTGTTTATTTTGAGTCAGTTTTTATATGTGGCATAAGGTTGGAATATAATTTGATTATTTTGCATGTGGATATCCAGTTTTCCCACTACCATTAGTCGAAATGTTAGTCTTTCTGCCATTGAATGGTCTTTGTATCCTTGTTGAAAATCACTTGTTCTTGTATGTAAGGGTTTATTTCTGGCAATTTTATTTCATTAGTTTATATTATCTGCCTTTATGTCAGTACCACACTGCTTTGATTACTGTAGCTTTGTGGCAAATTTTTGAATGAGGAAATGTGAATCTTCTACCTTGTTTATTTTTCAAGATTATTTTGGCTATTTGGGATTCCTTGAGTTTCCAAATAAATTTAAGATAGATTTTCTATTTCTGAAAAGAAACTTCATTGGCATTTGATAGGAATTATGTTGTACTGATATCTTAAAAATACAAGTCTTCAAATCCATAAACACAGAATATCTTTCAATTTATTTATGTCATATTTAATCTCTCTCAGAAATGTTTTGCTATTTTATGAATACAAGTCTTTTGCCACATTGGTTAAATTTATTCCTAAGTATTTTATTTTTGGATGTTAATGTAAATTTTAATTCCTTCTTAATTTCTTTTAAAAATTCATTGTTAACGTATAGAGACACCACTGACTTTGTAACTCACAAATATGTTGACTTTTATTAGTTCTAACATTGTTTTTTGTGGAATATTTAGGGTTTTCTATATATAAGATCGTATCATCTGGAAGCACAGATGACAGGTCTTTCTTTTCCATTTGGATGTCTGTATTTCTTTTTCTTGACCATTTCCTTTGGTTAGGACTTGCAATCAGTTGTTGAATTTAAGTCTTGAAGACCAACATCCTTATATAATTTTAGTCTTAGAAAAATAGTTTTCAGTCTTTTGCCATTGAATCAGATGATAGCTGTGGACTTTTCATATATAGCTTATATCATACTAAGGAAATACCTTCCTGTTGCTAGGGTTTTTAGTGTTTTCATCATGAAAGGATTGTGAACATTGTCAATGCTTTTTCTACATCAATTGAGATGAGCATGTCTTTTTTCCTTATTCTATTAATATTGTGTATCACATTGTTTGATTTATATTCATTGCATTATCACTGGATGTCAGAAATACATCTCACTTAGTCATGACTTTGGCATCTATCTATCTATCTCTATCATCTATCAATCAGTTTATCTTACCTATCTATTTTATAATGTACTTCCTTATTTCTCTTCTTGTTGTGGGACTTTAATGACATGCATATTAGACCTTTTGTTACTTTTCCACCCATTTCTCAGGCTCTGTTTCTTTTTTCCCCAATTATTTTTATTTTTGTTGTTCAGACTAGGTAAGTTTTCCCAGTCTTTCAGACTCAGTAACTTTCTTCTTTCATCTCCATTCTGCTATTGATCTCATTCAATGAATTTTTTAAAAGTTTAATTGTGGCTGGGTGTGGTGGCTCACACCTGCAATCCCAGCACTTTGGGAGGCTGAGGCAGGCGGATCACAAAATCAAATCAGGAGATTGAGACCATCCTGTTTAACACAGTGAAACTCCATCTCTACTAAAAAAATACAAAAAATTAGCAGGGCATGGTGGCGGGCACCTGTAGTCCCAGCTACTCAGGAGACTGAGGCAGGAGAATGGCATGAACCCTGGAGGTGGGGCTTGCAGTGAGCCAAGACTGTGCCACTGCACTCCAACCTGGGCGACAGAGCGAGACTCCATTAAAAAAAAAAAAAAAAAAAGTTTAATTGTGTTTTTCAGTTGTACAGTTTTTATTTTATTCTTTTATGTATCTTACATTTCTGTGCTAAGACTTTATAGTTTTTAATTTATTTTGAAAGTGTTTTCCCTTATTTCTTGGAACATAGTTATAATCAGTGCTTTAAAATCTTTGGCAGTTCCAACACTCTGTCATCTCCAGTTTGTTGTCTATTTGTCATTTTTTTTCTTTGAGTAATCTAGAGATTTTTCTGATTTTTCGTATGTCAAGTAATTTTAGAAGGTATCTTAGACATTTTGAATATTATACTAAGGGGTTCTGGTTCATATTAATCTTTTGAATAATGATTTATTATTTATTTTTTGTTATTTTGTTCATTTTATTTCAGTAGGCAATCAATCAATTATGATATTCAAACTGCAAGCCCACAGTCTGTGGGTTCTGGTTCCAATTTAAATTCAGTTTTCAAAGTGTTTACAAGAGTATTCAGATCTGTTATTCATGTGTGTCACCCAGTGCCCAGTCTGGGACCTGGGAGGTGTTGTAGTTCTCAATGCCTTGGTATGTTTCTTAAGGACAGATCCATGTACATGCTGCTTGGGTGCAAGATCAGGAGTTCATACATGACTTTTTAGAATCACTTTCGTGAACATCGTCTTTTCCACTCTCTACTAAACACTCATTTACCCCTAAAGATTTTTTTTTCCTGGCCTGATTAGTTTCACTGCTCCACTGTTCACTTCCTGAAACTGTGTCACCTCTAGGGTGGAGTAGCAAGATGATAGAGAGAAAAAAGCATGTGGCTTATTCTTATGCTTTTGGGACCACATTTTCTCTTGTAAAAGAGAAGCGTTTCCCTCCTTCATGGTTTTAGGCATGGGACCAGCCACTGTTGTTGCTCTGTCACTGTAGGATTGCCTAGTGGCTAGAGCAGGAGAGAATAAAACACAAACAAAAATGCAGAGAATTTTCCCTACTATCTGACTTGTAGGGTTCCCTTTTATGATTTTTTGATAAAAAATACAGGGCCTATCTTAAGCATTTTTTCTGACTGTGCCTAGTGCACAGTTGCAGGTTCTGCACTGTCTTCAAGTTCAGGCTGAACAAAACAGAGAAAGGAAACAAATAGAGAATCACTTCCATTTTGGCAGCATTTTGGTGTCTGTTTTCCTTCTCTAATTTGCCTTCTACTTAAAAAAAATCAATTTTATTTTATTTAAAAACCTAAGATCACTGCTCCATCTAGTCTGTCCAGGATTTTAGTTGTAGTTGGTGAGGGAGACAGAGCTTTCTCCATATTAACTAAAACTAGAACCCTGGCAGCTATTCTTATTCCCATTTTACAGTTGAGAAAACTGATTTTACAAGATTCTATTTTGTTTCCTTTTGTTTTGTTTCTCTCTAAAATCCAATAGTACTAAATGACAGAACTAACCTTCCTCTATCTTATCCCAATGCTCCTTATCTACCTGCCAACTGTCAGTTCAAGAAGTTGAAACTCAATTTGAAGATGTGGAACAGAGACTAAAGCACAGATGCCATGAGCCGACTTAGCTCCTGCCTAAGTGAGTTATGACAGCAAGATCTCTTACCTGGAGATCAGGAAGCCTATATTCTCCTTTTTTTCTTTTTTGCCCAAATCTTTAGTCAATCCTGCTCCTATCTCAGGAAATGGGTTTTATTTGTAAAAATTTATACTTAGAAATATCTCTAACGATTCTCTCTCTGCTGGCATTCCATGATTAGCAGAAGATGTCATCCAGAGTCTCAGTAAAGGAAGAAACCACTGGAGACTGAGTTACATAGGTATGATCCTATGCAACATGAATGGGGCTCAAGTTGTATTCCACTTGATGGTTAAGCAAGATTTATTAACACAGGGAAAGAGCAGGGTACTGGTAGACAACCCTAACTTTGTGGCTTCTAGTACTTCTTTTTCCTTCTGGTTACATCAGCCTCAACCATTCCTCCCTTACATTCTATATTTGCATTTTTATGAGACTGTGCCATCCTCAAGCTTGGGAGTGGACATGAGATTGGCAAGAAAAATCAGCATATTTTATCCTCTTCTTTGCCATAGAGATGGGTGCAGGGATAGCCACATGACCTACGCCTATTCAATCAGAGCCTTTCATTCTGAAAAAAAAAAAAAATGTGAAAGAGGAACTTGATTTCCCTGCTCTATTTATTAAGCTGGCAAATGCACAGCAAATGCTCTTGCTGGTCATCTTTTCCATATGAAGGAAGAGTTTCTGGAAGGTGAAGCCAATGCAGAAGGACTTGAAGTCAAGAAGATGGGAACCTACAGAGTCTTAAAGATGTTGTTTGAGAATCTAGATTCAGTCACACTAGAAGCCAGCTCCTTTTAGATTTTTCTATTTATGTGCATCAATAAATTATTTTTGTGCTTAGACCAGCATAATTGAATTTCTTCCACAACCCAGATGGATAGCAAGGTAGGCTAAGGAGCTAAGTAGTAAGGCATTGGGAAGAAGCCAAGAATGACCCTAGAATTTTGGGGGACTACAGCAGAGACACTGAGAACTTTACAGTGGCAGGGGGAGGGGGTTGGTTGGCAGGAGCAATGTGAAATGACGTCTATGAATACATTTTTTTTTTTTTGCCAGATCTTGGATTGTTTGTTTCAGAAGGCCAAGATGTTTGAATTTTTTTCCTGAAAATAAACAGTGAGGAGGTACCTGAGCTGGGCTGGAGCAGCTTCAGCTTTTCAGAGAATGCAAGTTACTGTGGCAGCAAATCTTTTACAGAGAATTAATCAGAGATTCCCCAAAAGTAAGGGGTGAATTAGTCATTGACATGGTTTGAATCTGTGTCTCCACTCAAATCTCATGTCAAATTGTAATTCCCAGTAGTGGAGGTGGGGCCTGGTGGAAGGTGATTGGACCAAGGAGGTGGATTTCTTGTGAATGGTTTAGTACCAATCCCTTGGTGCTGTTCTCATGATAGCGAGTGAGCTCTTGCAAGATCTGGTCATTTGAAAGTGGAGTATCTTTCCCCTCACTCTCTCTTGCTCCTGCTCCTGTCATGTAAGATGTGCCTGTTTCCCTTTCACCTTCTGCCATGTTTGTAAGTTTCCTGAGTCCTCCTTGGAAGTCAAGTAGATTCCAGCATCATGCTTCCTGTACAGCCTGCTGAACCATGGGCCAATTAAACTTCTTTTCTTTATAAATTACCCAGTCTCAGGTATTTCTTTATAGCAATGTGAGAATGGACTTATACCATCATTAATTGCTCTAGCTCTGCTGTTAGCAGTACCCTAATTGACCAAACTTTGCACCAGGTGTTGCAACCATGGCTTCATCTCAGGCAACCTGGAAAAAAAATCAGCATTTTCACTTGGAACCTGTGGAGCCCAAGGACCCAAATTCTAGTCCCACCCAAATCTCACCCTTACTAGCTCTGATCATCTTGGGATAAGCATTAATTTGGTATTAGTTTCCTCAGCAATCTCTAGTTTGTGTTTGTTTTGATAATAATGCCCGTCCCAGTTAGTTGACATGGCCCTTTGAATGTGAAATGAAATAATCTCTGTGAACAGGCTTTGGGAACTTGAAGAGTTAAGCCAGTCCAAGGGAAGGTCACTCAAGAGATGCTTGAAATTCTTGAGTCCTGCCACACTGTAGATTTTCTGCTTTCAAAGAGCTCTGTTATCCTGAGGGGGAAAGTGGTTTCAATTCCATTAAATCAAGGAAAAGGCAATTGGAGATCCTAAATTGGTCATGGCTGCCCTGGGAGCTAGTGAGCTCCCCATCACAGGGAGGATTTAAGCATCTAAATCAATACCTGCTAGAGGGGCTATGGAGATTTCTCTTTCTTTTGTAGAAAGTGATTCATAACAGGCTCTGTTTTGGATGCTAAGGTCGGGTGTGTCCATTTCGTGAATTCTCAACAGGGTGACTTCCCATTTGTAACCTGTGCAATATCATTGCCCCTTTAAAGAAATTCAAAGTGTGCTGTTTCACGACAGGTTTGCTGTTGTTATTTAGTACTTTTTTTGTATTTTCAAAAGCCTGTCTCTCCCTCTGCTTTTCAATACTTCCATCTCTAGCCTTCTGGTTCACAAAATCCAAACACATTGTCCTGAATAAGTAATAACGAAGAAATCTACAAGAAAAGATTTGTGGCACTTGCTAATCAGTTTAATAATGGAGGATATTTCCACCACATTATATGGAGACAAATTAAAAGGGCAAGGAGGGCTCCCAGAAATCATCTGTTCATGTTAACAAAGTGAATATTAATGAAAAACAAAATTGAGTTCCTCTTGAGTCTGATTTTCATCAAATCATACAGGTATTAAAAAATAGCTATAGAAATCCTATCCATTAGTAGTTAATTCAAAATAACTTTGGCCTCTGCTCTATTTTTGACTATTACCTCTCTCATGGGCAGAGAAGCCAGTCACCTTGCTGGACCCACTGGGCCATGAGGATCAATAATGGTGCTAATTTAGTTCTTTATGGACCAAATATCTAGACAGTGGAAATGGGAATTAAGTTAATGATGCCCATGGATGGGAAGAGGGGCAAGAGGGGCACCAGGGAGCATTTTGCTTGTTTCCTCTGGCAACCAGGTTCGGGTTCCCTAAATGATCAATGATCTAAATCCTACAGAACTCAGAGGCCTTGTGGAGACCAATATGGCCTTTCCAGGAGAGGGGTCAAGCCCAGCTGCTTGTGTCCACCTTCTGGGCCTCTCTGTGCCTTTGCCCTGCCCTGCCCTAAATGGCCCAGCAGGGGCACTGCTCAGGATGAGGAAGAGTCTGAAACGCCATGGGCTCACCCAGCTTTCAACAGAGAGGTGCTGGGGAGTGCCTCCAAGAGGAGCCCAACATAACTCACTGGAGACTGCTGCTAGTACTCCCCTTTGGGGGTGGAGGGAAGGTTAATGGCAATTCCCATTATAATATTAGGACACATTTGAGATTCGTGGGGCAAGAAAAGGGCCTGGAGGGAATTAACAGCTTCTGGTGAGAAGGAGGCAAAGACTCTTGGTGTGTACAGGCTCTCAGGCCAGCTCCAGGACATTTGGAGTCTTTAGGGAGAAGGGAAGGTGCCAGGAAGAGGAAGGAAAAATATGGGTGTAAGCGAGACACTTGGGAAGAACATGAAGGCAAACATGGCCAGATTGCATGTGTGTGCTGAGGGCTGACCACTTTATCCACAATGTGACCCTCCTACCTCGGCGATGTCGGGAAAAGCTGTGTTCACTCCAGCCAGCTTTTATTACTTATCACATCTGACATGGCCAGAACCTGGTAGGAACTGGCTGTAGCCCCTGGGATGTGGTCAGGATAGCAGGGGCTACAGTCTTCTGAAGGCTGTCTGAAGCTCCTTGCTGCACCCCATGTCCCCAGAAGACACCATCAGAAAAAGTTGCCCTGTATAGGAGAAAATGTCTCTGGAACTCTCTTTGCAACAAAATGCAAGGCCACAGAATGCCAGCATCATGCTGTGTTTGTGTGGAAGTGATACAGGTTCCTCTCCATAAGACTCAGGTGAGTCCCACAGGCTGGCTGGGACCAGAACCAGTTCTTGGTCCCTTCTCCTTGCTTCAAGTACCTGAGCCAGATAGATGGACATAACTGCTATTTCCTGACAGCTGCCCTAGGCTCCAAGCTCTTTCTGCAGACCAGTTTCCTGGGCTGACTCATGGTTTCTCTGTTTGCCTATAACATAAGACTTACATGCTTGTCTTGCACAGGACTTTTGACTTGAGTCCCAGCTTTTAATAGCTTCTGTCTCAGCTCCCTCCAACATTCGGACTCTGTTTCTCAATAGCCAGGAATAGTTAGGAATAGTCAGGAATAGTTAGGAATGCTTTCAGCTGCAAGGAAAAGAAAACCGACAAAGGGTTCAGAAACACAGGGGGCTTGTTTTACTCATACAGCAATTATTCTGGTTACAGATATTTCAGTGCATCAACAATGCCATCTGCACGGTCTGTTTTTCTCCTCCATCCCCTCAGCTCATTGGTTTTATTCTCATGTTTGCTGCCTCGTGGTTGCAAGAAGGCTGCTCAACCATCGGGTGTCACATCTACATTTAATGCAGGAAAAAGAGAGAGAAGGGCAGTGGCAATTGTAGCTTTTCCATCCATCTGGGGAAACAAAGACTCCCTTGACAGACAGGCACCTCTCCACTGGCTAAGGTTGGTGGGGACCAACCATACGGTGGCTGGATTTTCCTAGAGCCAGTCCAATTCTGGTATGTGCAGGACACTTATTGCAAGAATATACTGAGTGTCAGACCCTATCTTAGGCGACAGAGGTTAATGGATGGCAAGTTCATTTTCACAGTAGCCTGCGAGAAACTATGGATAAAAATGCTGCAGACAACATTGTCCTCTTCCTGTCAAACGCTGCCAATCCTTAACTAGTGAAGGTGGATGGTCTGGCCTCAGGGCATGGCTAGGTTCAATGCCCCTGATGACTACTTGGGGGAAGAGGACAGACATGCCCAGTACTGGACCTGGCTGTGTCATTTCAAGTCTGCCTGGTGTGGATGCCCCCCGTTTTCTTCCAGCTGTCTGCTATAAGGGGTAAGAGGCCGACCCAGCCCGCTCTCTACCCAGACGGCTGTGCCAGCCCACATCCTGCATTCAGACCCGGCTCTGAGGGCGGTGGGCTGGCAGTCACCACCCTCCAGATGACCAATTCAAAACACACGGGGACCTTTGCAAGCCCTTGGAAGACATGCTATTTTTCTCTGCCTGCATAATTGTTGAGAAGGAAGCCAGGAAAGGTGTTCTAATTAATTAGAGAAGGTATTTGAGGATGCCACTGTGTGCTGGACTCAGGACCAGAATCCAAATGTCCCACTTATCTGCCTCCACCACTGCGACCCTGAGCTGCCCCCCTCCTTCCCTGCATTCGTATTTGCGTGTAAACTGCAGCTTGTGACCGAAGCCTTATTAGCTGGTCAAAATTTTACTTTTAAATGGACCGTTAACCTACTCAGAGCCCAAAGCGCACTGGTAATGTAATACCTCAGCCTCCTGTCGGGCCTCAGAGTGAACCAGGTCAGAAATGACATCTATTTCTCTCCATTATCCCACAGATATCCAGAGCACGTTCTCACCCACAGGACTCCTCAGTCTGGAAAGACTTTCCCCATCCAGTTTGTTAATCCAAGCTATGCCATTGACTTGGACAAGTCACTTTGCTACCCTGAGCCTCAGAGTCCCCATCAACAAAATGGAACTAGGTGTTTTATTGAAAAAAAAATCTCGGTGACCATCAGAGAGGTGACAAGACACAGAGGTGAAATGAAGGTAGCTTAGATTCCACTCCATTCTGGTTTGGGAAGTTGGGTGCCTCCCACTGGGCAGCTCTTGAAGTTCCCTCCTCTGAAAGTGGAGATGGAGACATGGATAAAGGTCCCTGAGACTGAGATAAGAGATCCTTCCAGTCTCATGGGTCTTCTCAGCAGAACTCTTGCTTGGCTGGAATTCCATCCACTCTCTGCAAGGCATAACTTCCTGTCTCCTAGGGAGAGGGGCTTATAAAAAGGCATAAAAATGAGGCTTCTAAAGACATCCTGGACGTCAACTAGATGTTGCAAAATTACATTTTGATGAGTTCAGTGTAAATGAACCAGAAACATATGGATTCAATTTCCCTTGGAATCCACATGGGTTTAAAAACCAAGGGGGCGGGGGAGAATGCATTTGGGGAAGAGCATTTTAGGTCTCACCAAAATCCCCGCATTTGTAAACAGCAGTTTGAGGTTTATGATGATTGCGTCCCGGGCTGGGTTCCTTTCCTAATAATAGCATGTACAGGATGTCTTGTAGCAGCCTCACAAAATGCATTCAGGGAAAAATACCCAAACGCTGCCCTCTCCTTCTGCTCCTGGGTTCTATGGAACACTGCAGTGGCCTCCCAGATTTCCTGCCCTGGGTTTGACCCCACAAGTACCCTCTTTGCTCCTTCTGCTTTTGCAAAAATAGCATCCCATCAGGTCCACACAATCAGTGATTGTCAAATGCCAGGTTTAGCCTAGGGATTTCAGCAAGTGCTACATCTTAGTAAGGTGGGCAGCACCACCCCTGCTTTAAAATAAGAGTATTGAAGTCCAGGACATTTGGATCAAGGCTGCTTAGCTGGTAGATGCCAGGGCTGGCATGGGAGGCCAGGGCTTCTGAACTGAAGTCTGGAGATCTTTCCACCATAAATGATGCATTCTATTCCTCAATTTCAGAGAAGGCTAAGGGAGGTGTTTGTTTATCTGAAACTGCTGTAAGGTGGTCTACCAGGAGGCTGGAGGAGGGGGGCTAATGGAGCCATTTTCATGGTGGGCCCAGAGGAGTGCTTGGAATTCCCTGCGGTTCCTTGGGGAGTTCCCTGGGAGAAGGAATGAAAAAGCTGAGGGAAAGAATAAGCTTACTGAATCCCCAGGCCCCTGCGCCCATCCAGGGAAACTCACTCTCCTTTGTTCTACGTATTGAACTTTCAAGTATGCATTTCATTGTAGGAGGTTTCATAGTTTAAGTTTCAAAATCGTGGATCCTGAGGATTTTTGGTGGCCTCCCATTTCCTTCCTGCCAGTCAATGGGTTAGTGTTGGCTTCTTGTCTGCTCTTTGTGCTGGGGGGTTCTGTACCCACTATCAGATGGGATTGCTGGAACTGTGGATGGACACACAGAGCCCTTTGAGTGATGCTTTGGTGCTCAGTCCTCTGACCAGGCAGGAGGCAGAAATGCAGGTTGGGACCCTGCCTCCAGCAGGCTTGAAGTCTGATTTTGTTGAAAAGACAAAACCCATTTCCAGGAGTCACCTTGGAAAGATGACCATGTGAGATAACGAGCAGGCTGGTTCTGGGCATTGAAGACTCCAGCCCTGTACAACCACCCACTAATCAAATAATGGCCCAATCGAAGCCAGTTGGATGGGCAGAACTTTGGAGGTAGTGCTTCTGAATGGCTTGGGCCAAAGCACAGAAGGGGCAGAGACTTCTTGGCTCTCAGCTGACGGAAGGAGCCACAAGACTCCACTGTATTGGGTCCCCCAGGGGAAGCGCTGCCTGGCCCCACCTAAGTACATCCTGCAAAGTACAGCCAGGATGGAGATGGGCCGGAGGAGCCATCTGATTGTTATTAGGCTGTGTGACTTTCTTTATTGGCAAACAGTCTGTCAGCAGCTTCTTCCTGCAGAGCGGCCCAGATGTGCTTACAAAGCTTTCTGTGTCCTTCCCGTCCACACCCAGCCCCCACACACATTGCCACTTTGCCAGACTTCGTCCTGGTCCCAGGAGTCCAGCTGTGGCCAAAGCAAGGCTTAGTCAGGAGCCTGAAGAAAGAAGCTTGCCCCTCTGGGTGGCCTCATGCCAGCCACCCCTTGCTCCATGTGCATGGGTCTCATTCCCCCTCAAGGTGCGGGAGGTGCCCTGGGTGGGGTTGGAGGGGGACCTGGCCTCACGCCCTGGGGTGCAGGTTGGGGTGGACAGAACCCTACCGCGAACTTACGTTTGCACATGTTCATCTTCAACTTGCCATACTACTGGGGTGGTTTTCATCTGTTATTGGGTCTAAATCTCCTCTCTGAGCATTCTCATGGGAGAACCACAAAAAACATGGGGACTGCTGGCCTCTCATGGGTCTTCAATAGGAGGGCTGGCCCCAGACATGACTCCCATGATTAGGGAGGCAGCCTCCCCAAGTCTCTCTTAAGAGAGGCCAGTATCAAGCATGTTTCTCCTCTTGAGAAGGTGGGAAACGGGTGCCAAATTGTGCCTAAGCATACAAGAGCCTGGGGGATATTAAATGTTTGGAACAATTAAAGTCCCATTACATGAATGTCCATGGACTGTTTTCCTCCCATCCTACACATATTGTCTTTCTTTAGGTCACAGAATCCCGAATTTCCCTTGGGGGACCATGCTACCCTGACTGTCATACCCTGTGGTCACATGAGCCAATATATTCCCTTTCTTTACCTAGGTTAGTCTCGCCTGCCTCTCCCACCACTTATGACCAAAGCTCTAGATAGATTCAGGGTCCTATACCCACCATTGACACTGGCCTGCCTTTTCCTGGTCATTTTTCTGTGTAAGTAACCCTAATGAAGAAAAACGAAGTGAGGCGTGGGTAATTTTCTTTCTGGCATCACCTGTGTTCTTCCTTGAGTCCTTCAGGTCTACATGAAGTTTCTTTTCTTTTCTTTTCTTTTTTTTTTTCCAGACTGTTCTGATGATCATAAATGAGGATGTATACTTCAGCCACAAACTTACTGCATGTCTGATGTTATCAGCCTTAGGGATACCCTTGCCTATGCCTTCTTGCTTAGAGGGGAAACAGATCTGGCAAGAAGACAGCAGCTCTCAGGGTCATTCAGAAAGCCCACAGCCAAAGAAGTCTTTCAGAAGCTGCGTTGGTTGCAAAGCATCGCCTTACCAGCAAAGACTACTGCCTGCTCAAATGTCGCCCCAGATCTCACCAAGTCACCCTTCTTGGTCCAAAAAATGCTCTGCTGCAAACGTAGTCTTGTAGGGGTCTTAATGATGAATTCACCATCCATCCTCTCTGATTTGATAAAATAAATCAATCATGAAAATTAACCTCAGCTCACAAGACATCCATTGGCATAGAAAGAGAAATAGGTCTTCCTTATGGTCAGTGAGACTTAAGTCAGCCAGGAGCAGGGTGGAAGATAAGGGGCTTCTACAAAAGTTTCCCTGCTCCTAAAAGGAGTTATAAGAGTGAGGCAAACCTTTTCTTCTTCTGGACCTTATTATTTCTACATGTGACTTTAGTACGTTGAGAGCCAGCCATCTTGAGACTCGAGGAAAGTGATCTTGATGCCAAAGTCTGAGTGTGCTGGGAGGACAGAACAGTGAGATGAAAGGTTCCTGGGCAATGAGGACTCCCTGAGTTACAAAGTCATCAAACTCCAGAGTCCCGGTTACTTCTGGACTTCTTGTTTTATGGGATATAAACGTTCTTGTTGTTTGAACCAGGTGGAATGGGGGTGTCTTCTTCTTTGATACTGGAGTTGCTCTGGTCAGAGTAAGTGACCATGTGCCTTTGTCTAGCATTACAGGGCATAGGCATTTACAGCACTAATTGCCATCTTTATTGACCCCTGTCTCTCTCTCTGTCCCTTTGCTCTCTTCATCTACGGCCTGCCTCTCCCCCGTGTGATAGCTGTTAGAGCTGCGAGGAGCCTTAATCTTCATCTGGTTGGGAGTAGCTGAAGTTCAGAGGGAGGAAGGGACTTAGGGACTTGCTCATGGTGCATAGAAAGTGTGGAGCCAGCAGGAGAACTCAGATCTTTCTTGCCCAGCTCTGAGCTTTCTCATATTGTTCAGCTGTTTGCTGTCCTGCTCTGTCTGTCTCTCTGTGTCTCCTCCATACACCTTCTCCTCAGGTCTTCTTCTCATTCTGTCTCCTCTGCCCGAGATAAAGGGACCCCTTCACTTAGAGCTGGATGTGGCAGCTCTGCTGGGGACTAGGGGGGTCCGAAGGAGCCTGTGCTAAGGAAACAAGCCAGTGTTGGTGGAAACTATGTCTAGATGGTCACAGAGCAGCAGGATGGGGTGCTGGGGTTCTGCGTGAATGACCATCAGGTGGCGGGATCCATGGACGGTTCACCAGCCTTGGGAACTGGCAGTGCCGCATGGCCCAGCTCATGGAGAAGGCTCAGCTGTGGCTCCTTCCCAAGCCATCCTGCTTCCCACTGACTTGGAGAGACAGACGGTTGGTGCGGGGTTTGTGTGGGTTTATTTACTCTTAATAACAAGCTCATATTTTAGATATTCCCCCTGGGTATTTCTGCTCATTTGGGCTTCAGTACAAAACCACGAATCCACACACAAAATGTGTGAGGATCTGAAAATTAGGATCACACCCCAGCATCCCACTAATAGAGGCAGTCTTCCTTTGAAGGAACGAGGGGTCTCTGTCCTGCTCTGGCCGGCCAAAGGAAAACCACGATGGGGCCATGCTTGTTACCGGCGAGTTCTGGACGCATCCTCCACCATCAGGATCTGTTCTCCCCTTGGGTCTTCGTTAATTCAGTTAAGGAAACATTTAATTAGCAACTGTTGAGGTCGGATGCAGCAGTCCACCCTGGGTAGAAGATACACAGTTCCTTGCTCCAGGACCTTCCATCTATACGCAGAGGTGAGAAGGAAGAATGTACACACACTGGGGCATGTAAAGCTCTGTCATGGAGAATAGAGCTGGTGGGTAAAGGAGGCCTCCAGGGTCCATCTGACTCTGCCTGTGGGCAGAAGACTGACTGGTTAAGAAGGCTTCCTTGAATGGGTTCTCAGCTCCAACCTCAAGCATGCCTGCAGTCCAGTTTCTCCCGGAAAAGCTGTTTCTACTCTCAACAATTCCACCTGGAGCCCTTTCCCCTAACCTCCGGCCTGCTCCCAACCCTCCCTGCACAACCAATGAAAGCTGACCTCAAGTACCACCAAAAAAAGCAGAGACCTTGTAAGGACTGTCATTTTCTTTCCGTACCACCAGATGGCGCCCCAGCTTGGCCTCCGCAATGATGGGCCTCTACAGAGAGGAAGCGTCCCTCTTCCCGTCTAAGGCCAGTCCCACCCCATGCACCCTCAATCCCAACTCTCTCCTGTTCTCAAGGCTATGGCTTCACCCGGGATACCCTCTGGCACCTTGCAGTGTGGATATTCTACCCTCTTGGACCATTCCCACCTACCTACGAACACCTTCCCTCTCCAGCCCACTCTAACCCAGTTTGCATCCTGCCACACTGTCAAATATTCATTTGGTGAATGTCCCCAGCGACCTCCATGATGTCCACCAATCCAATGGATGTTTTGTTAGATGGAGATCGCTACTCCCACCTTGATGCACACGCACATTCCCTCCCTCGCTCCATGTTGATTCAGTCCCCCTCTTCCACTCAACTTTCAAACGTTGGGTTCCTAAAAGCTCAGTTCTACCCACACTCTCTCTCAGGTAAGCCCACCCATCATCCCACTTTTAACATAAAGACTGCTCCCAAATGTGTGGTTTTAGTCCAGACCTGGCTTGTGTATCCAACCTCGACTTTTGTTATTCCATTCTGGCTGTGTGGCAATCCTATCAAGATTAACATATCCGAAACTGAACTCGTAACTCATAATCCAGCCCCAACCACCACCGTGTGACCGTTAGAATTCTAAGACATCCCCAGAGTTTCTCACTCCTCGCATGCAGATGCCCTATATGATCCCCGGGTCTCTGAGTGCCATGGATCTTATTTTCATGATTAGGTTATGCTATACAGCACAGTAGAGTTTTAGAAAGGGAGACTATTCAGGTGGGACTAACTTAATCCAGTGAGAACTGTAAAAGTAGAGAGATTTCTCCAGTTGGTGGCAGAAGGGGAGTTCAGAAAAACTCAACTCAAAGGAGGTTTTTATTGCTGTTGATGAGGCTCCAGGAGTGACCTCTAGGAGCTGAGCATAATTTGTGGCCAGGAGCAGTAATCAGATTGAGACTTTAGTCCTACAACCACAAGAAGCCGAACTCTGACAACAATCAGTGAGCTTAGAAGAGAACTCCACTCTCCAGGTGACAGCCACAGCTTGGCTGACACCCTGATGGAAGCTCCATGAGACCCTGTGCCCGGAGACTGACTGATAAAAACCGTGAGCTCATACATCTGTTTTGCTTTAAGTCATGAGATTTGTGATAAATTGCTTTGCAGCAATACAAATTAACATATTCCCCTATAGCTTTTCAACTCAGTAGACGTCACCATCATCCACCACCTTGGTTTAGCCAGATGTCCTTGAGTTTTTCCTTTCTCTTACTCCCACATCCAACTCCTCAGCAAGTCCTCCCTCTTCTGTCTTAAAAACTCATCTTGAACCTCTCTGCTTTTTCCCATCTTAGCTGCTCCCATCCTTCCTCGACCCTATTACACTTGCCCCATCACTATAGCAGGTGTTCACCGCCATACTGGGGCAATTCAATCCATTTTCCATTCAGCAGCCAGAGTACTGTTCTGAAATCATTAATGGAATCATGCTATCTCCCACTTAAAATCCATCAGCACCTTCCTGCTGCATACACATCAAGTGACATCCAAGCTTCTCAATGCATTCTGCAAAGTTCCCTGGTACCTGGCTCCTGCCTGTGTCTACAAACTCATTTCATGCCCTCTCCTTCTCGGCCTGGCAACATCAGTTATTTCCTTCATAGCACACATCACAAGTGTAACCTAGCTTATTTAAGTGGTGTGTGTGGGTGTGTGTGTGGGCGTGAACGGGTAGGCGTTTCTCTTTTCTACTAGACTGTAGACTCCATGATGCCTGAGATCATTTCTGTTTGTGTTAACCATTATCATATACAGGGAAATCCCTTGCAACATGATTTTCCTTTGGGGCTGAGGTGGAACAAAGGCTGTTTCCCAGGCCTTTGATGTGCTTTGTAGAAAGCAGGAACTCCCTGTGAAGCACCCAAGTACAAAGTGTACTGATGGGGGCCAAGGAGAGGGGTGGGAAGGGGAACAGGTGTCTCAAGGGCTCACTGACCATGTGAGGTGAGCTAGACTGGCCTCTAGATCCACTGGGGTCTGCTAGAGCCCTCTCTCCCATGAGGGCAGTCTCAGATTTCCTACTGTGGACCCTGGGCGTCTGTCTCTTGGTCCTTTATTTCAGGTGCCCTACAGAATCGTGCTGAATGGTTTGCAGGGACATGCTTCTCTTCTGTTTCCTTAAGACCTCAAACTGAAAAAATATGAGGGTGGGCGCGGTGACTCACTATTGTAATCCCAGCACTTTGGGAGGCCGAGGTGGGCGGATCATTTGACGTCAGGAGTTTGAGACCAGCCTGGCCAATATGGTGAAACCCATTGTCTATTAAAAATATAAAAATTAGTTGGGTGTGTTGGGACATGCCTGTAATCCCAGCCTGGGAAGCTTAGGCATGATAATCACTTGAACCCAGGAGGCAGAGGTTGCAGTGAGCCGAGATTGTGCCACTGCACTCCAGCCTGAGTGACAGGGCAAGACTCTGTCTGAAAAGAAAAAAAAGAGAAAGGCAGGAAAGAAGGAAGAAAGGAAGGAAGGAATGAAAGAAGGAAGGAAGGAAATGAAAAATACGAAAATATCCCTTTGCCCCAAAGCCATCCTACTAGAACCAGTCACGATCTAATTCAATAAAACCAGCAGCCAGGAAATGCAGACCTCCACTTTTTCCTCACACTGTCTACACTGACATGCTTCTGCTACAAGGGAGATTCTGTGAGCTTTTGTGGACAAAGCTGGGTCTGGACAACCCAGGAAATGAGAAGCTGTCCTGGGATAAACTTGGCCTTTTGATAGTGGAGAGTTGCAAAGCCACTGATCCACTAGACTTAGCTGCTATTCTACTGGATGAAGAAAATCGCCCCCATGAGACACAAGTACAGGATGCTTTCCCTGCCTGGCTGAGGGAGGGTCTACCTGAAACTCCTTGCAGACTCCTCCAGCCCATAGAGCCTCAAGTAGTTAAATGAAAGCACCAGAGATTTGCAGCTAAGGGACTATGGTCCTCTGGAGAAGTGCTGGTCCTCTCTGAGCCTTAGTTTCTCCACTGTAAATGGGGTTACCTTTCTCTCCCCTTGCCCAGGCATTGGAGACCTATTGCAAAGATGAAATAATATAGCAGAGGTAAAAGGCCTGGTACAGCGCTTCATCCCCAGTAGCTGAGCAGAGGCTTAAATGATGGAGGTTTTATCCTCATTGGTGTTATCATAAATGAACTCCTTGGCAGCACCTTGTTCTAGAGCCACAGCTTTGAAACCTGTTGAAGTGACAGAAACAGCAATAAAAAATTAAAAGTCAAAAAGCCTCTGGAGCACATTTCTTAAAGTATCAGGCTGTGTTTTTCCCCCTTGTAAGTTTGCTGAGTCTCTGGAGGTCACCCTGTAATGGGCCATCCCTTGGGAGTAGGAAAGCAAGTTTGAGGCCCTAGGGGAGAGTAGCTTTGGGCCCAGGAAGGGGAGGTCCTGGCCTGCCTTGCTCCCTGCAGAGCCTGGGGAGCCATGTGCCCAACTGAGGGCCCTCTAAGGGGAGAAAAGCAGGAGGGGAGGAGGAGATGTCAGTGTTTTCCAGGCCCTGCAGAGAGCTGTGGCATTAAAGGTCTGAAGAAGCCTGTGGGGGAACATGCCCAACCCTGGTGAGGCTCACAGACCAACTCTCTGGATTTGAACATGGCATCCTGAGCTGCTTCTCCTCATCCCCAGGGCTTCTCCACCAGCAGGGCTGCACAAGCAAACTATTCTAAGAGCTGGTTCAGGAATTCTTGTCTCTGGTCTGAGGTTCATTCAGGATCCCCATCATCTCTCACATTCAGGCTCAAAAAAGGTGCAGTGGCCAAACACGTGAATAGTAACATACCTGCTTTTGTGACACACTTTTCCCCTTCTTGGATGGCAGGTCCCAAATGCAGATTGTTTATGTATCCAGTTGCAGTGTAAAGGCTGTCATGAGAGACATGTAAGAAATGGAGTGAGAGGGTCCAGAAGCATTCTGTCTGAAGGGGAGAGCTCTGTATTAATTAGAAGAAAAATATTGATTGGTTGTGTGGCCTCAAGGGCAAAACCCCAAAGACCTGCAGAGAATCAGAGATGGCTGTTAAGCTGCTGTAAGTGGTGCAGGGAAAAGTCTGTGCCCCCAAGAGCAAATGCAGTGAATGGAATGGGGTGGATGTGGAAGACAAGGTGCTGCTTGTAATGATCCCTCATCATGACCCTGAGTCCTCAGTAAATAGGACTAAATGAATAAAACGCCTGGTAAGAGTGGAGTGGAGGCGGAAACCATACATAAAGTCATGTTCCAACTCAGGTTTGACTCAAACAGAAACAGGAAGCTAGCACAGGTCAGAAGAGAGGATGAGCTCCTGGAAGCTCCCACAGATCATGGAGTGTGTTTTGGACTTTCAGAGACTGGGAAAATGGGGGTGGGGTGGAAATTGGAGTCAAGGGTAGTCAGATCTACAAGAAGAAGTGACACCCCAGGGAATCTCAGAGTTTGATATTATTGCATAATAAAGAATTTGACTGGCCTCTGTCCCTGGTTCTGGGGATACAGACTCCACATCCTTGGCATTTTCCAAGAAATAGGAGAGTGCCTTTGATCTTCATGAGCTCTTGGGTCTCACTGGAGTTCATGCCAATGAGATAACTCAGGATAGGGGCTAGTCAGTCACCAGAAAGGCCCATGATGGTCTTTGAGCCAGCTGGACCTCCGGGGAGGGGTTGGTGATTGAGTTCAATCACCTGGTCAATGATTTAATCCATGAGCCCTACATTATGAAATCCCAATAAAAACTTCAGACATTGAATCTCCGTGGTGCTTCCTGGCTGGTGAAAACATTGATGTATTAGGACGGCGCTACATCCCGATTCCATGGGGAGTGGGTCTGGAAACTGTGCTTGGGACTATCTAAGATATCCCTCTATGTATCTCTTTATTTGGCTGGTCCTGGTTATTATCTTTCGTAATAAAACATAATCATAAGCATAGTGATTTCCTAAGTTCTGGGAGTAATTCTAGAGAGTTATTGAACCTGAAGGGAGTTGTAGGTCTCCTTCAGACTTGGTACCAGTCGATCAGAAGTGCGGGTGCTCTGGGGACCTCTGAATTTGCAGCACGTATCTCAAGTGAGGGCAGTCTTATTTAGCCTGTGGGGTCTACACTAACTCCAGGCAGTTAGTGTCAGAATTGGACTGTAGCACACCTGTTAGTTAATAGGAAGGGAGTCTTTCATTATGTGAATCCTTCTGTTTTCTCAAACCTATTTGGTAAACACTCCAAGTACAATCCTGAATAAGAACAAGCCTCTTTGTTCCCTACTTGGGTCCTAGGATTTGGCAAAATGCAGCCTTGGCTGTAGCCACATTGTTGTGTACCCATATTATGTCCCTTCCCCAAAGACAGGGTGGCATGAGCTCATGGCAGGGCTGCTTGCTCTGGGGTGGGCTGGTTCTTTGGAAGGGCACAAGCAAACCATAAACACAGCTCCACCTTTGCAATGGCAGCACCAGGACTTCTGTTTGGGAGGTCCTTGGGATGACAGTCTGGTTCTGAGATGTCTTCAAGATGCTTCTGCATAACAAGCATATGGTTTTGACTTTGATTGTATGTTTATTTAAGGAGGCTCAGGGAGGGCTGATGGAAGTTATGGGGTGGGGACGGCTCTGATCCAGCCCAAGCAGCTCCTTTGGCCCAGCCATCGTCCCTTTGCTGAGGCATGCAGTCCCGAAAGAGGTAAGTGTCAGAGAAGGCCCAGATTATAAATCTTTCCCCCAGAGCAATGCAGTTTCATTGTACTTAAAAATAATTAAACAAATCTGTAAAACATGTTTCCATTGCATTAGTTTACTTCACTTGGCCTGGCAATGTGAGGATCATAATTACTTAAATATTTCCCGTTACTATTTTTCAAAACATTTTTCTAAATTGTCAAAAAACATTCTGGAGACAGTTGGATAAAAAACATAGTGAACATGTGTCTGATTAATTTTTTAAGACAATCAAGATCAAATGCAAAAAATGATTGGAAATGGTTTCAGAGCGACAATAAAAGACAGAAATCTCAGAGCAGGGAGCGCGGTGACTCATAAGGCAGAAAGGATTTATCATTTTTACTACAGTATTTATTGGAACGCAGATGACAGGGAGCGAGCTGGCCTGGTGTGTGAATTGCCAAAGGTGGAGTGTGGCCCAAGGAGGCTGCATCCAGTTAGGGCCATTCCCCCAAGTGGGCTCCAGGACCAGGCTCTCTCCTGATGCCGAGCTTGTAAAACAAGAGATCACTCTGAGCAGCCATTCTTTGTCTCCTGTCATTACAAACAACTCGAGGGCAATTCGCTGGCTTCTCGACAAGCAGATCCGTCCCTCATCTGTCAGCTGACAATCAGGCCACCATCCCGAGGCCACTGCTGGGGCTGCCGGGTGATGGAAAGCCACTTGTCAAAGGAGGGTTGATGACGTTTACTTACAAGCACTTCCTAAGCTTGAACTGAATTTCATTTGACTTTATTCAGTTTATTTTGTAGAGTCCTTTTTTTAAAACTTATTTTTTAAGTTCCAATAAACAATAGAGATCACAGAATGTGATTTCTTTTTCTAGCGAAACAGTCCTACCCCTCTGCCTTCCTTCTCTAGCATCCATTGTCTGGGAAATGTCACAAGGGGAAGAGAGGCCGGGCCCCTCTCTGAATTCTTTGCCCTTCCAGGGGTGTGTCCCCATCCAAATCTCATCTTGAATTGTAGCTCCCATAATCTCACGTGTTGTGGGAGGGATCCAGAGGGAGATAAATGAATCATGGGGGAGGTTCCCCCCACACTGTTCTCACGGTAGTGAATAAGCCTCACGAGATCGGATGGTTTTATATGGGGTTTCTGCTTTTACTTGGCTTGCATTATCTCTTACCAGGTGCCTTGTTAGAAGTGCCTTTTGCCTTCCACCATGATTGTGAGGCCTCCCAGCCATGTGGAACTGTGAGTCCATTAAACCTCTTTTTCTTTATAAATTACCCAGTCTCAGGTATGTCTTTATCAGCAGCATGAAAACAGACTGATTCAAGGAACTTCAAAAAAGGTTCCAGGCAGGGACACTGCAGCCAGATCACCTGCCGGTTTGAAGGATACAACACCTATGTTGCTGAATGAATTTGGGTCTCCAAGCATAGAGGAGCATACACTGGGGCTCTACCCTAAATCCCAAACTGGAACTCTTTTGAAGGGACCTAGACATATTGAAGGTCATGCCCCATCAATCATTCTCATATCCCCATGACATTTTCTCTATTTTGTCCTTAAGACAATTTGTATTATTTTTTATAGTGCAGAGACTAATATGCCTTTTTGTTTGAAATGGCCAGACATAGGAGGTTGTTGTCCTGGGTTTCACATCACAAATAAGTATCTTTGTTTCAGTTGGAAGAAAAGGACAGGCAATGGCGGGGGGTGTGGTCTTGCCCGTGATACCCCAGGCCATCATTGGCAGCTGGAGTTGGTTTGAGTAGGACCCTAAGTCCTGGGTTCTGGGAGGCTGAGGCGGGCCCAGGGACCCTGTAAGACTTGCTGAGAGCAGTTAGACATTGTGTGCTGGAAGTTGGGGTGCTCTTCCGTGGCCCATACACAGAAGGGAATTGTCAGACTGGAGTGAGATAAAGTGATTGTCCACCTGGGACTCACTGACCCATAATCTGTCCCCTGGAAGCTGTGCTCAGGGCTGGAAGGTCAGCTCTATTCCCTGGCCACCCATGCTCTTACTCCTCCTGAACATGAGGAACAAACAGCTCACCTTGGCCGGAGGTATAACATGTTCACGGAAGTGAGCCAAACAGTTAGAATTAAATACAATCATGGCTTGGCCCCTTGATGTTCATTCAGGTCAGGCAGAGGGTGCTCTAGGAGCTCACAGGCAGTGGGGGATGAAAAGCGGATGTGGGTGAGAGAGGACTGAACACACACACATGCCACACTCACGTGGTGGGCTGGGCCAGTGATGACCTTAGGCTAGTGCCCAAGGAAGACGTGGGAGGGGCTGAGGCAGGGAGTGGCCTGGGAGGATGATGGCTTTAGGGAGAGCTCCTGTCCACACTGCAGGGGTATTTG
This sequence comes from Piliocolobus tephrosceles, assembly GCF_002776525.5. Classification (NCBI taxonomy): domain Eukaryota; kingdom Metazoa; phylum Chordata; class Mammalia; order Primates; family Cercopithecidae; genus Piliocolobus; species Piliocolobus tephrosceles. The sequence continues at coordinate 26,436,834 of NC_045454.1, read as the reverse complement.
CTAGGCTGCCCTGAGATTTCCAAAGTCTCAACGCTCAACTTTATCTTACTTCTCTCTTCTCCAAGACTTGAGTTTCTAAGCTTTTAACATTTAGAAATTGTGGTGGTTTGGATGCATTTTGCAGCCATAATTTGGTGAAGATTTCTTGCCAATCTTTGTAATCATTGGAGGTCCTGGATCCTGAAGATTTAAAGATGGGGGCCCAGACCTACCACCCAAAGTGCTGAGTGCCTGTGGAAGCAAGAAGCAGAGAAAGGGGTTGGGGCAGGGAGCTGCAGCCTCACATGAGACACCTCTGCCCTGCCGGCTGCACCCCTCCCTTTTGTTGCCAATTCTCTACCTACTAAGGTGCAGCCAGATGGAAATAAACCTTGAGTTTAACTCCTTTCTTGAGAGTGGCATCAATCAAATGTCACCTTTCCTGGGGAATCTGAGGGCCTCTTGAATAATTCAGAAATGCTACATAGAATACTTGTTACTCCCAAGTGTTAATGAAAATATCAAGGGAATTAATTAACAGTCAATTATAACAATTTTAGAGTTGGACATTGATTCTGATGCTGAGAGCTAAATCTGCATTTTTGCTACAGTTCCTTTTCCTAATTCTCAACTTGTCTTTGTCATTTCTAATCAAACTTATAAGGGGGAACATGTTCAAACTATTTTCTTTGCCTTGCTGTGTTTCAGCTTACTTCTGACAAATAAAGATAAAAAAAGAACTGGTCCAGTATTATATATTTTCTACAACTGTGGGTGTACATGTACATGTAGAGGTGTTATCTTGGTCTTTGTATTAAACTGCTTGGGGGAAAGGGAGTTTCAATCTATGGATAATACATTACCAACAAAAGTGAAAAAGCAAAAATAACATGCATACTATTTGCATAGAAATGTATATATTTTGCCCAGACCATCACATGGAAGAGCTCACAGGAGATGAGAAGATGGCAAAGGAAAATTGCAGGTAGCGTCTTCACCACTTGTTTATGACAATGGGAGCATAGGAGTCTGTCCATCCTGCATGTGTGACAAGTTTTCTATGCATTTGTTAAACTTCACGTATGAAGGGATTTTTCAACTCCTCTCTGATCTTTGATATTAAGAAAAGGCATTTCATTGAAAACAGTCTTTGCAGGATTTGGCACGAGTCGTCTAGACTGCTTTATGAAAAATGACAGCTAGTAGAAAAGTAATTAAAGATGTAGTTTGCTGAAAGCAAAAGTATTTTTGGAATCAATACCAACCATCTTTAATTTGCCAGTTCTTTCCACGATCATTGTGTGTTATCTGGAGGATCTCAATTCTAGAGAACGGGGGTGCCAGCCCCTTTCTGGTCTTGCTTTTAGTCCTCTATCTGCTTCCTCACCATCCTCAAGTAAGGTCAGAGGAGGTCTGGGCAGGGAAGAGGAGGCATGGTCAGTGTCGTGGAGCAGGAATCAGCGTATCTCTCCCAGGAAAGTCAGCTGCTCAATGGGCTCCTCCCAGGGCAGCAGAGATGTTTGAAAAGTAGCAGCAATGGATCCAGGTACAGCAAAAGAAGGGGTTGGTGGTGGTGGTACCTCTGGTTTTCAGTCGGAAACAAAAGGGAAGTCGGCTTCGTTCATGCTTTTGAGAAGTTTCAAGGCAGAAAGACAGCCCTCTTAACTCTTCTCCTCTCTTTGCTGTGTGTTTTTTTTTTTTGTTTGTTTGTTTGTTTGTTTGTTTGTTTGTTTTTGAGACAGAGTCTCACTCTGTCGCACAGACTGGACTGCAGGGGCACAATCTCAGCTCACTGAAACCTCTGCCTCCCAGGTTCAACCGATTCTCCTGCCTCAGCCTCCCAAGTAGCTTGGATTATAGGCATGCGCCACCACGCCCAGTTACTTTTTGGATTTTTAGCAGAGATGGGGTTTTATCATGTTGTCCAGGCTGGTCTCAAACTCCTGACCTCAGGTGATCCACTTGCTTCAGCCTCCCAAAGTGCTGGAATTGCAAACATGAGCCGCCATGCCCAGCCTCTTCACCTCTCTTTATGGGAAGCATTTTCCTTAGCTGATTAGGAGCTCCCTGCAGGTGGTCAGGGCTACTCTTCCCATTTCTATGAGAGATACCAGGTAAACCACTTGTGCTCCATATGTGCTTGAGTGTGGCTTGATGATGACAAGATTAGGCTCCCAACTTGCAGGGTCCCTTTTCTGGCCCTATTCTCCCCTTCTCTCCCTCACCTATAATTTCTTCACCTGCCTGATACTTGCTCATCTTTCAGGTGTCAGCTTAGATGACACTTCCTCCAGGAAGCCTTCTTGGAATGCCACACTATCCCAGTTGCATCTCAGAACATCAGCTCTTTTTCCACCCAATTCCATCATGCTGTGTTTGGTTAATGGTCTAACTTACTTAGAATTTCTGGTGACAAGGGCCAGAATTTTCTCACCAATTTTCTCCCAGTGCCTAGTATGGGGCCTTGTACTGCACTCCTTGTGTTTGAGGGAGTCAGAGGCAGGGGCTGAGGACAACAGATAGCATATTGTAACTGCAGTCATATTTCTGCCACATGTTTCTCTCACACTCTTAGCCTACCGGTCCCTGGGTCCATGGGAGTGGTCCCAGGCTCTGAACAGACTGGCCTTTCCCAGGTCTCTCTGTATTAGAACATGGAGACCTCTTCCTTCTCAACACCAGAGGAAAACTGGGGTCAATGGGCAGCCAGCCCTCCACCACTAGGAGGACACTGAAAACCCAGCACTCCTTAGGACTGATGGGCAGGTAGATTGAGGAGTTGAGGTGACTGAGGGACTGAGGATGCCTGGGGAGCGCCATGGCTTTGTGAAACTTGAATCTGCTACAGCTGTGGGACCTTCCCAGGCCACTCTTCATGCTACAGAGCCCTGCAGTGGCCCCCTTCCCCTCCACAGGCCAGGAGGTGAACTCCACTGGCAGGGTCAGCAGTCTGTGTGCTCTGATCCTGGAGTTGTGCGGTCTCTCTCGGGGAACTCCGAGAGCATCATACTAGAAGTGGAAGGAGATTGAGTGCAGGGGCTCACGACTGTCATCCCAACACTTAGGAAAGCTGAGGGGGAAGGGTCTCTGGAGGCCAGGAGTTTGAGACCAGCCTGTCCAACATAATGAGACCCTGTCTCTGTTAATTTTTTTTTTTTGTTAGCTGAGCATGGCGGCATATGCCTCTAGTCCCTGCAACTTGGGAGGCTAAGACAGGAGGATTGCTTGAGCCCAGGAGTTCAAGGTTGCAATGAGCTATGACTGTGCCACTGCACTCCAGTGACTGGCTGTGGTGGCTCACGCCTGTCATCCCAGCACTTTGGGAGGCCAAGGCGGGCGGATCACCGGGAGCTTGAGACCAGCTTGGACAACATGGTGAAACCATGTCTCTACTAGAAAAATACAAAAATTAGCTGGGTGTGGTGGTGCATACCTGCAGTCCCAGCTACTCAGGAGGCTGAAGGGGAGGATCTTTTGAGCCTAGGAGGTAGAGATTGCAGTGAGCCAAGAACGCACCACTGCACTCCAGCCTGGGTGATAAAAGAAAAAGAAGCGGAAGTCAAGAGCACCTCACCCAGCCCTCTGTTCCCTCCTAGCTAGAACAAGTTTGCTTCTATCTTCTTTGTTTCAACAAGAGTTCCTGTGACACACACACTATATCTATAATTGTGAAATACATAATGTATATATGTGCACATACATCACGTGGTGTATATGTGTGTATGTATAAGCATACGAACACATACAACAAACTCCCGCTCATTGTTTTGCTTGCGACCACGTCTGCACAGCAAACACATTGTGTCTCAGCATCAGAGTTGTGTCAACATAGTCAAAGTCACATGTACAGCTGAGCTGAAGGGAGGGTGCTGTCATTCGGCCCAATATTCAACGTCTGGGTGCTGTGGATTTTCATTGCTTTGGATCTTAACGAGGCATTAATTTTTTCCCTCATTGACATGCATAGTCAGACATAGTTAATCTTTGGGACACTTGCTGGTCAGATGCCTGGGATAAGTATGGATTAAGGGAATTCTGATTGCCAGTCCTCCCAGGGTGCAAGGAAACTTGGGAATTCAGGCGACGAGGGGATGTTCTTGCAGGCAGCAGAGCTGCTCACGGCACAGCAAGTTGTATCCAGAAAGGATTTTGATCGATGAAAGTCTCTGTTGGCAGCACATGGGGTTTATCGGGGAGATGGCCCCCTTGTGTTCATGTTTGCTTTTCAACCTGTCTCTACATAGGGGTGGAATCTGAACTCAGCCTTCCTGGGACTCTACCTTTGGCTCTAGTTTTATAGTCAGGTGCCACGTCTATGGGGCAATGCTGCTGCCTCCCCATGTGACAATCCTTAATCTACTGAAAAATCCAGCCCTGGACTAGTCCAGAGAGAGAAGCAGTTCTATTAATCACTACTTATCACAAACTATATTGTTAGTGTTCCACAGTGGAATGTAAGCTCCATGAAGGTATGTCTTAAAATGATTTGCAAACGAATGGCTCCTTACTGAGAAGGTTAGCGCTAGACCTCAGCCAGGATGTGTGCCTGTCATCAAGTCCTTCCTGCACTCACAGTGCCCTCCATGTTGTGCCAGGCCCTAGGTGGTCTGAGTAGACCTTGACCAAATGGAACCTTTCCTCCAGCCTGGCCTCAGACAATTCACCCCTACTGAGTGGGGTAGGACGGATGCTCTTAGGTTTTCTGCCATAATCTGATGTCTTAGTAGCTGTATGCTCCTGGACTTCAGTCTTGCCTTTCCCAGAGACATTCTCTGCTGCCATAAAAGATCCTTTGTTTCTCCCACACACGGTGATGCTACTTCTATCTGAGGGGGGTGTGGTGTCCTGTAACTTCAGTTCTAAAGCCAGCCTGTTGAGCTTGGTTAAAAAGGTGCTTTAGCCCCTTGGGGAGAGTGGAGACTCTCATTGGAGATCCCTGTGTTGGAGGAGGAAGTGAAAGTAGATTTTAAAGTTAAATATATGTATTACTTTGTAATCTAGCAATTTAACTTCTTGGCGTATCTTCTTTGTACTTTCTTGGATACATGAAGGCAGATACAAGAATATTTATTGCAACATTTTTGTAATAGTGAAAAATTGAAAACAGTTTACATGTCCATTAATATGGGAACAAATAAAACTGAATGTAGCCATACTAAAGAATCTTATGCAGTAATTAGAAAGAATGAGATAAATCTATATGTATTAATATGGATATGGCTTCAATGTATACAGCAAGTGAAAAACAACATGCTGCGGATAGCTACACCGGTTTCATGAAGTTTATGTTAAAAGAAATAAAGAATAAATAAATGATTTTGTATTTTCTATAAGAACACATACTTTCATATATTTGTAAATGATTACAAAAGACCTAAGAGTCTACACCCCAAACTGATTCCAGTAGACTCTTTTTAGGAAGGAGAAATAGAGTTGCAGAGGTGGACAACATGTATAGACTCTATTGTTTCATATATATACACACACATTATATATATCTATATATACACACACATTTTATATATATATATACACACACACATTATATATATACACACACACACACACACACACACACACATAAAGTGGCTGGGCGCAGTGTCTCATGCCTGTAATCCCAGCACTTTGGGAGGCTGAGGCAGGAGGATAACCAGGAGCTTGAGACCAGCTTGGACAACATGGTGAAACCACATCTCTACCAGAAAAATACAAAAATTAGCTGGGTTTGGTGATGCATCCCTGTAGTCCCAGCTACTTGGGAAGCTGAAGGGGAGTATCCTTTGAGCCCATGAGGTAGAGACTGCAGTGAGCCAAGATCGCACCACTGCACTCCAGCCTGGGTGACAACGTGAGACCCTGTCTCAAAAAGAAAAAAAAAAAAAAGAGAAATGCACTTTCTTGGGAAATTCAACATTCTATAAGAGTTCAAAGAATCCAACCTGTCTTCAAGTTTACATACAAGTCTTTGTCCTGTCCTCCAGAACACTGAGGCTTTCAGTGACCATTTGTGCAGCATGAGCTGTGAGTGAATTTGCTGTGAAAGAGAGAGAAAGTTAAGACAAGCCTTTGCCTTCCAAAAACAAACTGTTTACAGAAGGAACTAAGACTTATGCCCAGGAAATAGGGGGCAGAGAATCCCAGACAGGTGCGGGGCAGAAGGGTAAGAGTTCCTTCTCCCCAGCCTGGCCCCTGGCCTCCTCTCAGTGCTAGTTCATCAGCTCCCCAGGACGGGGCTCACCTTTGGGCTCTCTGTGCCTGGGAGCCACTCCCAGTGATCTCCTCAGAGCACTTCTTCCTTTAAAGCATGGATTAGTCTGTGATTCCTGGGTCCAGAGGATGGCGTGGTGGGTTATTGGGAAAGGCAGGAGTTTCTGGGAAGGTTTCCAAAGGGGAGGTTGCATGGAGCCTGTAGAGACATCCTTGTTGGAGCAGGACTGCATTCTGGGAGAGAAGCCTGGAACAGTCGGGGATGTAGTGGCATGTGCTTTATGGCAAAGGCACATGCCTTGTCTACCAGCTAGTGATTTTGCTTTCAGGAGATCAAGGTGGCCTTGCCACCTAAGCATTTAGTGAAACCCTCTTTCTTGTACCAAAAGCCTTGGCTATGGCCCCTTTGCTGCTGGAGCTGGATTGGGGTCAGGGCATTCTGATATTTGACTTACAGAAGATTCACCAACTCTAAGGCACTAGGGGACAGATAACCGATGCTGACAAGTGCCCCTTACAGAGAGCTAGAGACTGGAATAAGCACACACCCTCTAAAATAAACACAGTCGAAAAACTGTGCGCTATTGCATCCAAAAATGAGTGCCATAGAGCCAAATTTCTCAGGTTGTGATTCCTGGTTAAAGGGGAGCTAGTGAAGGGCGCAGAATCAAGATTTGTGGAGTGTTGGGGTTGATTGCTGGTCTCATTACTAAGTGACACTGACACGCACCTAACCCTGCTCCTCCTGCTGCACAAGCCTTGGTTTCTCTGCCTGCAAAATGCAGCAGGAACACAGCTGAGTCGGAGGCCATGATGAATGACCAGGGGATCCAGTGTGGAGAGCGCCTTGCACTAAGAAAGGGATTACACTGTGCTTTGCTAGAAACCAATAAACACTGCGCTCTTTCATGGCCTCACTCCTCTTACATCAACTGAAGCCAACTGCGAACTCTCTGCCTCATTTTCTCTTCCTAATGAAGGGAAATCTAATGTCAGCTTTAGGCTGGACTTGGAAATAACCTACCTCCTCCGAAGTGAGGGGGGGTGGAGGAGCTGCGGCTCCTGCAATCCTGCTGCATTGCCTACCATCACCGCTGGGGGCGTGGTAGGGGAAGAAATCCTGCTTAGCCGGTGTCCTGGTCCCCATGCAGCTGGGAGATGGCTGGAACCCCTTCCACCTCCTTCAGCCGAGACTTCTTTGCACCATCAAAAAGGGTTAGGATTCCCCTCCTCACCATGCGGAGAAAACTTTGGGCGGCTGACCCCAACTCTCCTCACGCACAGCCAATCTCCTTCCAATTGTTTCATCAGCGTTGGGACTGTCAGCTCAAACCTGACAAGTGACAAGTCTCGGGCTCATGCTGACTAGATAATCAAAGTCTTGTCAGGGCTGTCAATACCCTGCAGATAGGAGAGGACAAAGGGAGGAAAGGTTTCTACAGAAACCGCTGCCTTCACACAAACGCTGTCGAAGCCTCTTACCCAAATCACCTGTTTGTCCCTAAACGTCATTTACTGCTGAATCTATGGGCTCAAAAGCACAAACCCTGAAAATGAAATAACAGCCTGATGTTATGCATAGAAAATGCAGATTTTTCTATTTTGTGGACGATTATCTTGTAATATACCATTTAAGAAATGCATACGCGTATTTTTTGGTAACAATCGCAGTAACCTGGTGCAAGAGAATTTTTCCAGTAAAAAAAAAAAAAATCATAAAAAATCTAAACTGAAATATGCCAATTATGTGGCATAGACTTACCTATGTTGCATCTTTCTGGTAACACAAATAAATGAAGTACGTATTGCAGCATCTAATAGATGCTGTGGCACAGGTGAATAAATATCCTCCAAGTCCCCACTTTGGTCTCGCTAGCAATGATATACAGGTTGGTGAGCTAACGGCCTTTACCTGAAAGTGGTGGCCACTTGTCCATCTTCACCCAGCCACAAGCAGAGACTGACATAGGACAACTAATCTGTGAAGAGGAAGAGGATGCCAGGGGCTTAAAGCCAAGGGCTAAGGAAGAGCAGGGGTTCTGGCATGAGCATCCTTTCCCCTCCTCTCCTCTTTCCACACCCAGGTCAGTGTCTAGCCTTCACCCTCAAATCAAAGTCTGCTGTCTTTGTAAAATGGCCCTAAGCCAGCTTCCTTCTCTGGACTTGAGGAGCTTCCGGTAAATGCAAGTTTAAACGCGAGTGTGCAGGTGGCATTTCTTCGTAGAGAGATGGCCCCTGGAGAGGAGACTTAGAGCCCTTCTTGGGCCTGTGCCTTGGCCTGGGTCAGTTTGTCCTGGGAGCACTTGGTGGTCTGGCTGCCCTGGCTTAATCAGGAGAGGATGGTGGGCCCCTGTTAGGGGAACTGCAGAGGGAGGCTGACTCCTTTCCACTCGGAACAAACCAATTGCCTCCCCTGGCACCAGAGCTCCTGTGCACCAGCCTCTCACCCCCCACCCCACCTCCCCCTAGCTTTTCCTCTCCAGCCACTGGGGTCATTCCTTTTGTTTCAGACGATGCCAACGTGGGCCCCAAGGGCCCCTGCACTTGCTGGTGCCTCTCTTTCCTCCTCCTGGAGAGGTCTCAGTGGAGACGTCCCTTCTCATCCCAGAGCCAAGGTACTCCTCCCTCCCTGCCACTCTCATCAATGGCCCTTTTTGAGCATCTTGGCAACACTGACAGCTCTCTGCAATGTTCTTGCTCCTGAGTTCGCTTCCTTGTTGATTACCTCCCCTTCGCAGAGGCACATAATGCAAGTCCAGCCGGGCAGGGGCCTTGTCCTCTTGTTCTTCGTCCCTTGCTGTTTTCCAGCATCATGGTGGTGCCTAGAAGGATGCTGAAAGATGACACCTCTGCCTCTGGCTGGAGTTAGGGGCTGAAGACACTGGGAACTCCTCCTGCCCATTGGAGGATACACAGGAAGCTTCTCACCCCAGGGAGGGCCATGGGCATCTTGTCTGTGAGGTTGGGACTGAGTTTGTCTCCAGGCCTCAGGGATTCTCATGCAGCCTTATCTACTGTGTGGGCCCCAATCCTCACCCCGAGGGAGCACTGTGCACCCTTAGTGCTCATTGCTGCATCTCCCTTCAGATGCTCCTGGGGGAGAGGTTCAAGGGAAGGCCCAGTACCCATCACAGCAGGTATAATCTGCTTCTTCACATTGCCCACCCTGCTCCAAGGCCTGTACTAGGTACAGGGGTTATGAATAGAAATAAGGCTCTAGCCCTGCCTTCTAGCAGCTTAGCAAAGGAGACAGGCACATAAACATGTGAGAGATTGCAGTGTGGTCAGGTAGAAACAATGAGGAGGGGCTCACACTCAGTGTGGACTATCATGGAAGACTCCCTGGAGGAGGTGACACTTGACCTGAAATTAGATTTCAGAATGAAAGCTAAATAGAAACTGGGCCAAAATCTTCTTGGTGCAACAGATAATAATGGAGTGTGTCTCTGTGGGTACCATGCCTGGGTTGCATCTCTCAGAGGCTGGTGAAATCTGTAAGCGCCTACACTATGTTGGGGAAGGCTTGGTTCTTATGCAGGAGGTGTCACTTCTCAGGCCACAGTGCTTTTGATTCCTGCGGTTCTGCATTCATCAGGAGCAGGTGAGGCAAAGCTCTCTGCTTCAGCCCTTCCTGCTCAAGGCCCTGCCTGAGTCCCTCTTTCTCTCTGGCACGTCTGCAAAGTTTTTTTGTTTTTGTTTTTTTTTTGTTGAAACCTCCTCTTTTCTTCATTGCTCTGTCCTTTCCCAGCCAGTACTTTAATTCCCCCAAAGCTAAAACTCACTGTGTCTTTCCCATCTGCACCAGCAATTACTCTGGCCTTGCTTTTATGGTGCTGGGGATGGCAGGATTTCTTCCTGAAATATCGCTCACCATCCCCAGGCCCATCAAATTGCAGGCAGCCATATTTAGAAGGGATTCGGAGTGGGAACAGGGGGCGTGCGTGAGTGTGGAAGCCAATATTCCCCTGTCTAATTTATATTTTACATTTCTGTAAAATCATGCTTAGAGTATTTTGGTAATCTCTGCAGAGATTAAGTATAATGCTGTACATTTAATTGATATAAGTGGTTTCAATTCTCCTTAATATGACAAATCTCCAGTGTGAAATATTCTTAGTTAATGATCAACATAAAATAGAGTTCATTTTTAATGTGAGTACAAGATTTGAATTAATTTGTAGCTAAAGTGGGGTTATTAAATTTTGTGTGCTTTCTGTGCACAGGCACATGTTTGGTCATACATGTGGACCAGGGCATACATGCATGTTCTGGGTAAGGATGTGAGGCATGTGCCCCTTCTGGTCTGAGCTGAGACTGTCTATCCTTCCTCTCTCCCTTTGTCCTAGAAGCAGCACAGGAAGAGGCTGCCCTACCGGGGTCTCTATATCTGCAACTCCTTGGTCTTTGGTACAAAGGGAGCTTCCTGGTGTCCTGGGTTGTCCGGCCTGAGCATGGCAGGTGTCCCATCAAAGCTGGACAGAGTCTGTGCAAGCCATAGCAAGGTCCTCTGCTCCTCCCAACTGTGTTTCTGACACAGCATTTACTGGCCTGAAAATTAGCATATTGCTTTACATTATAAAAACCATATGATGGTTAACGTCATCCAGGAGAGTCCAATGAAAGTTTTGAGTTGAAAAAGTTTCTTGCAAAGTCATGTCCGGGGAGAAGACCCAGGGAGCAGAACCCCAGCAGTGCGGATCAAAGCCAAGAGGTTTGCATTCCCTAACCTCAGCTCAATTCAGGGTGCACACAGGCAAGTTTGCCTTCCCAAGACACCTGAGTTAGGGAGCATTTACAGAAAGCCAGAGCCATGGTCTTTGGCCCTCAGATCCAGGGTAAGGGCACTCTCAAAAACCACAACTGCCTCTGTCAGAGGTGTTCGAACCAGTGCGACTCCATCTTGAGCAGGGGCTGGGTGACGAGGCTGAGACCTATTGGGCTGCATTCCCAGGAGGTTAGGCATTCTGTGTCACAGGAGGTTGGCACAAGACACAGGTCATGAAGACTTTGCTGATAAAATAGCATGCAGTAAAGAAACCAGCTAAATCCCGTGATGAGGGTGACCTCTGGTTGTCCTCACTGCTCATTATACACTAATTATAATGCATTAGCATGCTAAGAGACACTCCCACCAGTGCCATGACAGTTTACAAATGCCATGGCAGCATCAAGATGTTACCCTATCTGGTCTAAAAAGGGGAGGAACCCTCAGTTCTGGGAATCACCCACCTCTTTCCTGGAAAACTCATGAATCATCCACCCCTCATTTAGCAAATAATCAAGAAATAACTATAATAAGCAAATAATCAAGAAATAACTATAAGTATCCTTAGTCCAGTGGCCTAAACTGCTTCTCTGCCTATGGAGTAGTCATTCTTTTATTCCTTTGCTTTCTTAATAAGCTTTCTTTCACTTTATGGATTCACCTTGTATTCTTCCTTGCATGAAATCCAAGAGCCCTCCTTTGGGGTCTGAATTGGGACCCCTTTCCGGTAACACTTCCATTGCTTTGAGATAACAGAGGGCAATTTTCCTACAACTGTTAACAGAGGAAGGGGGGAAATACAAGCTTCAGGGACAAGTGCCAAAATGAACTTGAATATTGTATAAACCGTGCCTGGGATGGAGGCAGCAACTTGCAGGAAACATCTGTTCCGACTGGACCCTCCATTCCTCCTTGCAGCTGGAACCCAGAGCTAAGACTCCTTAAACTTTTCCTTTGTGATGCAACCCATGGTGGGAGATAGCTTTCAATATGCAAGCTGACCATGCAGCTCTTCAATATTTCCAGTTTGTAGCCACCTCTTTGATGATGATTGGATTTGAATCCCCAAAACAATGAGACCTCCCCACCCCCTTCTAGAGACAAGGCAGGGGTGCAGGAGGCTGCACTCAGGCATGCTCAATTTCTATTGGCTTAACGGCTGCAGAAAGGATCTTTAATCACATATACAATATTATTGGCAACACCGTGCAATAAGAGGGCTGAATGCTTCGTTTTTCTAGATTTCCTTTTATATTTCAAAATCGCTTTTCTTTCAAATTAGTGTATCTTACACTTTCTTAAAAGGAATTACTTATGGTTTCACTTTTTCTTTCTTTTGTTGGCTGACCATTCCTTTTGAAATTACCACCTCACAGGGACTGCAGACTTTCAAACACTTTGCATATGAAATGAAAGTCAAACCTTGAGTGTATTATGTTGCAATTTTTAAGAATGGCATAATTTTAATTAGAAATGTATAGATGAATAAAAATAATGCTGCTGCACGTTACTAATTAGGCATTTTATTACTCTTTAATTTAAAAAAGAAGTATGCCTGGTTCTAAGGCGGCAGCGCCATCAGCTTGTTTGAAGCTCCTGGAGAGGAAAAGAGCGTGGGGATCGTGGGGTCATGGTGAAGGGAGGCTGCGGGACCGCTCCCGTGGGAAAGGTTGGGGTTGAGAAGGAAACATGTGCCCAAAAAAAGACAAATGAAGAGATGCTGCTGAGTGCTGCAAAAATGATCTCTCCTTGAAATCTGGTATCAGTCAGCAGCAAATACTCTACCATTCTAAGCATCTCACCTCTCTGCTAAGCAATTATCCAGGTAATACTATCCTCACTGAGGCTTTTTTCCCCTTGAAATTTATAGACAAATAAATAAGGGGCTAGCTCTACAGCACTTGCTGTCTGCTTCGAAAGGAGTCAGTCTTTTGTGTTTAAAGCAAAGACATGTATGATATGTGACCGTCACCTCTGGGCCGTCATTTTTCCCCTGTTTTCCTGGTTGGGTCAGGTGAAGGTATTCTCCCCAAGCTCGGCTGTGAACTCCCAACAAGGCTGGAAACCTGTGGCTCTGCGTCAAGTCCCTGACCCTGCCTGCCATGCCACCACACTCCACCTGAGCTGAAGATGGTATGATTCAGGTGTGGCTTTGTCAGAGGCATTTGAACCACAGAGACTCCATCTTGTATAGACACTGGGTAAAATAAGGTTGAGCTACTGGGGCTGCATTCCCAGGAGGTTAGGCATTCTAATTCACAGAATGAGATAGGAGGTTGGCACAAGATACAGGTCACAACGATCTTGCTGATAAAACAGGTTGTGTAAAGAAGCCGGCCAAAACCCACCAAAACCAAGATGGTGATGAGAGTGACCTCTAGTTGACCTCACTGCTCATTATATGGTAATTGCAATGTATTAGCACACTAAGAGTCACTTCCACCAGAGCCATGACAGTTTATAAATGCCATGACAATGTCAGGAAGTTACCCTATACAGTCGAAAAGGGGAGGGACCCTCAGTTGTTGGAATGGCCTACCCCTTTCCTGGAAAACTCATGAATAATCCGCCTCTTGTTTAGCATATAATCAAGAAGGAACAATAAATATAAGCAGCTGAGTGACCCATGCTGCTGTTGTGCCTATGGAGTAGCCATGTTTATTCCTTTACTTTCTTCATAAACTTGCTTTCACTTTACTCTGTGAATTTGCATCAAATTCTTTCTTGCACAAGATCCAAGAGCCCCCTCTTGGGGTTTGGATCAGGACCGCTTTCAGGTAACAGCCTGATGGTTCAGTAGGTGCTTTTGATTGCTGACACGGTAAAGCTATGGACCTCCCACTGGTAGAAAGGCTCCTCTCCGGGATGGTGGGTGAATGTGAGCAGATCACGGCTGATGCTCTACTTCAACTGCCTTTGTAGCCAGGGGAACCCATGGTGAGAGGCTGTGGCTGTGGTCAAGGACCTCTGTGCTCAAGCAACAAGGCACATTTCCTAGACTGAAGAACAGTCTTTGCGTTGGCCCTGCTAGCCGTGTGTGGTTTGAATATGGTCAGGGGGACCCTCCATCTTGTAAGAAGCATTGATTACTTCTAACTTGCCCAGCTCTGAGCTATCACATTCACTCTCATCTGTGTCACTGAGCTCTGCTTGGAAAGTGTGGTTCCTCCCAAAGACATCTCACCAGGCTGCACCAACGGATGCTAAGTCCATGTACTTAGCAGCTTCAGTCTACCAACCTTGGGTTGGTCTTCCCTGAGCCCCTGCATCTGGAGCCAGGTGCACTGGAGAAATTATGGAGTTAATAGAGGAACTTCCAGAGTGTGGAACTTCTGCAGAGGGGTGTCTTCCAAAAAAAGCAGGGCGGCTTCCCCCATTAGGAATGGTTTGTGGCCAGGAATCTCTGGGCTGTCACATCTAATTATGCAACCTACTAATCAGCAGAGAACTTGGGAGCATCCTAACTCGGGGAAGTCGGCATCTGTTCTAAATCTTGCCCTCGGAGCAGGAGCAGTGCCAAATGCCTCAAAGACTGCTTAGCTGGGTACAAAAGATGCTGTCAACAGGCCAGAAATGGAAAGGAGTCCTGGTTTAATTTGAATGAACATTTTTTTTAATGGGATAGGGAAAAAAAAGTAATTGAATTACCTCCAATAAAAATAAACTCCCACATTCTTTGAGAAAAAAAAGTACACAAATTTTGTCTGGTTAGAAATAGAGATATTCACTGCTTTGGTTTCCAGTATAAGTAGCAAAATCCATGACCTCCTCACTAGGGTAATAGTTTTAAAAAGCTGTTTCTTTGAGACTGCATGGCAGGTGATGTGTATTTCCCCAAACCTAGGCTCTAACCTGCTTTGTCAAACATGTCAATCATTTCTTCTTTCAGCAATAGCTAACCAGGGGACATGGCACACTAAGAGTGACAGTTGCCTGTGCATTTCTGTGGGTGTGAGGTTGCTTGCCTTAGTGCGGTCCCTAGCAGAGGAATGAACCCCTTCTCCATCTTTGGCCTTACTTTTACTAACTTTTGGTCCGTAGAGTTTTTTTTTTTTTTTTAGAGAGTCTCATTTTGTTGCCCAGGCTGGAGTGCAGTGGTGCGATCTCAGCTCACTGCAATCTCCACCTCCTGGGTTCAAGAAATTCTCCTGTCTCAGTCTCCTGAGTAGCTGGGACTGTAGGCATGCACCCCCACGCCCAGCTAATTTTTGTGTTTTTAGTAGAGGCAGGGTTTCAACATATTGGTCAAGCTGGTCTTGACCTTCTGACCTCAGGTGATCCACCCGCTTTCGGCACTGGGATTACAGGCATGAGTCATGATGCCTGGCCACTCCATGGACATCTAACAACAAAAACAAAAATTTGTTGAAAGTCTTGACTTGGGTTAAGGCTCTGTGCAGGGGCTGGAAGACCACATTGGCAGAGCGTCATGAAGGAGCTCATGGGCTACTCCATGAGATAAACCATTCCTGTGTGCAAACTCTCTTAACAATACAAACAACAAAGGGATTTCAAAGTCTCCTGGCTGCATGGGATGGTTCATCCCAGGAAAGGGATGGAAATTATGATCTGCAAATGTTCAGAGAAAGGCGAGTTGGGATGGTCAGGAAGGTCTTCAGAAATGGGATTTGAAGAGTAGGTAGAATGTGGCAAGCTGAGAAGCAAGTGGACATGGCTACAAAGGTTGTGTGCTGCTTGCCCACAAGGCTCTTTGAGTAGGTATTAGTTAAAAATACTCTAGTTATGTGATTTCCAACTTTTCAGTAATAATCACAATAAGCCGATAGTAAAGTTCTAAGGGCTTTGGTTCCTCGACCTGGTTATATGGCCAGCTTCTTGGTTCCTATTAGCATAAAAGAGCTGCACATATGGAGATGAGGTTGCATGCCTGGATGATTTCAATCAATAAGAGGGGACTGGAATGGACTTTCTGGTTTCTTGATTTGTACAGAAGGGTGAGGTGTGGACCAGGAACCATAGCAGTGATCTCCACTCTTCATGCGGGCACACACATGAGGTGAGAAGAGCTTCAGTGTCCTGTCCTAGGCATCAGCAAGCCAGAGGCATTGGGGAGGGCTGGTCTGTCTCGGGTCTTCCCTGGTTTGCATTGACATGTTGGTTGGTGGCTTTCGTATGGGGACATGGAGTCTGACAGCTACATTGCTTTTTCATCCCACATAGGACTTTGGGATCTTTTCAGAAGCTACTGCAAGAGACTGGGCCATGGGCTGGCCCTCCCTAGACTTGAAGACATTGCCCTTCTTTTCAGTCTGTCTCTTTCTCCCTCTCTGCCTTGTTGTTCTAAAACCTCTTGTTCCAAGAAGTTCACATCTTTTCACATCTCTGTCCCAAGCACCCAACATACACTGGACAGGGTTTTTGTGTTTTTGTTTTTTTAAGAATTTCAACTCTTATTTTAGATTCAGGGGGTACAAGGGTAGATTTGTGACATGGGTATACGTGTGATACTGAGGTTTGGGGTATGATAGAAACTGCCACCTAGGTAGTGAGTGTGATGCCCAATAGGTAGTTTTCAACCCTTGTTGTCCTCCCTCCCCCTTCTAGTCACTCCCAGTGTTTATTGAAATATTTTCATCTTTATGTCCTTGTGTACCCAATGTTAACTCCCACTTATAAGTGAGAACATGCAGTTCTCATAACTGCATGCAGGTTTTCTGTTCCTGTGTTAATTCGCTTAGGATAATGGCCTCCAGTTGCAACCATGTTGCTGCAAAGGACATGATTTCATTTCTTTTCATGGCTGCATAGTATTCCGTGGTGTATATTGCACCACCAAAAGCCTCATCCAAACCATAATGATTTCAAAAAGAGAAAGTAGTGTCAGCCCCTTCTGATAAGAAGGAATCAGCACAAGAACTCTGACAAGAAAAAATATCAGTGTTCTCCTACCTCCAAAGGATTGCACGAGCTTCCCAGCAGTGGATCCTATAATCAGATTTAAATGTCTGAAATGTCAGGCATAGAATTCAGAATCCAGAAGGCAAGCAAGTTCAGTGAGATTCAAGAGAAAGTTGAAATTCAATCCAAGGAAGCCAGAAAAACCACAAAGGTCTTATGTTTCAGAGTGGCAGAAAGACAGGTTGCCCCTAAGCTGCTTCTACTCTCAGCCCTGCACCTGTCCCAATGTAGAGACCACTCAGGAGCTCAAATACAAACTGACATCCAGATAAACAATTCTCCCATCCGTGTCTGAGACACCTCCCTGGGTTTTGTCCTGTAGTTTTATGTACTCTGGGTCTCTCTATGTTTTTTATCAAGCCTGTCCTCCAGGTAATCAATTGATGCAATGAGTGATTAGCAAGCTACTCTTCACACTACCATCCACAGACACCAGTATCTCTTCCTGGGGCCTTCTCCCCAAGGACCAAAGCCAGGATCTTCTTGGAACACACCACTTCCTATGCAGCCTTTCTTGGTGCTGTCTCTGTGTTTCTCACAACCCATAGATAATGGTTTTGGGAGAGAGGTATTGGGACATCATGGATTGCCATCATGACTTCCAGAAAATTACAACCCTACTCCTTTGTTTATAAAATGAAAATAAAATCCTGTTCCATCCGTGGCCTTGCCACTGAGCTATGACACTTTCATTCCCTGCTGGTCGCCATCTCTACCTCTGGATCATGCCATCTCTGTCATTGTAGACTTCAGATCCTGGTTCATAGTCATCTCCATTACCCAGATTCTTCCCAGGATGCCATGTGAGTCTGGGATTCTGTATGAATGCTCAGTGCAATGTATGATCCTTTTATCACCTCAACACCCTGCGCTACAATGACCATTTTTTCCACCCAGCCCTTGACTACCAGTCCTTACAGATGTACTCTCCTTATCTCTAACTCCAGCCTCTCGATTTCCTAATGAGCTTGCTTCACTCCTTGGGTCATCATTGTGATTGGACCTTAGCGAGGTTTCCAGCCCACTGAGTCCTGCCTTTCTGTCATTCTTCTCCAGGGCTCTCTCACTCCCTCCTCCAGCTTTGATTCTAGAGCTCGTCATTTAATAATCTTTTTTGCCATTTGTCTTTAACGACTTTGGCCCTGGAAAGGCCCTAATACCAGAAGAACTCCAGTATTAATGTCTCTTGGTCTTATAAGCACAGCTGAGTCTTGCTAGAGAAAAATCACAAAATGGGACAGAGTGGTGGTCTAACAAATGTTGCATAGCAAAGGCAGCTTCATTTGGGCCCCAGCTTTTTTCCACAGCCTGTTATATTTGAACAGTAAACTTTAGCTACTACACTATCACACAAATTATTCTTGCTGAGGTGACTCACAGCTTGTTGGATAAATGACACTAACATGTCAGTCCAGCCCTTTACCATCTCTCACAGAAGCCCAGTCTGCAGCAGAATTATCTCACCACCCTCCAGTCCACCACCAGAGTCCTAGAGAATGTTCACCAGTGTCCTCCTGTATTTTCATGCAAAGTATTTCACCTTACAGCAAGTCTAGATGATGGCAGAGATTCACAGTGGCTTGTCTTACTGAGCTAACCTGTCCCTGAGCTCTGTCTGTAGGAACTGTGCCAGACGGCTCGGCTCTCCTGCTCAGCAATCCCTCCTGCTCTCTTGCTGGGTCCTCGAGTGGACTTGTTCTCTTCTTCCCCCTTGAATTTAGGCATGGCTGCTTGACCGTGTCTGACTCCTAGACTGTGGCCAGAACACTATTACTCGTGCTGGTCCTTCAAGACCCACTCCTCTTGTGCCATGACATGCACTGCAGCAGACTTTGAGACGGAGCCCCCATCAGCTGGGGTCCCTGGAGAGCATGATGACAGAGACCACTGCTAATGTGAATAAACGGGGAGTAAGAGCAAGAAATGTATTTATTTTATTCCTCTATTTTGCTTTTTTGTTACTGCAGCATAACTTAGTCTAACTTGTTAGGGGTCAGCTCTGTGCTCCACTCAGTCTCCTTTCTTGGGAGGAGGTTGAGAGTAACCTGCTGGATAATGGAAAAGAAGAAGAGAAAACATCGCTGCAGCTTAGTGTCTTCAGTGAAAACACTGGAGAAAGAGTTCCCTTTTGCTTACAGAAATGTGAGTGTCTGAGAACACTCTCAGTGTTGCTACTGCAATCAGACAACATCCACAATGTGCAGTTCAGGTCAGAGCTCTGTGCTTCCAACTTGAGCTCCGCATGGCCAGAGACTTGCCTAGAGCATTGAAGACGGACCCACCTTCCCTGCTCAAATCCATGGGGCTCACAGTGTTTGCTCCAAGGCTGCAAATGGATCTTGGGAAATCCACATGAAAAACACAGAATCTCGGCTGGGCGCGGTGGCTCACACCTGTAATCCCAGCACTTTGGGAGGCCGAGGTGGATGGATCACGAGGTCAGGAGATCAAGACCATCCTGGCGAACACAGTAAAACCCTGTCTCTACTAAAAATAACAAAAAATTAGCCGGGCGTGGTGGTGGGCACCTGTAGTCCCAGCTTCTCGGGAGGCTGAGGCAGGAGAATGGTGTGAACCTGGGAGGCGATGGAGCTTGCAGTGAGCGGAGATCACGCCACTGCACTCCAGCCTGGGAGACAGAGTGAGACTCCATCTCAAAAAAAAAAAAAAAAAAGAAAAATACAGAATCTCATTCTGGAAAATTTTGAAGTTCTTGACAGATCCAGGGGCTGCAAACGTTGACCCTTGAACAGTGTCACAGGGCAACCCCTGTCAATCCTGTGCCCCATTCTGTTGCCAAAGACCCTTAGTGCTCCCTACTGCCCACTCCTCCCCTGCCCCCCCCCCCCCCCCCCCCCCCCCCGGCTTCTCTTATGTCTCTCCTGTAGCCTGAGATGTCAATCATTCTCTCCTCTGTCTTCCATGCTGATGAACGTCTTTGAGGAGGGATAACAAGGATCAGTTGAGAGAAGAAAGAGGGCAAAATTAGGACTTAGAGCCCAACTGTCAATCACAGGGATGTCTGGTGCAGGAGACAGAGAGCTGCTGTGGGTGCCGTGGCCCCTCCAGTGGGGGCCCACAAGGTGAAGCAGGACCGGAGCAGGGAGCGATGCTGAGAATGAGTGGCATCGCCACCGGGGGAGCTTGCCACACCCCTCCCCTCCCAGTGCTCCCCCGCTGAGTCCTTGAAAAGGGCTTCTGTGGCCTGTCTCCGCCCCTGCTGGTATTTGCCATCCTCCAAAGAGAAGCTATTAGCCTAGGTAAACACTCCCTCTCCCCAGTGACTTGATCTCTGTACTCCCTGATTCAGTTCCTTTGCAAGGTAAATAACTATAAATATTAAAACATGTCAATAGCTTTATTAATAAATGACTTCTGGCTATCTTAGAGATTCTGTGCTGTGGGCTTTTTCACGTATTTTATGTGGCTTAACCATTGCTGGCTGAAGGATGGCTGGAATCTGTCTAGCACATCAGAAATCACAGTATTTAGATTCCTGAATATGTTGGCCATTCATGGTGTTAATGCTTTTTTTTTTCTTGGTATAATTCTTTTTTCATTTAATTTGGAACTCATGTAACATATAGCCCAATGTTAATACCGTAAGGCACAGTGATTCAGTCATGCCCATGCCCATCTTAATGTTAGAATTTTAAACTTTCAAACCCTAACTTCTCACCAAAATGAAGCTTAACAAATTCTCCTCCCAAAAGCATTTTCAAAAATCCTGTGATAAAATACACTTATTTCTCATTTGCAGTTAACTTGATATAATTTTCATATTTTTTCCCCAAAACTTTATTCTAGTCATTTTTTTCAGGAATTATCAAGTTTTCTTCAAGAAAACAGAATTGCAATTCTTAAAACCAAGTCAATTATCTAGATAATGCTTTCTGGAAAATCTAACTCAAGTTTGGTGTCTTTTTATCTGGTTTTGAGTCTATTTTAGAAGAAGGGCTCCAAGGAACAAGAGCTTCAAAATTTTCCAGAATGAGATTCTGTATTTTTCTTTTTTTTTTTTTTTTGAGATGGAGTCTCGCTCTGTCTCCCAGGCTGGAGTGCAGTGGCGTGATCTCCGCTCACTGCAAGCTCCATCGCCTCCCAGGTTCACACCATTCTCCTGCCTCAGCCTCCCGAGAAGCTGGGACTACAGGTGCCCACCACCACGCCCGGCTAATTTTTTGTTATTTTTAGTAGAGACAGGGTTTTACTGTGTTCGCCAGGATGGTCTTGATCTCCTGACCTCGTGATCCATCCACCTCGGCCTTCCAAAGTGCTGGGATTACAGGTGTGAGCCACCGTGCCCAGCCAAGATTCTGTGTTTTTCATGTGGATTTCCCAAGATCCATTTGCAGCCTTGGAGCAAACACTGTGAGCCCCATGGATTTGAGCAGGGAAGGTGGGTCCGTCTTCAATGCTCTAGGCAAGTCTCTGGCCATGCGGAGCTCAAGTTGGAAGCACAGAGCTCTGACCTGAACTGCACATTGTGGATGTTGTCTGATCTCAGTAGCAATACTGACAGTGTTCTCAGACACTCACATTTCTGTAAGCAAAGGGGAACTCTTTCTCCAGTGTTTTCACTGAAGACACTAAGCTGCAGCGATGTTTTCTCTTCTTCTTTTCCATTATCCAGCAGGTTACTCTCAACCTCCTCCCAAGAAAGGAGACTGAGTGGAGCACAGAGCTGACCACGTCAGACTCACCTGCGGGTCCTTCAGTTACCAGCTCCGCTCTGTAGTGACCCTCCCTAGAAGGCTGGCAGGGGGCAGGTGCCATGAGCTGCCACTATCTGGGAGGTAACAGGTCTAACTTGTTCCATTAAAGGATACTTTGATGAATGGACGGATAAACGGGAGGCAGTGGCAACAGGGGAAGCAGAGAAGTCAAGCAGGAGGCTATGGCCATAGCCCAGGTGGAAGACGGTGGTGCCAGACTTAGTGGGATGGCGAGGAATTTAGAGAGGAGGAGAAGGATGCATTGATTCAAGGGGAACTTTTTTATAAACGGCATCAACTTCCTTGCATAGACTAAGTGTGGGTGTGACAGGGAGGTAGGAATTAGGTGTGTTCTGTAAACTTTTGGCTTGACCAGCAGGGTACATGGTAATGTCGAGACAAGGAAAATTGGGCAAGAGATAGGTCTGGGTGAAAATAAGTGTTCTAGTCTATCACGGAGGATTTGCGAAGCTGCGGTGATATTTGTAGCAGAGAATCCAAATAGGTAGTCACCTGCCACACCTGGAACTCATAAGAAAGATCAGATCTAGAGATCTAGAGGCACTCTCAAATTGATGAGATTCAAGTCCTCGAACTGGCTGAGAGAATGACAACAGGGACTAGAATGTGAATACAGAGTGAGCCCGAAGATGCATTAATAGTTATTCATTTAAATATTACTGTAGTCTTTTCTTTTTAATTTTTCAGAGATGGGGTCTCACTGTATTGCCCAGGCTGGTCTCAAACTCCTGGCCTCAAGAGATCCTCCTGCTTTGACCTCCCAAAGCGAATGGAATTGCCAACATTTTAATCTTTAATTATAAGAGACATGACTCGTTTTCAAAATATTGATCAATAAAATGTAGTTCCCTTTGGACCACACCTAAATTTCTGTCCTGTTTTCATATTTATTCACCATAACCAGCATTGCATATACCTCCTTCTGGATATAAATTGCAGTACATACATTTATATGAGCATCTAGACATATTTAAAGCGCATATTTCCATAGAATAATATCTTTCATTTTCATTAAATATGTATCTTAGAGATCTTCCCATGTCAATACATATAGATTTAACTTGGTGTTTTAGGGTGCTACTTGGTATTTTATAGAAATATATATTTAATAGAGATAGGGTCTTGCTATGTTGAAAAGGCTGGTCTCGAACTCCTGGCCTCAAGCAATCCTCCCATCTTGGCCTCTCAAAGTGCTAGGATTACAGGTGTGATCCACCATCACTGGCCTGATACTCCATAGCATTAATGTGCTACAGTTTACCTAACACTTCCCCTGCTGATGGACGTTCAGATTGTTTCCAATGTTGCGCTTTGCATTCCAACATCTAGAGGTTGTGTGGAGGTCGTGTGGAGCTCATGTGGAGATGGAGGGCCACCAAAGCGCCCTGAGATAGAGAATGTGACTAGAGAAGAGGAGGAGGAAAAAGAGGAACATTCACAATTCTGGAACCCAAGAGTCGAGAGTATTTTGGAAAGAGGAAAGGGTCGAATATTTTGAACACTCATGAAAGGTTAAAGAAGTTTAAGATCTAGAAGTATCCATTGAATTGGGGAACATGGAACTCAATGTTGACTTGTCAAAACTAATTCGGTGGACAGTGAGCATGAGAGCCAGACAAGAAAGGGGTGCAGAGGTAACAGAGTGGGGAGACTTAGCCAAGGTAGCCCTCTTGTGTGCTACTTAGAGAGGTTGCTGTGAACATGAGCCAGGAAATGGGAGCTAGAGCTGCGGAGGAACTGGGCTCAGGGGAGACTCCCCTTTTTTCTCCCTTCCTTCCCTTCCTCCCTCCTTCCTTCCCTCCCTCTCTTCCTTCCCTCCTTCCCACTCCCTCCCTCCTTCCTTCCCTCCCTCCCTTTCTCCTCTCTTTCCTTTCTCCTTCCTTCCCTCTCTCTCTCCTTCCTTCCTTCCCTCCTTTCTTCCTTCCCTGTCTCACTTTCCCCTCCCTTTCCTCCTTCTTTCTTTCCCTCCTTCCTTCTCTCTCTCCTTTCTTTCCTTCTTCCCTCTCTCCCTCCTTCCTTCTTTCCCTTCCTCCCTCCCTTCCTTTTCTTCCTCTCTCACTCCCTTTATTCTTTCCTCAAGTTGGCATATGTGTGGCACCACTGAAGTCACAAGTTCTCAGACTCTATTTCTGTGTTTCCATTGGAATGATGACAATGATATCTGTGAGCACGTAGTAGGCATGGTACAAATAACGCTTGAGTAAAATCAGGAGCAAAGTGCACCTTTTTTGCAGAGTTGTTTCCTAGTAGGAAAATGTGTGAAGAGCCCTTAGAAGACTGTGGCACCCAGGCCCACTCATTCCTTGTCACTTGTGGCCAGTGACTGTCATGGGAGAACAAAGGCTTCAGCAAGGCTCCCCGTTCCCAGGCTTGCCTCCATTTGGCTCACAAACCAAAGTGACCAAGGCTTTGGGCTGGATGTAGTGAAATGCACTTGGAGCTTCCTCTGGTCAACCAGCCAAGGAGTGGTGGCTCCTCCAGCTCCTGTCTCGTTGTGTGGTCACCGCCTCTCCCTCCACCTCATACAAGTATTTCTTCGGCAACTGCATTAGCTCTATAGAATCAGCAACAAGATTTTTTTTTTTTTTTAAAGTAAATATACTTCTGTAGAAAAGAAAAAGAGTGTGGCTTTGTTGGACTTTGATGAATGCACTTTGTATAGCTGGAAATATGATTGGAAGTTTTCATAATCAAAAGTGACCAAACAGAGGCTCCTGGTCAGGGGATATGCTGCAGGAAGGCTGAGCCCACCTTCCAGGGAGGTAACGGTCTCTCCACAGCAGAGGTGCCGTGGAAATAGTGCTCCGTGCCACTTGCTAGATCTGACCACTGCGCTGGGCTCCAGCTGCTCAAAACATAAATCGTCTTTAAACACCCGGGGCCTGCCTACCTCCCGCAGCCATCTTTGGGCCAATTGGTCAATCCTCACTCGTTCCATGGTCCTTTTTTTGAGCCTTGATAATGCTTCTGAAGGAAGCTGGGGACACTTTTGCCATTCATCACCAAAGCACTCAACATTCTGTACATTTATTACGGTATACATTATGAGTGCACTATTAACTAAAAAAAAAAGCAAACCCAAACCTTTCATTTCTCTGAAGTTTTCCTTTATCTTTACCAAACAGATACCCAATATGACTGAGAATTTAATACCCTAAAGTTTAAGACTGGTTTGTAAACATGGTCCCTGCTGGCTGCTATTGATCTTTTGCTATTTTAATGCATTTTTACTGACCGACATGTCCTGTGGTAAGGAATATTGCCTAAATTAGTTATCTGATTGGTTCTTTTGATTAATGACGGGCCTGTGCTCCATTACACATGACAACATGATCAGAATAATCACTATCGCTATCCAAGCCAGGCCTGGCATTTTTTATTCCTTCATTTTTAAAGTTCATTTATAAAATTATTTAATGTATACGTCCTAAGTTGTAATTTATTTACATGACACTTTTTTCGATGGGAACTGTTGTACTGTGTCACAAATGGCTAAGAAAACAAGGTAAACTAGATGTACAGATCAATGTCTCTTGGCTCAAGGGGAAAAAAAACATAATCAAGATTCAGGAGCTGACCTTGTACCAAAGTCCAACCTGTCACAGAACAAACACTGAGATACCCAACAAATCACCAGGCACGGCAGGACATGTTCTCCTGCAATCCCTTCTCTCCATCGTCTTCCTTCTGCATGGAACTTCTAGCCCTCGGATCTCTCAACTTCCTTCCTTCGGAGTGCAAAATACGACAGTGCAAATTATTCCTGGCCCTGGCAGTGACCTGTGTTCACCAAGCGGGCTTCTAGTTCATGTGATAATTTGGCAAGAGGCCTTATCAGGGATCCAGCATATTCAAAATCAGAATGTGGACCAAATCTGAATGAGAAAATTTTGTGTGTATTTGTAAGCAATGACATGGTATTAGTTCTGGAGAAATGAAAAGATCTGAATTTAGTCTGTCCAGTGATTGGTAACACCACTCCTCAGGATACCTGCTTTAATGTAATTATGGTATGGCTTAATACAAACTTGACTGGGTAATAAAATGTAAGTTGTGAGTAAGTCTGGAATCTTTGAGCCTTCTCAAGAAGATGGCTCTGTTCAAAATGTTTTTCTCTCCCATGTCCTGCTCAACTTCGAAGAAAGATCAAGGAAGAAAAGCTTCAGCCTTGCTCCTTTTTGAGTTCTGTCATTTTGTGAATTTCTAGAGTCCAGGGTAACAGGCTTTTTAGGGAGCCAACACTGGTCTTCCAGGAGCGAGCTGTACTTTGAAGTCAAATAACCCTGGGGCCCTTCCTAAAAGGCCCCACCTCTCTGAGGCAACTTGGCAAAGCTTCTAGCCACCTCTCCATCAAAAAAGTATTACTTGGGTAAAATCAGACAAGCCTAGGATCATGCTAGATATATTACTATTTCAAACAAAATTTGGTTGCCTCCCTATCCTTGTCTTGCTCTTCCTATCTCCCCACATCTGCTTTCACCCGCGGTTGCCTCCATTTCTTCTAGAAGAGTCCTTGCCACGTTTCTCAAGCTCCATTCTGACCCTAAGACCCACCCTGCTCCCCGGTATTGGTATGACTGAAGGTACTGGGGACCCTAGGCACTGTGATTTCATGTCAACAAACGGCTCCTAATTCAATATCTAACACTGAACGGTATCAGAGCCCAGGAACATAGAACTTTTACTTTCATCTTGGAGAATCCTTTGCCATCCTGTTAGCATGATGTTGTTAGAGACTTTAGCATCTCACAGTGAACACGGTGGGCCCTGGCCAGGCTGCTGTTGATCTTAGGCAGAAAGTTCAAGTTCTTGGGTTAGAAGGTCAGATGGTTGCTGGTAACCAGTGAGGTGGTGTGTCGGAGACCCTGCAGGGTGGACAGCACATTTTTTCACACACACAGGCCTCACTGGTGACCTCTCTCTCTTCTCAGGTCCCAGGGAGATGGACTCACCTCCTTCTCACTTCACATGAGGGAAGCTCCTTTCTTACCAGGTGGAGGTTCAGTCCTAATCCCTCTGTTTTCTATGATCCTTGTCAATTCCTGGCACCTTTGGCATGTTGCCATGTTACAAAAACCAAATAGACCTCAAGCACCACACGTTTACAGGTTCAGCCTTTTACACTGTACCTGAACTTCAAAGGAAATAGAGGAGTAACATGTGGGTTTCCAAGGAAAGGCACTTAAAATACAGTGAAGTGGATTTACATGGTCCTTTATGCCCCCTAGACTTGATTAATGTTGTAAATAATACCTCTTATCTTCTTCATAATGATTTGCTCTGTTATGCTATTAAAAATTTTTGTTCCATCAATTATCACAGTCATTTGCACAGCTCAGACATGAAATAGAACTTTGGTGAGACGCCTACCACAGGAAACGCCCGCATGTGTGTGCGAGGGTGCGCGTGCATGTGTACCCGTGGCCTTGGGAGGTGTTCTGGGGTCTAAGATAAGCAAGCAAGTGAGATGATTTTGAATATGCAAGATATGTTAATATGATTAAATGACTACTGGATCGCCCAACATAATCAATTGAAATATTCACCAACTTTATGTTGAAATTGGAAGAAATTATTACCTTGAGGCTGCCAAACACATTTTGCAGCTTTGAATTTGCAATAATGTGTGTCTCACTTAGCATTTAAAAACATATTTTTGACTTTAATAAAGCAGGATGAGTCTATTAAAGAGATATTCACCAGAATGGAAGGAAGATCCAACCAGCAGAGGCGACAACGCAAAGACACCTGGGCAGTGGTGGGGACTGCTTGTCTCCTCCCTTCCTCTTTCCCTCTCTCCATCCCTCTCTCTCTTCTTTCCTTCTTCAGGGACTTGAGGCTGAGTTTTCCAAGGGGAAGGATCCTATTCCAAGCCATTCTTGTTAATTTATCATTGCATTATTTGCCTTCACTCTCAAAATCCTGCAAAATGATTTAGTCTCTTGATGTGATTTACTTGTGTTTTAAAACTCCATGTAACATCATCCAGATCAGAGGGATGTAAATGTGTCTTCTCTCTCACTGAACAAGCACAGTAAAACAAATAAAATCAAAGATGCATATTCCTTTGCCGTGGCTTTGCAAAATGTAAGTGATGGGGGAAGGCAGTCGTCATTTAGCTCTGTTCTATTATTGACAACAGCAGACGTAGAAATTAGAAAACAAATCCCCTTTTAAATGAAACGAAGTAAAAGGCCTCCCTCACTCAGAGGAAATACTAATTGGAGCTACCTTGCTAATGCTAGCGAGTCACAGGAAGGAAACATTAAGTTATTATTTTTAATAATGTTTACAAGTCTATCCAGCCATTTCCAGCCGGTGAAAGATGTCAGCCTTGGCCGAACGTGGCAGATCTACTTTTCACCAAAGATGCTGCTCGTCTTCCCCCTGATAGCAATCATTAATTTTATTTTTTAACCCAGTCTTCAAATGAAGACAGATGAGCTGGAGAGTTTTAAATGCAGGCTGCTTATGTTCAGAAAAATGGCTGTGAGATGCCAGATCACGGCATCTAAGCTGAGGCCAGTTACTGTTTGGGAAGAAAAGAAAAACAAATGTAAGAGAAGTGGCAGAGCCAGGCCTCGGAGGGGCTGAGAATGAAAGCAGGGAAGAAAAGGGTGCGGGGAGCAGGCCTGTCTGCTGGTCTTTGGGTCTGACCAGTTCATAATTGCGTTGGAGAGTTACAGATACAATTACGGTTAATTGCTCTTGATAATTTTAACATTACGTTTTAGTATTTATTTTTTATTAACAACTTTCTCAGGGTCAGAGATCCACATGCCTATTAGATATCACATCATTGATAGCATTGTGCCATGTCTTTAAGAAAAACGTTTTCTTCATCTATGTAATTTCATCCAAGCCATATTTTTAGTCAAATGTCAGTTAGCCTGATTTGATTGCTCTCATTTTATTTTTAAGTCAAAGATTGTGACTTGATCTCACTTTAAGCTGCTCCAGACAGGTTTCAAGTGACCCTCAGCTTAGAGTTTGTTAAGGGATCCTCTTACTTGCGTTCAGTAGATCATTTGGTTCTCAAAGGAAATAGGATTAAAATGCATGTGGCTCCAATTGGCAACTGGTTTGGGGAAGGCACAAGGAAGAAGAGAAAAAAGGAGAATATTGTGATGAAAAGTGCTTTTAGAATGGTGAAGTCAGGATAACTGCAAAGCTGTCCCTTCAGAGAAGCAGTGAGAAAAATGGCAAAAAGAAATTGTCAAAATCAACTTTTTCAGAACTCTGGAAATTAATCAGTGGCCTGCAACCATCTGAACAGCATTTATTCAAGATAAATAGCTAAGTCTTGGTGAGGAATAATGAGCATGAAGACATTTGAATTTGCCATTTCCATTGCCCTCTGCCCGGTTCTGAGGTGGACTAGGAAAGCATCAGCCTTACATCAATAATAGGCGTGAAAACCAGCAGTGTCATAGCCACTCAAGGGGCAGGGATTATTTGTAGCTCCCCTAAAAGCTCCCATTCCTAAGAATCCTCAGTATTTTACCTGTTGGGGAAATCCATAAAGTCCCATTCATTGGGATGGTCTTTGACTCAAAGCTCCCACAATGGGAAAAACCCTATCTCCAGGGCATTTGTTGAAGACAATTAGTGGTCTGACACAGAAATACCAGTTGGAGCAAACAAGAAACTGTCCAAAAAACTGCAAAGAAAAATCTAGAAATGAGATGACTAGAAAAGGCTTTGAAAAGATCCAGCACCTTCCTGGGAATCTAGAAGACCTGTGGGAGCTTTTTCTTCTATTCACCATTGTACTGAGGATTCTTACCAGGGAAATTAGGCAAGAAAAAAATACAGAAAAGACATCCAGATTGGAAAGCAGTAAAGCTGTTTCTATTTACAGATGATAAGATCTTATATATAGAAAATCCTTAATTTTTATTCTACTAAAAAATTGTTAGAACTGAGGCTGTAGAATTTAAGATCAATACACAAAATCCATTGTATTTTTATGCATCATTATTGAACAATCAACAAATAAAATAAATAAATTATATTTACAATAGAAACAAAAAGATTTAAAACATACTTAGGAATAAAATGTAACAAATAATTGAGACACTTGTATACTGCAAACTATAAAACCTTACTGAAAGAAATTAAAGAAGAGCTAAATAAATGGAAAGACATCCAATGATTATGGATAGGAATGCATTGAATTAGGCAATGGTTCTCAAATTGATCTACAGATTTAATGCAACTTCTGCCAAAATCCCAGCTGCCTTTTTGCAGAAAACTGACAAGCTGATCTTGAGACTTACATGAAAATGTCAGAGACCTAGAGTAGCCAAAACATTCTTGAAAAAGAAGAACCCAGTTGAAGGCTTCATATTTCCCAGTTTCACAACATGATACAAAGCTACATTAATCAATGCAGTGTGGTGGTGACATAAGAACAGACACATAGGTAAGTGTAATAGAATTGAATGTCAAGATATAAATCTTTATATTTACTATTCATAGTCAATACATTTTTGATAAAGATCCCAAAACAATTCAAAGAAGAAAGAGTAGTCTTTTCAAGAAAGGCACTGGGATAACTATATCATTTGAGGCATTTGAACTTGTCCCATTTCTGTCCCCCTGCCCCAGTTCTGTGGTAGTCTAGGAAAACATCAGCCTCCTAACCATAATAGATGTGAAAACCAACAGTGTCACAGCTACTCAAGGGGCAATGAGGAACCACATGCAGAAAAACGAAGTTGGACTCCTACCTCACACCATATACAACACATAGTCAGAAATGTAAGAGTTAAAATTATAAAACTGTTAGAAGAAAATATAGCAGTAAATCATCATGGCTTTAGATCAGGCAATGATTTCTTGATTATGATACCAAAAGCACAAGCAGCAGAGGAAAAAATAGATAAATTGAACTTCATCTTACTTAAACATTTTAAACAGCACTCTCAAGAAACTGAAAATACAGCCCACAGAATGGGAAAAAAAGCATTTGCAAATCATGTACCTTGTAAAGATCTTGTATCCAGACTAGGTAAGTACCCTTAAACTTAATGATGAAAAGATATCCAGCCTATTATTGATTTATAATCCTTTGGGTATATACTCAGAACTTAATGCATATTAAAAATATATTTAAAAAGATTAACTCAATTAAAAATAAGCAAAGTATTTAAACAGACATTTCTCCAAAAAAGATATACAAATGACTAATAAGCATATGAGAAGCTACTCAATATCATTAGTCATTAGGAAAATGTAAGTCAAAACCACAGCAAGGTACCACTTCATGCTCACTAGGATGGCTACATTTAGAGACAGACAATAACAAGTACTTGCAAAGCTGCAGAGAAATTAAAATCATTATACATTGTTGATGGTATTATAAATCATTTAACAGTTCTTCAAAAATGTAAATGGAAGTTACCATATGACTCAACGTTTCTACTCCTTGGTATTTATCAAAGAGAAATGAAAACAGATTTCCACAGAAAAACTTATATACAAATACTCATAGTGGCATTATTCATAGTAGCCAAAATGTGAAAACAACCAAAATATTCATTAATTAATTAATGGATAAATAAAATATATCTACATAATAGAATGACAAGAAAGAGGAATGAAATACTGATATATACTACAATTCGGTGAAAATATTTTGCGAAATCAAAGAAGCCAGTAACAAAAGATCAGTTATAGTATAATTTTATTTATATACAATGTACAGAATAGGAAAATCCACAGAGAAAGATTAGTATTTGCTAGAGTTTGAGGTAGGTGAGTAGGGAGTGACTGCTAATGGCTACAGAACTTCTTTTAGGGATGATGAAAATGTTCTAAAATCAGATAGTGGTGATGGTTACATGACTGTGAGTATACTAAAATCCACTTAATTGTACACTTTAAAAAACTGAATTTTATGATATGCAAACTATATCTGTACAATAAAGCTGCTATTAAATAACTATGATGATAAAGGAGAAAAGACAGTTTCCCAGCTGGTTTGTTTTTTGTGTAATTATCAACCTCTGACAGAGTAAAACGCCTAGAAAGGATATGTTTAGTGTATCCATGAGGGTCAAGAAACCCAACATTTTATGCTGTTATCACTGTGCTTGTTATGGCATGGGGTATAGTTCACTTTCACAGTGAGAGGGGCAGCTCACTAAAGCCAGGGGCTCCCTTGCTCTTCTTTGTCTCCTCCCATGACACCCTACTCCATGCACCTGCCATAAAGCCTTGAAAATATAAGTACCTCAATAAGTAATAGGTGAGTAAATTGGCTAACCAGTGAATGAATGCAAATCATTAAAGAGGAATGTGAAGTAGTGGTGTTGATGGTGATGATGATGATATAATGATAATGACGGCAATGACGATAATAATAATGATGGTGATGATGCTGATGAAGGTGATGGTAAGATGATGATGATGATGGTTATGATGATGGTGATGGTGATGAACACCATCTTTGTCCCTATTAACAAGTGGTGGTGATGATAATGATGGTGATGATGATGGTGTTGATGATAGTGGTGATCGTGATGCTGGTGATGGTGATGATGGTAATGATGGTGGTGACGGTGAAGATGATGATAGTGGTGATGCTCATGATGATACTGATGATGATGATGACAGTGATAAGTAGTAGTATTATTTCTGGAGAGGCTATCAAGATTAGCTTTGAAAGAACTCTTCAGAGATAAATTCTGAAAACCATTTATGCAATTGATAAATTGCCAAAATCAGTGTTAACCTTCCAAAGGGTTCTACTGTAAAGCTCAGGTCTTGTACAAATGTCTATGGCTTTTAAAAATGCTTATTAATACTTTTCCAGCTGATATGTAAGAATTAGCAAAGAGGCTGGGCGCGGTGGCTCATGCCTGTAATCCCAGCACTTTGGGAGGCCGAGGAGAGTGGATCACTTGAGGTCAAAAGTTCAAGACCAGCCTAGTCAACATGATGAAACCCCATCTCTACTAAATATACAAAAATTAGCCAGGCGTGATGGTGGGTACCTGTAATCCCAGCTACTTGGGAGGTGGAGGCAGGAGAATTTCTTAAACCCAGGTGGCGGAGGTTGCAGTGAGCTGAGATCATGCCATTGCACTCCAGCGTGGTCAACAAGAGTGAAACTTCATCTCAAAAAATAAATAAATAAATAAATAAATAAATAAATAAATAAATAAATAAAAAGAGTTAGCAAAGAAGGTGAACATAAAAAAAGCAATTCTAAAACCATTTTTCAAATTTTACTACTCTTTGACATTTATTTGTGTCCTTTCCTTCCCTTAACATTAGTTTTTATATTTTGGAGGAAAGAGCTCAGGTGAGGACCATAGCTGGTCCTCCTGTGTCACTGGGTTATGTCTGTCCTTGGCTACCAGCAAGGCCCCCTGCTATTGGTTAGATTTCTGATGTACCATACTCTTTTGTCCTGTCCTCTAATATTTTGGGTAGAGTGAAGGGAAAGTCACTGAGTCTGCTTGTTCCCAAATGCCTCACCTCAAAACTTCTCCTCATTTTCTCTCTCCACCTGCTTTCTCTTCCCTCATTGTCTTTTTCTGTAAGTGAGAAGGGTAGAGGGGACATAGAGCCAGCCGCCTTTTCAAGCTCAGAAAACAAGGCTTACCCACACACATAGAGAATATTTTTAAAATAAAAGCCAGTATCTGGATGGGTGGCTGAGAAAGAGGGGTCTACATTAGGGAGAAGATAATCTTTGTCCCTATTAACATTGTCAGTGGCAGTAATTTAATAGCATTCTGTGCTATGTTTGTAGGAAATCCCTGACATTTTTCAGGTATAGAGATGATTGCAATAGAGCAGCAAAAATTGGTGTACAAAGGGACTACAGAGGTTAAACAGGTTGAGTTGTCTGGCAGCGCCAAAAACAGGTGAGAAATATGGCCCTGGAGTGCAGCAAATTTAGCCTTTGAACAGGTTTATTGTTTTATCAGGTTTTTGTTTAAGAAGGGTTTCATTATATATAACATTGAGATAAATTTTTGCATAGCAGATTTATTCAACAGGTTTATTCTTTTACCAGGTCTCATAGTATTTCACCATTTGGTGTGTGGGGTCTTATACATCAAAAGAGTTTATGACTTAATAAGTTATGAATTTTAAAAAGTTTTACTAATAATGTAGGATGTGTTGAGATTTATTGACAGTGCATTTTTTCTATTAGGAGTTTTGTTTTTGAGCTAAGATCATCCACTGGAGGTATAATGCAAGCAATTGCATGGATTATTTGTAATGAACAGGCATGGTCTCTGTGGGATCCCCTGCTACGAGCACTGGATTTTATTCATCTTACTGTGGTCTGAGATACTTCACTGGTTTCCATTAGTCTGGTCATCAGTAGATCTAAAACTTGGCTTAAAATGTCTGTGGTGCTTTTTACCCACAGTGTAGTAGGGCTCACTTCACCCACTTGTGGGACCACAGTATTAGGTTGGCTATTCCAATCACTGTGCTCTGTGACTGTTTTAAATCACCATTTCTTAAAGCAGAGAACACCATGACTACTGTTTTCTGAGGTCAGCATCAATAAATTGTCTTGGTGATCATCCCTGATAGAGAACTGGCATTCAGGTGAGACTTTTACCTGGACCAAGAGACCTTTTGTAAAGGAGAGATTCCACCTACTTAGGGTTAATGGCAGGTAAGTTAATAGGGTTGTAGTCCTTGTACGTGATTTCCAGAAGCCTTACAATTCTGCAGTGCTGACCTGCCCAGGTGTCCATTATGATTTATTTGCAGCATTTGCCATGATTATCATCCAATCCTGAGTCACCATAAAAAATTTTTCTTTAGTGTCACTAAACTTTTGCCTACATTCAGTATTACATCACTAGAAGATTCACCTCCTTTTCATCTCCGTTGAGTAGACAAGTGACCAAAATCCCAGCATAGCTATGACTGTTTCAATTGTTGAAGAAAAATTTGCTGGTCACAGGACAAAATTGCAGTAGAAGTGACTTTATGTGGTGATTCAAAAATGAGATAACTGTATTCTTTTCATTCCTAGGGGAAGTCAACCCTGCAGGAAGAGACACTGCTTTTGGGAGACAAGGTTGGTAGTTGGTTTTCTGATCTTGGTTTGTCATTGAATCACCTATTCCTTGAGGACAAAAAAGACTTGTGTCAAATGACTGGTCAAGATTCATCATTCCACTGGCCCAATTTAAAGGCTTATCTCTCATGTTTTCTATATATACTGACTCCAGGATCATCTCCACCTATTGGAATATCCTCTGATTACTTCATTTCTTTGTTTAATTTGCATTTAGCTTTTGTAAGAAGAGCACTTGATGGGATTAGTTTCTTCCTGAGCATCTCACAATGGCGTTGCTTTCCTGAGCCCTGTCTATCATTGGTTGGTGCTCATGGCTCTGTAATGTCCCCTCGTCTTTTACACTTTGCAGAGAGGGCTATGGCTGGCTCTACCTATGACTGCACCAGGGTAGTAAGGCAAGCAGAACAAGGAGCTATTTGCATCTGTTTTCTCATGAGGTAGCTCAGGCCAGCAACCCTCTATCAACTTCCCCATAGTTAATATTCCTCTTTCCCGGCCATTTGCTACCCTAAGGCCAGCAAATGTTTTAAACATGAAAATTTTACCATGTCATTCTCCTGATTTAATTCATTAATGGCTTTTCATTTCCTTTAGGACAAAGCTAAAAATCCTTAGCCTGGACAATTAGGTTCTTCATGATCCTGGCCTAGGCTAGCTCTCCAGCTCCATCTCAAGTCATCACTCTCCATTGTCTACGAATGCTGGCTTCCTTCTTCTCCAAAGGGAGGAAGCTCCCTTCCATCTCTGAGTCTTGGCTGTTGCCATTGTCTCTTCTGATAGCACACTGTCCTCTAACTCCTCACTTGGCTCACTGTCCAGGTCTCAGGTAACTGTCACTGCCTCAGGAAAATTTTCCCTGGCCTCCCACAGTGGGTGCCACAGTAACACATTGATAATAAAACTCTGCTTTTTCTTCAAAGTCCTTGTCAAAAGTCTAGTGAGATATTAAATAAATACTGATAAAAATATGTTTTCTTAACATAAATGTGAATTCCATGATGCCAGACTATGTCTGGTTCCTAACAGTATCTCCAGTGCTGGGTTCAGTGGTGTTCAATAAGCATTTTTTGAGTGAATGAATGAATAAATGTGTTTTTCTTTGTCCTTCTCCATAAGCTTTAATATCCATTTGTGCTGGGATTGTGTCTTAATCTCATCTCTGTGCATGGCATTTTGCCCAGAGCTGTTGGCTGACCACTGGTCAAATCCAGGACTTTGATCTCATTAGCACTGTCCTCCCGCCAGCTCCCAGTCCTCCTAGAAGTGCTTAGAGGTGGAGGCACAACCAGCGCCAATTCCAAGATTTCTTGAAGAATCTTAGGAGGGTAATACTTTCCTCACTGTATATTTGCTATATAGAGCTAGCTCTACCCACTGGGACAGCGGCAAACCCTTTTGGTTGCCTAACCAACAGTCATTCCCCACTTCTTTCCTGTTGGCAGGGACTATGCTTATTTGTGTACCCAGGTCTCCAGCATGATTTTTAATTGGGTGAAATTATCCCAGCTGCAGAGGAAAATCCCAGGTGATATGAACAAATAGTTCTCAAAGTGTAATCTGTAGGATGCCAGGGGTCTCAGGGCCCTTTCAAGGAGCGCTTGATGTCAAAACTATTTTCCTGATAATACTAAGACATTGTTTGCTTTTTTTTCATGTTGACATTTGCTCTGAAGGTAAAAAAGCAACAATGAGTAAAATATCTGGTGCCTTGGCACCAATCAAGGCAGTGGCACCAACCTATACTAATAGGCACTTCATTCTTCACTGCCATACTCACAGTTAAAAAGTTTGTTTTACTTGAGAATATCTTTGATGAAACAGCAAAAATTTTAATTATTATTAAATCTTGCCTCTTGAGTACACGTCATTTAATTACTCTGAGTGGAGAATGAGAAGTACAAAAAAATTAATTTCTGCTGCATACCAAAGTACAATGGACATGGACATCTCAAGGAAAAGCCCTTGGACAATGGTTTATGTTGTGAGCTGAACTAGCTGGCTTTTATCATGGAACACTATTCTACTCTATAGAATGTCTGACCAGTTATGGCTATTCAGATTATGGTATTTGGTGTTTTTTTTTTTTCAAAAATTAAGAAAGGAAAACAGTTAGTAGTATTTCTGTTTTGACTGTATATGACAGAATATAAGTTTTAAAGCAGAATTATAATTTTTAGAAAAAGTTGTATTTGCCACTCTGAGCTCAATAGCTCTCCAACATCTTAAGAGTTTTCTGATGAGATGGGTGAATATATTAACAAATGTGATTTTTCAATATTGTGTAACAAGTATCAATAATGAAATATCTGCATAATTCATTGAAGCACTGTATTGCCAAACAATCAATGCATAGTGTTACCAAAACATACCTGGGTAAAAGTTATTTGAAAGAGCAAAGTCGATCAATAGATTTCAATGTAACAGAACATAAAAGTTGTTTGATATGGCCTCATATTCTACACTGTATCTAAACTTTGAAAAGCTACCCTTGTAAAGTTTTAGTGTAGTATCAAAGAAGAAAGTTCACAACTATCCAAAAGTATTATTAAAATATTCCTCCTTTTGCAACTACATAGCTGTGTGAGGCCATATTTTTTCATGTACTTTAACCATGCAACATATTATAGCATATTGGATGCAAAAGAAGTTACGAGAAATCAGCTGTCTCTATTCAACCAGACATTAAAGAGAGTTACACAAATAAAAAGAATACTAGTCATCTCATCATTTTTTTTCATGTTGGAACATATAGTTGTTTTTCATAACTGTATGCCCTTTGTATTAATATATGATAAGTTCACTTTTTACAAATGAATTAATATTTTTAATATTTTTGGTTTTAATTTCTAATGGGGTAAATTGACTGGGTGTGGCGGTTCATACCTGTAATCCCAGCAATTTGGGAGGCAAAGGCCAGCAGATCACCTGAGGTCAGGAGTTTGTGACCAGCGTGGCCAACATGGTGAAACCCCATCTGTACTAAAAATACAAAAACTAGCTGGGCAAGGTGGCGTGTGCCTGTAATCCCAGCTACTAGGGAGGCTGAAGCAGGAGAAGCACTTTAACCCCGGGAGGTGGAGGTTGCAGTGAGCTGAGATCACGCCACTGCACTCCAGCCTGGGTGACAGAGTAAGACTCCATCTCAAAAAAAAAAAAAAAAAATCTAATGGGGTAAACATATGTATAAATAATATATAATACAAATATATGTTATGTAATTTATAAATATATAATAAATATATGTACATGTATTATAGGTTTATTATAGATTTAGGGAGTACAAGTGCAGTTTTGTTACATGCGTATATTGCGTAGTGGGGAAGTCTGGGCTTTCAGTGTAGCCATCACTAGTGTAGCCATTACCCAAGTAGGATACATTGTACCCATTAAGCAATTTCTCATTCCCCACCCCTTTTCCACCCTCCTACATTCTGAGTCTCCAGTGTCTACCATTTAATGGAGTAAATGCTGATAGATATAATTTATATAAACAAAAGCTTGATAATCTCTGGTCAGGGCCAGTCATCGTGGTTCTATTTATTAATGGTGATTGCCTTAGGCATAGGCCTGAAATGAGACGTAGGAAGGAGTTTTGCTAGGCAGAAAGATGACTTTTATAGTGACACACGAGAAAGGTCTCTTCTCGTCCACTGGCCATCATTGGGTTGGCATATGACAGCTAGAATTATGGCAGTCTTCTTGTATGACCACAGCTGACACAAAGAAGGTAGTGAAGTGAAAGAGTGAAAGTAACGTGGGACTTGGTCAACATTGCTGCACTGCGGGATTAACCATCCCTGGAGCTATCCTGTCCCTAGAAGTTTTGTTACTTGTGATAACAGGGCTCCCCTATTGCTTAAGCTGTTTGGGTACAGTTTCCCTTAATAGCCAAGAGCATTCTGATACAGGAATTTGTTCCTAAACTTCAAACTTATAAAGTAACTCACAACCAGAATAAAGAGTCTTTTTTTTTTTTTCCTTTTGATTTTTTTCAGTACGGAGCTCAAATTCATATCAGCCTCCAAGATCATTAGTGCTCTATGCCCAATCTCTTGGTTTTATATATTGCAGTTCATATGTGGGTATATGGGTTTTCCTCCTCCTAGTCCTTCTCACCATCCAAACCAGCAGAAAAATAAATAGCCATATAAAAGAGGTGAA
The DNA here is from genome assembly GCF_002776525.5 of Piliocolobus tephrosceles. Taxonomy (NCBI): domain Eukaryota; kingdom Metazoa; phylum Chordata; class Mammalia; order Primates; family Cercopithecidae; genus Piliocolobus; species Piliocolobus tephrosceles. The sequence goes on along the minus strand of NC_045454.1, from coordinate 26,398,004 downwards.
TGTTATAGACAACAAAAAATTGCCGGGATCTATGCCGCACTTCCCCCAAAGAGTCATTTCGGTCTATTAGGCACATAATGCATGTTTTAAAAAAGAACCAGTTGTAAATACATATTTGTTCAGATGGACTGCAGCACAACAGAGAATCTCCCAGGGAGAGAAGATGTATTTTACAACCTGCCAAAGAAGATCCTACGAAAAGTAAAATAAGGACGAACGGAAAGGTGGAGAGCCCCTCTGCCCCGAGAAGGCTGATGGAAGTCCAGTCCCTCCACAGTGCTATTACGGTTAGCCTGACATTCCGATGCCCAGACCCCAGAGGCAGATCTAAGAGCCACTTGTCTTCTTGATGCCTGAGAACCATTCAGCCTAAATGTGGGATTCCAGGAAAGATGATGGAGCGAGTATTCAAGTGAAAGCAGCTCCAGGCAATGTTCTTGAGCCCCAGGAGGGGGCTAGTATCTCAGGTAAAGCTGGGCTGGGTTTTTTGGTTTTTTTTGGCTGTGGGGGCATGAAGAGATGTAAAGCACCTCAACTCATCTGGGGTTGGTTCCAGTTGCCTCCATCAAACTCAAAGTAGCTCAGGATCTATGTTTTGGGACTGAATGAGGTGTCCTTATGCCAGACTACTGTCTATTATCACTGCTTTAAATAATAGCTATAGCCAGGACCCCTAGCGCCTTACACTGGAACATACCTAGGAAATGGCATTAGCTCAATAATTAGTCCCATTCAGGAGGAGAGAAACTTGAGGCAGAAGCAGAGTGTCTAGTGCTGAATGTGAGCCCCTCGAAGTGGGGGGACCTTCTCCTATCTTTACTTTGTGGATATACTATGCCCCTTCCCTTCTGCATTTTGCCAGGATTCGTGAGCTTTGGGGTATAATTTGAATCTCCCTAGGAGTAATAACTTAGTTAAAGATGTACATTTCCTATGGAGTCAGGAGGAACGTGACTGCAGTTGGTCCCATTAAGTGATGACGCTAAGGTTGTTCACCTGGTGAAAGTGGAGCCTGCCAAGTCTCTCCCTTGTGGAGGTTCCTTCTGCTTTTTGTGATCAGTGAATAGTCTGCAGGTAGATACTTGGACATCATGTAAATGTCCTGTTCCCCAAAGATCTTTTGGCTAATGGTTTTCAGACTATCCGTAACTGAGTCAATTATTACATTTGTGGTTGCAATATGGTGATTTTTCTAAAACAGTCATTACTTCTACAGTTATTAGCTTATGTTGATAAGGAACTAAGAATCTATCTCCATAAATTTGTGGATTCTTTTTCTGTCAGTACGCTGTAATCCATTAGCATCATAATTCTCTCTGACATTCAGATTGCCTTCAGTTTGACCAGGGAGATCCCCTTCAGCTTTGAGCACCTCCTTATCTTCTGTTCTAAGATCAGCTTGCCTATTCCTGCCTCGGACTGGAAATGAGCCATTGCTCCAAGAATCTCTGTTTCCTTCCAGTGGGGAGTGGCATTTAGAAACCACGATCTGGGTACTGGTAGGGCTCATTGCTACTGGAGGGTCATTGTTCCTAGGCCATTTTAGTCAAAAGAACTAGAAAATGTAATGTTTCCTTTTTTAAATTAATTAATTAATTAATTAATTTTTTGAGATGAAATCTTGCTCTGTCACCCAGGCTGGAGTGCAGTGGTGCTATCTTGGCTCACTGCAACCTCTGCCTCCTGAGTAGGGTTCAAGTGATTCTCCTGCCTCAGCCTCCTGAGTAGCCAGCATTACAGGTGCATGCCACCACACCAGGCTCATTTTTGTATTTTTAGTAGAGATGGGGTTTCACCATGTTGGCCAGGCTAGTGTCAAACTCCTGACCTCAAGTGATCCGCGTGCCTCAGCCTCCTGAAGTGCTAGGATTATAGGCGCCAGCCACTGGGGCTGGCCCCATTTCATTTCTTTCTTTAGCAAAATCATAAATTCATAATAAGCCCTCCAGATTACTTCTAATAACATAGGAGTGTTTCACACTTCCTCTAGTCTATATTTGTATCTCCTTTCTCTCTTAAGGAAAGTTCTGGTTTCCAATAACACTAATATATTTACTTATTTGCTCTGTGCTACAGTACACATACAATAATTTCAGATTTACTCATCATTGATGCCACAAGGAACACAATCTTGCACACTAAAGTTGAAGACAGCTTTGCCTTGTGGTCTTTGTAGTTGTCTTACTGATATGTTGAATGTCACTCCATCCATGAGTAAATATCAAAAAAGTCTAGATTTCATAACGTTTCAGGGGACAACTGGCTTGGATTCTTCAACAGAATCAATATTAGGGATGTAAGAAGAAGAAAAAAGGTAGGGGAAGTGGTATAAGTTACAGGAGACAAAAGAGACATGGTGACCAATTGCAATGTCAAATCCTTGGTTGGATCATGGGGACAAAAATTCCTCAGAGGACAAACAGGTAAATATAATTATGGATTGTATATTATATAATATTACTGTATTGACACTACATGTCTTGGGTGTGCTAATGGGACTGTGCTATAAGTTGCATTTGTGGATCAAGGCTGCATTTGGTGGACACTTCTGAGTCATCAGTAATGCTTATTGTTTTCCTTATCTTCCTTTTAAAGACACAACTCATGAGAAATTTTAAAAAATACAGAATTTCAAGTTTATTGATAGTTCATAGGTACAAACTTTTGATGTTTTATCTTAAAGTATGTTTAATCTACTTCTTAACCCATCCACTAATCTTATTGACTACATTTTATTTCTAGAGCTTTATCAATTTGATTCTTTTTTTTTTTTTTTCAATTTTTGAGATAGCGTCTCACTGTGTCACCCAGGCTGGAGTGCAGCGGCGTGATCTCGGCTCACAGCAAGCTCCACCTTCTGGGTTCATGCCTTCTCCTGCCTCAGCCTCCTGAGTAGCTGGGACTGCAGGTGCCCACCACCAGGCCCAGCTAATTTTTTGCATTTTTAGTAGAGACGGAGTTTCACTGTGTGTTAGCCAGGCTGGTCTCAATCTCTTGACCTCGTGATCTGCCCCCCTCGGCCTCCCAAAGTGTTGGGATTACAGGTGTGAGCCACCACACCTGGCTGTCAATTTGATTATTTTTAAAACATCTTTATGTTCTGTTTTCAAAGTGTCTTGCCCTGTCTCCACCCCAGGAGTTTAATTCTTTTTAAAGAATGTCTTAAGTGTTAAAGATCACTTTAAACAAATCTACTTTATCTAATACTCTTTAAATTGACATTCCGTTATCTCAACTTTGAGGCACTAATCCACCTATTCAGTGTTTCCGAGGACACTCCTTTCTAATCTGTGCTTTCTGGTCTGTTTGGTAATTTTTGATTGAGAGTTCGTTGTCATTATCCGTGTGTTTTTCTTTTTTCTCATGAGAAGCCTAGGTGGACCGTGTTATGAAGTCATTCTCACAGAGGTTTTATGTCCTTGGCTTCTTCCATTGTCCAGGGCCATCACTAGCTCAAGGCAAATCTTTTATTAATTTTGGAGGGCTTAGAGTTTTCTGGATCCTCCAGAGATTGAAAATGTAAACTCCAAACAGTTTTAGGCTAGGGTTTTGAATTCTCAGGCAAGCATTTAGACACAAACCAGTGAGTCTCCTATCTCCTTTCTCCATGATGGTCCATAGTTTTGTTTTGTTTCAGAGCCTTCCTTTTAATGGAGAGTATAGCTTTATAAGGATCCCATCTTCTCGTAGGGATTATGGTCCAACTCCTCTCCATACCAGCCTAAGGCCTCATCTTCAGTCTCTACATAGCCTTTAACACTCCAGCCCTGGGGATTGCCCCAAGGGATACTATTATGGGTTGAATTATGTCCTCTTAAAATTAAATATGTTTCATTCCTAACCCCAGCACCTCAACAACATAAGATCAAAATGTGACCTTATATGGAAACAGGGTCTTGACAAAGGAAATCAAGTTGAAATAAGATCACTAGGGTGGGCCTTAATCCAATATGACTGATGTCCTTATAGAAAGAAAAAAGTATGGACACAGAGACAGACATGCACAGAGGGAGGAGAACTTGAAAACACACAGGGAGAGTGTCATGTGAGGACCGAGGATGGAGTGATGTGTTTACAAGCCCAAGAACACCAAGTCTAGCAGAAGCAAGGAGAGAGCTGAGGCACGGTTCTTTCCTCGCACCTTCAGAGGGAGCCTGGTCCTGCGGACTCCCTGTTTCCCACCTCCTGTCCTCTGGACCTGTGAGGTGATACATTTCTGTTGTTTTAAGCCCCCTGGCATGTAGTACTTTGCTACTGCAGCCCTAAGAGATGAATATAGAAAACACCCTCCCCAGTTCCCGCCCCACACTCTGAAGGCAGCCCTGACATCAGCACCTCACTTACTACTCTTACGTTTAGTTTCCTCTTCACTTCCGACCCATGAAGATTCCTTTTTTCCAATCACGGCTTTGCATTGTCAATATTTTTGGATAGTTGCACGCTATGCAGTGTTTCTCTGCACATGTAGTGAGAGAGGTTTCATGTTATCTTAGACCCCTATCTGCTCACATTATGACCTTTTGGGCACTGGGAACCCAAGAAAAAATGAGCCAGGCATTTCTAGAATAAAAAGACAATTCTTCCAAGCATGCCACCCTCTAGGCCCATGCTGAGCCTTGCCAAGGGCAGGGCCTGGGGCGTGTTGTGTTGTTTTGGAAGTGCCATGAACAGGAGGCTGACAGAGGCCAGGCAAGTAACAGAAATGTACAAAGCTGGCCAGGAATATAACATGCCAACTCTTTTGAACCCCTCAAGCTTCATGACATAGCTTTTATTTTTCTACTTTACCTTCCTATTTTAAAACAAATGTATTTTATTTATTTGTTAAGAGACAGTCTTACTCTGTCATGCAGGCTGGAGTGCAGTGGCATGATCATGCCTCACTGCAGCCTCAGACTCTTGGATTCAAGGGATCCTCCCATCTCAGCCTCCTGAGCAGTTGGGACTAAAGGCATGCACTGCCATGCCTGGTTAATTTTTCACATTATTATTATTTTATTAGAGAGATAGGGTCTTGTTCTGTTGCTCGGGTTTGTCTGGAACTCCAGGACTGATCTATCTGCCTTCATCTCCTACTATGCTGGGATGAGAGGCACAAACCACCACACTCAGCCTATTTTTCTACTTTGATAGCAACCTGAATATCACTTTGTTTAAAATTCTCATCTGAGGAGAACCATCATGCAAACTTAATGCTAAATGGCAACTATCTCCAAGATCTAGAGATCCTGGTGAACTCACTATGTCTACCTAAAGGGCAGCTGCCACTCAGTATGTGTAGACATTTTGTGAAATATTGTCAGAGCTCTATATCATTCAAATAAAACAGGAACTCAGATCTTAGTATGAAGTCTCCTGAATTGAAAATGTTGGTACTAAGAAAGGATTCAAAAGTTTAAAAAAACGCTTTCAGGTCCAACGACATATATTCACCTACTACTGATTTCACCAGTTTGCTAAACACAATTTGATGATTGACTCTCCAAAATTACTAGCCTTTTAAATTTACTGAAAAGAAAACTATTCTATGAAGCCATGGTAGAATTTTGCAGTTCTCTCTAAACCCCTTTGAAACAATTTACACATTTTTCTGTGGCAAAAAAGCAAATTTTCAATGGTTGCACTTTTCTTGGTTATTTATTTTTTATAATACAGTGAAGTCTTTGATTCTAAAGGCATGTGTTTCTTTAAGGAAAACGATAAAGAATAAAATTAATTGGAAACAGCCGTTGCTTGACCCTCAAGTTCTGAAAACAGACGGAATACTCAAGGTCAACACTGAAACTCCAAGTTTAATTTATTCTGTTGTTTTTCTTCCTTCTCCCTCCCCAGAAGATTCCATATTTTGTTAGCTTCTGTCAGAGAAATATAGCTTCATTTTGATGCGCCTCTTTGGGCACAGGTATTAACCAATTGTGATGCTGAAGAGAAGTGTGATTGCCAAGTCCCCGCCATTGGTGCAGTGAAGGTGGTGTCTTCTTTTTAGCTGTGTGATGGGAGGTGAACCCACTTATCCCTGCATTTGAGGGACTGGAATTCCTCTAAGAAGACAGCTACCCCATCGAACCTTAACATGCTTAGGTGGCTTGTGTTTTTAGGGTTCTGGTCTGACTGCTGTCCTTTACTGCAGGAGGGAGGGCAGAAGATGATGGTGTCCCAGATAGACTATAGTTGTTGTGGTCATACCACTTTCATTCCTTATGGCTCAAAAAGAAGCAGAGAGCTCTAGATGGCCCCCACTTGACCCATCTAGCATCTAGCCCCTAAGTGATGATAGAGACACCACTTGTCCTTCTTTTTTTTTTTTTTTTTTTTTTTTTGTTTTTTCTTTTTTTTTTTTTTGAGACAGAATCTCACTCTGTTGCCAGGCTGGAGTGCAATGGCATGATCTCTGACCACTGCAACCTCCATCTCCAGGGTTCAAATGATTCTCGTGCCTCAGCCTCCCCAATAGCTGGGATTACAGGCATGCACCAGCAAACCTGGCTAATTTTTGTATTTTTAGTAGAGACAGGGTTTTGCCATGTTGGCTAGGCTGGTCTCAAACTCGTGACCTCAGGTGATCTGCCTGTCTCAACCTACCAAAGTGCTGAGATTACAGGTGTGAGCCATCACGCCCGACTGTGACACTGCTTGTCCTTCTTGATGTCTGGTTTTGGGTTGTGCCTCTGATAGAATTACTTTCCAATGGCCAAGTGTGGGTTCATTTATGAACCTGTTGTGCTGTTTTGGAACTTTTCTGTGTTTTCAGCCTGAACTGTCCTTCCAGGCTAGGAGTTTCATAATCCCCTCCTTTGCAGTGAAAGTCTTTTACCTTCAGCACTGGGCAGTTGGGTCTCTCAGAACCGTTGCCCACAGCCTCCATGGAAGATGTGCAGAATCTGCTACTCTGTGAAACATCTCTTTGGATGCTCAGTGTTGGTTACAGGTATGTCTTTAAATGTATGCCTTCTTTTCTATGCCCACTGACCTTCTATATAGACATCCTCAGGACCTGTGGGCCCCTCTCTGACTGTCAATCTGTCTACTGTCTCACACCATCATTCTCATGATGCAGCTGGAGTCATTGAACATGACCTTGTCAATCAATCAAGTCAATTACAACCTTGATTAAAACATTTGATGGGCTAGGAGTGGTGGCTCACACCTGTAATCCTAGCACTTTGGGAGGCCAAGGCGGGCAAATCACCTGAGGTCACGAGTTAGAGACCAGCCTGACCAACATGGAGAAACCCCGTCTCTACTAAAAATACAAAATTAGCCGGGTGTGGTGGCACATGCCTGTAACCCCAGCTACTTGGGAGGTTAAGGCAGGAGAATCGCTTAAACCTGGCAGGCGGAGGTTGCAGTGAGCTGAGATGGCACCATTGCACTTCAGCCTGGGCAACAAGAGTGAAACTCCATCTCAAGAACAAACAAATGAATAAACAACCTTTGATGACTCCATTACATAAAGAACAAAGACCAAAACCCATAGCAGAGCACTGAAAGGCCTTTATAATATGTCCCTTACCTAATTCACCAAGCTTTCCTTCTGGCATGATGCCTCCATTCAGAGCGCATTGAGCTCTTTTCTGTCTCCCCTGTCAAAGCGGCACGTTGAACTGCATGCCTGAGTTTTGAAGAGGTACCTTTATGCACCCAACAACATAGCTCCACACACACAAAGCAAAAAGTAATAGAAATAGAGGGTGAATGTAGTAAATCTTCAATTATATTGGGAGATACTTGCCGGAACTTTCTCAGAACTCCATAAACTAAAAATACACAGATTAAAAGAAAAATAAGTAATGTTATTAAAAAATAAATAATATAAAATAAACTTGACTATATGTGGGTATATATGTACACACTTACTGAACAATAGTAAATTTTCTATTTTCTTTTTTAAAAACTTTTACTTTAAGCTCAGGGGCATGTGTACAGGTTTGTTTCATAGGTAAACTTGTGTCATGGGAGTTTGTTGTATAGATTATTTCATCACCCAAGTGTTAAGCTTCATACCCACTGGTTAGTCTTCCTGATCCTCTCCCTCTTCCCACCCTCCAATAGGGCTCAGTGTGTGCTGTTCCTCTCTATGTGTCCATATGTTCTCATCATTTAGCTCCCACTTATAAGTGAGAACATGCAGTATTTGATTTTCTGTTCCTGCCATTAGTTTGCCAAGGATAATAGCCTCTAGCTCCATCATGTTCCTGCAGAGGACATGATCTCATTCTTTTTATGGCTACATAGTATTCCATGCTGTATATGGACCACATTTTCTTTATCCAGTCTACCACTGATAGGCATTTAGGTGGATCCCTTGTCTTTGTTATTTTGAACAGTGCTGCAGTGAACATATGTGTGCACGTGTCTTTATAATAGAAAAATTTTTATTCTTTTGGATATATACCCAGTAATGGGATTGCTGGGTCAAATGATATTTCTGTTTTTAGGACTTAGAGGAATTGCCACACTGTCTTCCACAATGGTTGCACTAATTTACACTCCCACCAACAGTGTATAAGCGTTCCTCTTTCTTCACAAACTCACCATCATCTGTTATTTTCAAACTTGTGAAATACATACAAAATTGATCACTCATTTAGCCCCAGAGAAAATGTTTATAAATTCTTCAAATCAAAAATCATGAAGACAGATAATGTTAAAAATCCAGACTTCTAAAACAATAATTGAGTTAAAAGAGATCAAAATAAAATAAATTCACAATAAAAATGAGATCACCCAAATACTTAAAAAAAAAAAAATAATGGTAACAATAAAAACCTTAAGTAAATATACCGGAAAAGAGAAATAGTTGCAATTAAATTAACATGCAACTCAAGAAGACAGAAAGTGAGCAATATTATAAATCCAAAGAAAGTAGAACGAAGTTAATGATAATAACAAATCCAAAATTAATGCAGTAAAACAATAGCTTTAATACCTGATTCTTTGAAAAGACAAAAATATTGGATCTATATGGTCAAGAAGAAATAGTACATACATAAGATAAATGATATTAGAAATGAGGAAGATAATATAACTTCAGATAATGAGGAGATTATAAAATTAAGTGGACATTATTGCATTCTAAAATATAGCCACAATCAAAGTATTTCTAGTAAATACAAATTACCAAGATTGAATCAAATGGATGACCTGAAAAGCCCAGAATTTCTGAGAGAAATTTGTAAAAATAGTGAAAATAATTTCCTAAAAATTGCATCAGACCTAGACCATTTGCAGATAAACTGTACCAAACCTTAAAACAAACAAAGAGACAAACAAACAGATAATTCTTATATGCCAGAGTCTGGAAAGACATGGAAACCTTCCCAACTTATTTTACAGTGGTGATATTTCCCTTCTAGTAAAATAAGACAAGAGTAGAATAAACTTCTAAATTGTATGTATGAGCACAGATACAGAAACTCAAAATAAAACATATTCATTTTGCTTTTTACTTAGTTGAGTTTAAGAATAAAAGGACAGTTAACCTGATGAAATATACTACTTTCAGTAACAAAATTCACAATTTAAAATAGAAATCCTGGCCCAGCGCTGTAGCTCACACCTGTAATCCCAGCATTTTGGGAGGCCAAGGATGGTGGATCACCTGAGGTGGGGAGTTCAAAACCAGACTGGCCAACATGGTAAAACCTCTTCTGTACTAAAAATACAAAAATTTGCCAGGTGAAGTGGTGCATGCCTGTAATCCCAGCTACTCAGGAGGCTGAGCAGGAGAATCTCCTGAATCTGGAAGGCAGAGGTTTCAGCGAGCTGAAATCGTGTCACCGCACTCCACTCCATCCTGGGAACAGAGCGAGACTTTGTTTCAAAAAAAAAAAAAAAAAAAAAAAAAAAAAGAAAGAAAAGAAATCCTATATAAAGATGCACTCAATAAAATTAATGTCTCATTTGTGATTTTTTAAAAGTCATAGTAAGCTAAGAAAAGAAAAAACCCAATAAAAAGTTTGAGAAATCCAAATTTATGCAGTAAAATTTTTTAAAAAATGTTTTATTTGAAGTCTAGAAACTATACAAGATGCTTATTGAAATCCCAGCCACTGAATATGGAAATAGAATTATATAAGTGGATAAATAATATAACAAAAGAAATAAAACTACCACCATTTTTAGCTGATATGTTTTCATAACGATGAAATCTAAGTAAATTCTTTGGTAATATAATTGAAGGCAGTTGGATACAAGATAAACATACAAAATTTTTTTCTAAACAACAACAAAAACAACAATTAGAAAATATGTTATGAACATATCCCGTTTAATAGCAACAAAAAACATTTAACATCTAGAAATATAGCTAACAGAAAACATGCAAGACTGGTAACAATAAAACTATAAAAGTGTATAAAGGACATAAAGGAGACTACTTAACTGAAGAGTAGTTAGAGATGAGAAGACTCGACAAGCAAACATGTCAAACCTTTTAAAATTAATTTTCCATTCAATAGCTGATACTCTTCTCTCTTGGGCTGGAGACTGCTTTCCCAGGAAGCAAAATCTGCAACCAACACTTGCCTGCAGGTAGTTTATTTTTAAGAAATGTTCCGACAGTGCCTGCAGTGAAAGGGATGGAAGACTAAGGAATAAGAGTGGTATAACTCCCAACCACATCTCAGTATGAGTTTTTTAAAAGAAATATGAGAAGCTGATTATAGAATCATTTCAAAGAAAGACTGCAGAAAAATCACAAAGATTTTTGAAAAAGGAGACAAGTGGCCAGGCGCGGTGGCTCACGCTGTAATCCCAGCACTTTGGGAGGCCAAGGCGGGCAGATCACGAGGTCAGGAGATCGAGACCATTCTGGCTAACACGGTGAAACACGTCTCTACTAAAAATACAACAACAACAACAAAATATTAGCCCGGAGTGGTGGCAGGCGCCTGTAGTCCCACCTACTCGTGAGGCTGAGGCAGGAGAATGGCGGGTGAACCGGTGAACCCAGGAGGCTGAGCTTGCTGTGAGCCGAGATCGCGCCACTACACTCCAGCCTGGGCAACAGAGTGAGACTCTGTCTCAAAAATAATAATAATAATAATAATAATAATAATAATAATAATAATAATAATAAAAGGAGACAAGTAAGTTAGGAGGACTAATTTCCCTACCAAAATTCCACACTTAATCTAAGGGCATAAACATTAAAACCATGAGCCTTAAGGAAGAAAAAAAAAAAAAATCAATGGAACAGACTAAAGAGGGAAAAAATAGAATTATGTAATTGAAAGTTTAGTTTATAACAAAGGTGACAAAGAATGAGCCAATTAACTAATGATGAAGACGATTGGTTTTTCACTTGGAAAATTAGACCTCCATTTCATAACATACAAAATTTCACTGTGGATTAAAGAGTTCATAAAAATTATTAAGGAAAACAATCTTTTGGTGTAAGACATATTCTGCAATAAGATATGAATCCTAGAGTATCTGAAGGAATAATTGACATATTTGACTACTTTAAAACAAACAAAAATCTGAGCAAAAAACAAATGATGGATTGGGAGAAATATGTATAACATATATAATAAAACATTAATTACTATTCATAATTTGTAAAACACTCCTAAAACTCAGTAAGAAAATTAAATAATTCCATGGAAGGATAGACAAAGAAAGTGATTAGGCCATTCAGGGAATAGAAAATACAAATAGTCAACACCTACATTTTAAACATTCAGACTTTCAGAATATCAGAGAAATCCATATTTAAACAAGATTACCTCTTTGTACACATTAGAATAGTAAAATTTTAAAGGTCTGATAAGTCCTGAGCAGGCTGGAATACAAGAAAATATACCATGTTAGCTACCATTCGGGAAATGTCAATTAGCCCTTTTAGCAGAAAGAGTCTACATTTAAAATGTACACAACTTTCAAGCAAGTAGTTTTCATTTTAGAAATCTAGTCTACAGGAACACTTCCAGGATTGTTCAAAGACTTATACACAAGATTGTACACCAAAGCCTTATTTGTAATAATGAAAAATATTACAAGCACCTTAAATATTTCTTAGGTTATGGTATGTCCATGCTATGGAATACTAAGCAGCTGTTAAAGAGAATAATGGGTATTGGTTTTGAAAGATCTTTGAAATACATTAAGTAAAAAATTCAGGGTATAGGATAATATGTATAATAATGTATTCTCATTTATGTGGCAATCCAATTATATATTTATATATACATATTTATAGAAATGAGTAGAAAAAATGGCTGCAGAGATGCACATCTAATTGTTTTACAGTGCTTAAATCTGAAAGAGGGGCATGGAGGCAGGGTTAAAAATATATTTGGGGGCTTTCACATTTATTCTGTGTATTTCAGGGATGTTGATTTTTTTTTTTTTTTTTTTTTTTTTTTTTTTTTTTTTTTTTTTTTTTTACCATTTTACAATCATGTATTACTGAGGGTAATTTTTTTAAAAAAGGTATGCAATATTATTACCAAATATTAGTTATTCCTATCTTTATTAAATCAATGCTGAACAAATATTTCAACACGTCAGTTTGAAGGGGCCCCTAATCAGTGACCTAATCAGGTACAGAGAGCACCTGCAGGTCTCCATTTGCCCTACTCATACTGGGGTGCCTCCAGGTGGGACAGGCTAAAGGTATGTGGCCAGGCCAATGGGCTGGAGACATATGTGGCCCTGATATGTGGCCCTGTGGAGACATATAAGGCCCTGATAGACACATAGGAGCACATGCTTGCAGTACATACACAGCACCCCATGTAGGGGAATGCAGGCAAGCACCATAGTGAAAAACAGCTTTTTGCTGGCTCAGGACAAGCGAAACTTCCAGGGGTCCCATGTGGAGGAAGTGCCATGGCTCACCACCAATCCCCTTGGGGTGGCTGTGCCTGACCTCCCTGTAAACACAGTGTGGGTGAGACCTTCAGTGTTCCTGACAGCATGACCCCAGGGGCTAGCTGGGAGCTGCGTGACAGGAGTGGGGGGACCAAAGACAGCACTCGGACCAGCATCCTTGACAAGCCTGCTTCACGTGGATCTGCAGCCTTGAACGCTGTGCCATCCACAGGGCCTCCAGCATGCAGGCTGACGGTGGCTGGATGCCTGTGGACATTTGGGGAAGCCCTGTGTCATTAAAGGAGCTGGGAGACAACTGCTCTACAGAGCACTGGGAAGCATATTTCATTTTCCAAATGCTTTAAACATCACCTCTCTGTTTTGCAGGCACGCTGAACCACCTTGTCCCTGAGTGGTCCTTGAGTGCTGGATAGGGTCAGGGACCTCGGATGTCTTGCCCTCTCATTTTCTTTGGCAGCTTGGCAACCCAAATAGGCACACCTACTAATGAGCTCAACCAATAGAATGAATAAACCCTTGTTTCTGACCTTAGCACATACCTGAATCGTCCTCCAATTTTATCCTCCCCATACTGGGCCTTTCTATTTGCTCTCTCAGTGTGAAAAGAAATATAACTTGCTAGAAATAAACTTCCTGCAAAAGCTCACTAGTAAGGCACATGTGCATCTCTAGAGTCTCCAGATGGTCTTGGATGTGTGAATTCTGCCCATTGCTGGCCGTGAGCATTCAAGGGCACGGCATGATGTCATGGCTGAGTCACGGGCCGAGTTCTTGAGACCAGAGCTGCATTCAGCCCTGCCACTTGCAGATTCTATAGCTTATGCAAATTACTTAGCATTTCTGAAAATGGGGAGAGTAATTTCAACTCCGCGTCGTTGGCATTCAGATGACAGGCAATGTGCAGGAGATGCCGGCATTACCTGGCCTTTTAAGACCCTATAGATGACATCTGTGATGCTATTATCCCAGGACTGCCGCTTGCACAACTGGGCCTCTTTCCACAGGCCAGGTCAAGGCCCTGGTGAGGAAGACCAAAGCAATCAAAGAAAGCATGAATTTTTCCACTGAGAGACATAGACATGAACTTTTAAAAGCAGAAAAAATGTTTCAGTCCATGGCACTGTCCCAGGCTCTTTGGAACTCCAACAGACTAGCTCACAAACAAACAAAAAAACCTCATTCAAGCCAGGTACTATAGCTCGCACCTACAATCCCAGCACTTTGAGAGGCCAAGGTGGGAGGATTGCTTGAGCTCAGGAGTTCAAGACCAGCCTGAGGAACACAGTGGGACCCTGTCTCTACAAAAAATGCAAAAATTAGCCAAGCGTGGTGGTGCGTGCCTGCAGTCCCAGCTGCTGGAAAGGTTCAGGTGGGAGGATCACTTATGTCTGGGAGGCAAAGGTTGCAGTGAGTCGTGATCATGCCACTGTACTCTGGCCTGGGTGACAGAGTGACACCCTGTTTCAAAACAACCACAATAACAAAACCCTCATTCATTAGAACTATATGTTTTCTCATGTTAGTGTCATTCATGTAATATTCTGTTGAAAATAAACTTTTTTTAGGCCGGGCGAGGTGGCTTATGCCTGTAATCCCAACACTTTGGGAGGCTGAGGCAGGCGGATCACCTGAGGTCAGGTGTTGGAGACCAGCCTGGCCGACATGCTGAAACTCTGTCTCTACTAAAAATTCAAAATATTGGCTGCATGTGGTGGTGGGAGCCTGTAATACCAGCTTCTCGGGAGGCTGAGGTAGGAGAATCACTTGAACCTGGGAGGCAGAGGTTGCAGTGAGCCAAGATCATGCCCCATTGCAGTCCTAAAATGTGTTTTCTTTTGGGAGAGGAGGATACAGTATAACGTTGCCCTGAGGATAAGGCAAGTCTCTCACTATTGCGTTTCTCTACAGGCAATGATGACATGCAGTTCAGTGGTGGGGAGTGTATCTCAGGGGAAGCCTCTCGTGTGGTGGTTGGGAAGTTATGAGGCTTTCCTAAGTCTTTTGGAAGAAATTGTGAATGTGGTTTCATTTCTTTGATTTTACAGAATTTTCACCATTTTTTCCCCTACGGTATCTTTTGAGGGTGGGAGCAGATTCAATGAACTCAACTTACATCACATTTCTGTTTAGTGATCCAGATACGAAGCAATCATTCTTTTCTGATTATCTGAGTCTTTCCAACCCTTAACAATTCTATGGCCCCTCTCTGATGTCTCTTCCCACAACTGTTAAATGTTCCTCCTTCCTCTGACTTAGGGAAGATTTCCTGTATTTAAGGTCCATTTGGTAGGTGCGGTTCTAGTAAGGAGCATTTTGAGTACAGAAAACACAACACTCCCCAAGCTTGCTTAAGCAAGACAGGGGTTACCTGGGGCTCTATAGAGTTATTTTCCAGGGAACATGGGTAGAAAATGCCTCTGGGAAGCAGGGGGCCTTGAGATGTTCCAATCAGGAAATATAGCCACCTGTGCTGAGGATAGCTGGTCTTGTAATCTGACCTCTCTCTACACATCTGTATTCCTTGTCTCTGTCTGTTTCTGTCTCTGTCTCTTCCTCCTTGTCTCTCTCTCTCTCTTTTTTTTTTTAGATGGAATTTTGCTCTGTCTTCCAGGCTGGAATGCAATGGTACGATCTCAGCTCACTGCCACCTCTATCTCCCTGGTTCAAGTGATTCTCCTGCCTCAGCCTCCTGAGTAGCTGGGATTACAGGTGTCCGCCACCATACCCAGCCACTTTTTATATTTTTAGTAGAGACAAGTTTCACCATGCTGGCCAGACTGGTCTCAAACTCCTGACCTCAGGTGATCTGCCTGCCTCAGACTCCCAAAGTGCTGGGATTACAGGCGTGAGCCACCCATGCCCAGCCTTCTCTCTTATCTTACCCTCTTCTGCCTTTGCAAAATCCAGTTCAGCCCAGACCCTACTTACCTTTACAATGAAGAGGCATAGAGACTTGACTGGGCCATTCTGTGCTTTACATCCAAATCCCCAAGAAAAGGAATCTAAATTGTCTAACCTGTCCTTTGGGTTGATCCTTACTGAGTCAGGGAAGCTGCCTAATCTATCTATCTAATCAACAGCCACAGGAGGGAAGGTGCAGTTCTGTTTCTATGACTAGTAAAAGTTCCTTGAGGGCAGGAGCCAGTATTGCCACATGGCCTAACACCCAGTAGGTACTCTGTAAAATTGATTGATTGGTTGATTGATTATATACCATACACCAGGCCTGAAAACTCCTACAGTGTGTGTATAGCTTTCAAATTGTCACTTGTCCCTTCTAAGAATGAATACCAGATGATCCAAGCTGAGTAGAGTGTTGGATTCATTTATTTTACTTTCTGTAGACCTTCCCGGTGAAAGGCAGGCTCATAAAACATGTGTATGAGATGAAAAACTTGGGGTACTTGCAGGGATGAAATGCAAAGTGTAATTTAACATTACATCTGGCATTCAGGCTCTTGGTAGGATGTGATGGGTACCCAGCTGCTGTGTGTTTTGATGTCGTTGGAATTGCAGGTCTTGTAAGGCAGGAGTCCCCAACCTTTCTGGCATCAGGGATCGGTTTGGGGGAAGATAATTTTTCCACGGATTGGGTAGCAGGTGGATGGTTTCAGGATGATTCAAGTGCATTACATTTATTGTGCACTTTATTTCTGTTATTATTACATTATAATATATAATGAAATAATTATGTAACTCACCATCATGTAGAAACAGTGGGAGCCCTGAGCTTGTTTGCCTGCAACTAGATGGTCCCATATGGGGGTGATGAGAGACAGTGACAGATCATCAGGCATTAGATTATCATAAGGAGCGCACAACGTAGATCCCTCACAGGTGCACTTCACAATAGGCTTCGTGCTCCTATGAGAATCAAATGCTGCAACTGATCTGACAGGAGGCGGGGCGCAGGCGGTGATGTGAGCGGTGGGGAGCGCCTGTAAATACAGAAATTTCGCTAGCTTCCTTGCCCGGTGCTCATCTCCTGTGTGCGGCACTGGTCTGTAGCCAGGGGGTTGCAGACCCCTGCTTCAACGCACTATTTTCTCTCCCAGATAAGATATTGAGAGAAGGGATAGAAGTGACTGGTCTTTCTTAATCATCAAAAGGGACCACACATTCCCAGCGTGATTCTGTTCCCTTCATGGCCCTTCTGAGCTTTGTAGAGAAAGAAGGAAAAGGTAGGAGGAGAGAAATAAGGAAAGGCACTGGAGGAAGAGGGGACCTGAGAAGCATCTTCAAAGGGCTGCATTTACACCCCACTGCCTGTCTTGGTGCCAGGGGACTGGGTGCATTCAGGCTCCCAGCGGAGCCACAGCCCTTGGCCTCTTGGGTCCACATCTTCATGTTAGCCAACCCTGATGTCTCCATTAACCCCTAGATAAATGGGATCAGGCATGGCGGCATCTAATGGCTAGCAAGATTAATCATATGCTTGCTTGCTTTTTGGAAACCCCAGAGGAAATATCTGCAGATTTAATTCTCAGTTAAAGGTGGAAGTGTGGGTTTGAATCTTCTATCAGGCATTGCCCCTTCCTGCTCAGCATATCTTTGGAAAGGTCAATTCTGGGAAAGATTGGAGTGTCGGCATCTTCTCCCTGGTGCTGTATAAAGACTTCTGACCTTTCAGTGGTCCTAATTCCCGCTCTTCCTTCGCTCTTCGTGTTCCCCTCCTCCACCTTTTTTAGCACTATTATTTATTAAAGTGGTAAAGGTCTTGCATTCCCCCCCCATATATATGTATATATGCTACATTTTTAAAAAATGACTTATCATAAATGGCACATATGAGTACTCCTCAAAATTGTCAAGGTTATCATCAACAAAGTCTGAGAAATGGTTGCAGCTGAGAGTCTAAGAAGACATGACAACTAAATGTAAGTGCTATCCTCGATGAGATCCTGGAACAAGAAAAGGACATGAGATAAAAATGAAGAAAATCTGGGTACAAGATGGACGTTAGTTAATGGCAATGTGTTAATATTGGTTCATTCCTTGTAACAAATGTACTCTACTAATGTAAGATGTTAATGATAAGGGAAATGGGGCGTGGGACTCCAAACCATCTTCTCGATTTTTCTATAAATCTAAAACTGTCCTGAAAGTAAAGTGCATTTTAAAAATGGAAAACAAAACGAAACAAAACAAAGTGGTGCATGCTCATTTCAGCTGGACAGTCACAAAGTATCACTTTGGCCATGAGGCTGAAATGGCCAGGATGGGGGTGGGGACCTGATGAGCTAGTCCGTCTCAGAAACAAGGAGGAAACCAAGCAGTGAGCTCCTTACACACAAGCATTTCAGGGCTTGCTTTAAAAGCCAGAAATTAACCATTGAAGATGACTCCATATGGTCGGTTTCCTTAACCTGTTAAGTTCCAGAGTGAAAACATGGCAAAAATGATTCCTGAAAGCAAGGAACTCTAGGATGAGCTAGAAAAGAGGGGCAATTTCCACTGGAGGGCTACATTCTTTTCTGAGACATGAGTGATGCCATAGTAGATGCTAGAGATTTTCCAGCCAGTGTCAGGTAGGTAGCTCGGATGAGTTCCGGTGGCCTGAGGCATCTGAGCTACCCAGTCAAATTTTATGCATTCAGGATATTGAAGTGGGTCACAAAAGAAGTTCTATTTATTTATTTAGATTGAGTCTCACTCTGTCACCCAGGCTGGAGTGCAATGGCATGATCTTGGCTCACTGCAACATCCACCTCCCAGGTTCAAACGTTTCTTGTGCCTCAGCCTCCCAAGTAGCTGGGATTACAGGTGCCTGCCACCACGCCTGGCTAATTTTTGTATTTTTGGTAGAGATGGAAGTTTCACCATATTGGCCAGGCTGGTCTTGAACTTCTGACCTAAGGTGACCCACCTGCCTCGACCTTCCAAAGTGCTGGGATTACAGGCGTGAGCCACCGTGCCCAGCCTATTTATTGTTTTTGAATGTTGCATTTCAATACCTCACTGACCACAAGAAATCTACAGTTTTTTCTCTCTCGATTCCTTCAACCTCTCCCAAATTGAGTGCCTGTCCTGGCTCAGTCGGGCAGTACTGAGGTGCTTGGTGGTCAATTCCTTAGAAGTCTGCTTTGAACTCCCCTCTGTGCGTGTGTGTGTGCGTGTGTGTGTGTGCGTGTGTGCGTGTTTTCCTTTCTTTCTCATTGACATTCCAGCCCTTGAAACAAGGTCTTGGCTCCTTTCTTATTTCAGGATTTCGTTTTGGGGGAGCTGGAACACCTGTCCGCTGATCGCCTGCCACTCCGCATCTGGGCCTGGCTGACAGGCTTGTCTGCTTTGACTAATGATGTGATTGATGGACAAAATAAGAAAGAACATACAAAAAAACATTTCTGTCTGGTCTGGTGTGTCAGCAAGCCTTCATCAAGTGGCTGCTGAAGGTATATTTTGCTGCATGGCTCATTACACAGTAATGGCATTCCCAGGCAAAGCTGTTTCTTTTCATGACACAAGACAGCAGGCAGCTTTATGGGCGTTGGGCCCACCAAGCCCGGAGGAAGGAGAGGCGCGCTAAAGAGCGGTCATTTCCAAAAGTGCCTCAAGTTGCTTTTTTGTTGTCATGAATTTAATATGAATCAACACAATATGAAATGGGCATGAGGGATTTTAGTGACTAGTGATTTTTTAAGACTGCTGTCTAAACAGCCATCAAGGAAGAAAGGGGAGGGTGAAACCACAACATTTTCTTTCTCCAAACCTGTTGCAAAAAGGAATCATCTGTCAATTTTATTGCATTAAAAAAGTACACAGAAGCATATAGTCCAAACAAATGTCTTCTTTCAGGCTAAACATGTGGGAAATGCCACATAGCTGATGCCAGAATCATCTCACTCAGCAAACTGAGTATTCATAACCCCCATTCCAATGGCCTGCTGTGGATGGGGGTGACATTCGTGAGAATTACAAATGCTACTCTGTTGCCTCTTTGTGCATATAATAATGATCTGAACATCAGTTCTGGCTGGAACAGGAGAGAAGCAAAGAACTGCTTCATTCAGCTAACAAGATACCTGTGAGTTATAACCCAGTGCTGGAGGATGAAAAGAAATCACGATTAAAAATAAGAAATGGAGTAGGTAAATTCTTGGCCTGATTTTTTTCCCTCCTCTTTCTTTATTAGGGCACAGTTGAGAGCAGGAATGTTCAGTTTGGTCCCAGAGTTCCTACTTCATTTTTGCAAAGTATTTTAGCTGTCCTTGATATTATCTCTTCTTTCTTCTTCTTTTTTTTTCTTTTGTGGCAAATTTTCTTTGCCAAGGTATTTTATTACACATACTCCTTTCTTTTCTTTAACTTGTTGGACTGTCTCCAAAGAGAAATGCTTAAATTGAAGTTTCATTTTACAAACACTTTTCGTCTTTCTTGCTAGCCTGATGAATCTTTAGTGGTGGGTTATTGTGAATAATATGTGATTTTAATGAGTTGTGATTAGACAAAACTCTCTTCCTATGATAAATACTAGATAATAAATTAGAAAATGTATATGAGATCTTTATTCCTATTTTAAAAGGGAGGAAGATGTAAGCACAAAATCTTGTTATGATAAATATAAAAGATAATCTTTTAACGTGCGTTTAATTTACTGTGCTTCTAAGAGGCGGTGATTTGACTTCTGTGCTGATGTTAACATTGCACAGCTCCAACCAATGCAAACTGGCACTGGGATGACAGCCACCTTTCCACCAGAGCCATTAGTTGCCAGGGCCCCTGGGGCAGGGATTTTCATGCAGGGCAGACGCATACAAGTTTAGAAATGAACATGTGATCAAATCTAGTCAGATGACTTCCTATATATACAATAATGAGCATAAAAAGGAAAAGAAGGAGGGAGGTGTATTTTGTGTTTTTTTATTGAACCAAGGCAGAAGCGGTTGTCCAACAGCTTTCGTTAATTTCCTAGATCCGTCCATACTGTTCATTACATTTTCATATCAAAATAACAAGCTGTAGAGCAAAAGGCTCATGGCGTTCTGTTGACTTAAAAGTTAAAGCAGAGGGAAGTGCCCATCAGTGCAGTGAGAGAGCAGGTTTAGCCAGAATGAGCACAGGCCCGCCAATGCCAGGAGCTTAGCCATTTGGAATTGGGAGGCAGGCAGGTGGTGCCATGGCCGAGGCCATTTACTCAGGTACACTTTTCTTGGCTAACCTTGGGACGGAGGCCTGTTGTCGGGAATGCTGCGTACCCCCACTTCCTGCACTTCAGGTCTGAGAACCATTAGCAAGTCCTGGGTTTTCTACAAACCCCCTCCCTGTGCTGTCTTTGTGGCCTGGCAGGATGTCTTGCTGCCAATTTCTTGACTGACAACTTCAAAGCTAAGCAGTGAGATGCTTTAACCTACATATCCCCTCCCACTGCTTGGACCCAAAGCCTTCCTCTGCAAGTGAGGGCCTCACAGGAATCCTGAAACCTTTATTCTTGTCCTGACTTTCCGTTTTACAATCAGTACCTTTTCAAAACCCCCAGGAGCAGACAGTG
This sequence comes from Piliocolobus tephrosceles, assembly GCF_002776525.5. NCBI lineage: Eukaryota > Metazoa > Chordata > Mammalia > Primates > Cercopithecidae > Piliocolobus > Piliocolobus tephrosceles. The sequence goes on along the minus strand of NC_045454.1, from coordinate 26,376,679 downwards.
GGGGTGTGGCATGGGCTCTATGTGGGGGTCTCTTGTATGCCGAGGCTGCAATCTATCCATTCTCCAGTGAGGTTGTTTGTTTCAGAGCTAGTGGCTGCAGGAACTACTAGGGAGCAAGATCATTTAGCAGCAAAGATATTCTTTCTCAGCAAATTGCTTGAAGCCAAGGGGAAGAAGCTTCCAGGTTGGCGATGCTAAGTGCAAGAGTGGAAGGGGAAGGAAGCCCTAACCTGGGGTTATTTTCTTTAATCTTATAGGAACCAGCCACCCGTACACAGGCTGCTCTATATATTACAGCATACATTTTTTCTGTTCCTAATCAGGTTTGTGTATCTTCGTGGATTGATTTTCTTTCACAAAACTCTTAATATTTTTCCAGATTCCTCCTCTCCTGCCAACTGCCAGTCACTAAAGAAAGGCTCTTTGGAAAATTTTGGCCTGGAAGCATGTCTATTCCTATTCTAGTTTCTGGATCCTGTCAACAATTTTTACTTGTATTATCATCTCACTATTTTTATTATTTTAATTGAAGTGGTGGCATTATGCAATTTGGTAAAGAACTTTCCAAATCCACTTAGTTCTGGTCTCCATAAAGCAAAATAAATTATTTCATAGGTGTGTGACTTTTAAGATTAACGTTGAGATTGTTTGTTTAATTTGTGGGATTGATTTGGTAGATGATTTCATGTTGAAAGAAGGCTGATTGGTTTTGGTTGGGAGATGGAATTCTATTGCATTCCCAGAGACGCTGCCATTCAGGGCCAGGCAGCTTCCTGGAAACTGTCTGCCCCAAGCAAAAGGAAGTGCTGTGTTGTCTGAAGTGCAGAGTCTGGGGGACTCTGGGAGCTGCTACCAGATACTTGCCCCCACAGTGCCTTTGACACACTCTGCAAGGCAAGATGACCCTGGTGGAGGAGAGGTCCCCACCTGAACCCACAGGTTGGAGGGTTCTGCAGGGACAGATTGACATGCACCTTTTTAATGCATACACATTAAAACACAGGTTGAGTGATATGTGGATGCAGGGAAGGCCTTCCTAGGGAATGACTGCAGATGCCTTACGTGATTCTCTTAGCCTGGCTGCTACTTCAGTGGCTGGCTCTGGAGGGCGTCCCCCTTCTTCACACAGGCGCAACTGACATTATCTTTAACCTCTGCCCCAACAATTCCCTGTTTATCCCAAATTGTGAAAAGTCTTGGAACTTAATCGGTGCCCACATTTGCACATCCCAGAAGAATGGGAGCCTTAATGTCCTATGGGGCAAGTCTTTGAACACTTATTTCAAATTATTTCTTCCACGTCTGTGGTCCTCCCCACTCCCTGCTGATGGATGATCTTGAGAAGCTCTGTTGTGTGGCTTCTCAGATGACAGTCCTGTGAGATTAAGCAATCTCGAGGTGACCAGCTGGAAAATGCACTCTCATGTTTGCTTCACCTCCTTCCTTGCCTCAGTTCTCTTTGCTCTCACTTCTGCTTCCTAGGTTTGTATCCCCTGACACATTGGCAGCACGTGAGCTACATGGGTGCTCTGGGGATGACCAATGACAGGATGCCCAATGGTATCAGAATGACTGGGCTTGGCAGTTCCTCATCAGTTATTCTGGTGGAGATTTCAGAGATTATTAGAGGGTGAATGACTCCATGTCCAGCAGATACTTTGAGAAGGACTTGAGGATATAAGAGAATGGGTCAGGGAAGTGTGGTACAAAAAAAAAAAAAAAAAAACTTGTTTGTTTGTAGCTCTGCCAAGATACCGCAGACCCAAAGGCTGCTTGGATCCAACATGTGGCTTTGTCTCCATGGTATGTCAGATGGCAGGTAGGCCAAGCCTGAAGAGGCCAAGACCTCCTCCTGCTCCAGCTGCACACATCTGCTCACCACCCTGGAAACCCCGTTCTCATGGCTGTGGTCTTTGAACTCTGATGAGGTGTGCGAAACATCCCATCGACACATCATATCAGATACCTTTTGAAATAAAAACCTCTTAGATCAGTTTCAACTCATTCCAAATATCATATGTGTTCTCCAGCGTGGATATCAATCTTCCCTCCACCCTAAATGTGTTTGAAATGCAGTGTGGATTTTGGGTGAAAATCTGGCAAATGTTGAGTTGGGGATTTGAGTCAGGGCTTGATTCTGCCAGTGCCATGCCTACAAAGACACTGGTCTTTCTCCATCCCATTTGGGGTCCCGGGTCCCTCTAGCTTCCCCTCTATAAAGCCTGGGCTCCTCTGCCAGGCATCGTCCCCATCTCTCAACCGCCTCCTAAATTCCCTTTGTCCTTCAAGGGTCAGCTCAAGCCCTGTCTTCTGCATCAGACTAAATCTGATCCTTGCATTCCATCCCAATTACCCCCCAACACATACGATATGAGCTGCACAACCTAGCCCTGCTTTGCCATATTCTTCAACTGGTTCATGTGTGTGAATCCATCTGTCTAGCAAGCATCTTTCTTCTGTGGGCCCACATCAGTGTCCCATTTATTGCCAGGCCTTGGAAACTTGGTAAATGTTTATGGACTGATTTATAGACCTTGGGAAAAGGAAAGAGATGTTCTCAATATTTGTTCCCCCTCCTCCATCCCATACAGAGTCCCCTGCTTCCCTCTCTATTCCTGCCACGTGTTTACTTGTGCAGATTTATGCAGACTCACCCCTGACCCAGGGGATGGCAGTATCAGACTCACTGTCGGAAGGTTTGGTTAATCACCTGATATTTCTCCAAAGGCACTTGACATAAAACAAAACAAATCAAATGCACAAATCATGTCATATATAAAACAAAAATGAACACCATAAAAAGGGAGAAAAAAATGCAAGCTACAATGCATACTAACTTTAACCTATAAATAAGACCAGGGCTATTTTCTGATCCTCTTTTGCAATGAGAGCTATTGCAAAATGCAGAAAGAAACTTAAAATAATAGCAATTTAAGGCAAAGTGTGTGTTATTAAAAGTTCGTGATGTTGAAGAGCCAAACTCCTATTCCAGTACTGAGATTTAATATGTACTTCACACAAAAATAAATCATGTAATATTTTCATGGCAGGCATAGAATTTTATGGCTTTTATGACTATCATGGAATTGGGATTCATATTTTATAGACAGTTCTAATAACATCAAGAAAATGCTCTGGGAGAAATGGGGGCTTAGAGAAAGACGAGTGATCACTCAACAGAAGCTGGAATCAAGCGTAATTAAAGCCCAAAGGTAAGGACGTGTCTCCACTTCATGGGTTCGAGGCAGGGCCCAGGCAGGAAGAGTGGGGTGTGGGAAATTAGTGGCTCCATGGAGGGTGATCTTGGCAAAATAGGACTCCCCTGGTGCTGACTTACTTGATCCTGCAAATGTCTACCACGTGGGTGAGAGGATAGGCAGAATGTCCTACTTGAGACAAGGATACATTAGGAAGGATACTCTCACGTTTGATTTCCTGGATCTCTACCCATCCTCAGCAGGGGAATAGCCTCCATTTTTTTGCAGGAGGCAGATGCAATTGTGAAGGGGACCCTAGGACCTCCTACCTCACCCACCCATCATCCCAGCAAGCTTCTGTCTCCTTGCAGCAGGACTGCCTGAGAAATTACGGGAGCCAAAAATAATCTAACAGCAATCACCAGTTGTCAGGAGCTTTGCTGAGCTTTGCAGGGATGGTCTAGATGAAGTCTCATAGCCATTCCATGAGGTGAAGAGCTGGAGGTACCGTTGTGTCTTCCCCACCTAGGCACAAGCTCCCTGAATTCTGTGCTGATTGGTAAGCATAGTGGAGAACCTATGTCCTCGATGAGCTAAGCTTTGACACACGATTCTAGAATCCCTTTCCCCTCTGAGGCACAGATTACAAAATAACTTCTAGTCCTGGGTGACCCTTCACTCCAGCTGCAGGCAGACTCTGTCTCCTGTCCTGTCTCACCACTGGGCCCAGGCATACTCCCCAGCGCAGTCCTGATGCAAGTGCAGCAGTGGTCCAAAGTGACACCAGAGGACTGTACCATGGTCACTTCGCATCTGTCTACAAAGGATGCCACCTTTCTATGATTCCCGGAAACCTTCCTTTCCATATCCTTTAGATGCACACTTCTCTTTTAAGCTCATGTTGTGCTGAGCTTGTCCCAAGTGGGTTGTAGACCCAACTCAATGACTCTGTGACCTTGGGCAGGTCCCCTCATGCTGCTCGGTCCCAGTCACTTCCCCTGTGAGAGGGGGATGACCTTCAATCTCTTTCTTTCTGGGACATTGTTGTGGACATCAAGGGTTAGCCAAAGTGAAAGCTCTACATAAATTGCAATGTGCTTCAGGCACGAAGTGTCCACACATAATGACTTGAATTAAGTGTTCTTTTTTTATTTCTTTTTACAAATATGAATCCAGGTGAGCATAAGCCAGGCAGCAGGGGCAAAGCCAGAGTATGCCTTGGGAAGCCTTCGCCTGGTGTTTCAGCCTCTCCACACCATTTCGGATGCAACTCCTCTGCCCACCGAATACTGCTGTGCATTGGCGAATGGTATTTCAGAGTAATATTTCTGCTCTGCTCTCAGAAATATGTGAGTCCTGCTTATAACAGCATCTGTAGAGACACACTAGGGAGGAAGCATTGACTCTGAAGGGCTGAGAGCCAAGCAGTCCCTTTCCCCAAGCTGGGCCCTGGCCTGCCTTCCCATGTGGCACTCGTGTAAGGCCTGACCTCCTCATAACCCTGGCAAGCAAGCTGTGATGAATGGGAGGTCATGGTTTCAGCAGAGGCACTGGACACAAAGGACACTAGTGACCCTCATTCACTGGGAACACAAGGATCGCATAACCCCGTGAGTTGGATTCTAGAAGAGATGGAGTCCTGGCTGGGGCCGGGGCCAGAGCTGTGGACTCTTCTAGAGGCTGTAGCCCCGGACCTCTGCCTCCCCCAGATCCTGGCTCCTTCTAAATGGAGGAAGAGCTTTCAATGGCTGCCTGGGTGGTGCAGCTCTTTAGGATACTGAAAAACCTCTCCTTAAAGGTTCATGGTCATTTGCATTCTTATTAAATTGCTTGGGTAAAATATTCAGCCACAACCCCCTCCATTTGACTCTTAACTTGATAAGACATAATTTGCAATTGATTATTGCTCAAACATTCCTGGTACCACATTACGATCTGCTCATACATCTCACCCTCTCTCTGCCAATTTAGAATGAAGGAAAAATGGTTTCTCTGACCTTTGACCTGTCTGAGGTGGGACTGTTAGGTCATTAGGGCCATTAGGAATCAAAACACCCCAGTCCGTAGCCAGCACAGACAGAAATGGATGTGTGCAGCAATCAGCTGAGCTTTTTTTTTTTTTTCTTTTCTTTTCTTCCTCTTGGTAAGATACAGGTATTTTTCAGAGTTGGAAAACATCTTGAATAAATGAGTTTCGTATATATATGCTTTTAATGTGATTTGCCTGTATTTATTTGGGTGATCACAATTTATGCCAAGTGAAAAGGTTAAGAGTCCTGGAAACTGAATTATTCCATTTATTTGCAGACATGATACAGTGCAGGGCAGCAGAAGGGCTCATCCTCATCTTGCCCTGCCCCTGACCTCACCCCTGACCTGGAGATGGGCATCGCAGCTCTGCACAGCCTCCCTGGGGCCAGAGTCACCACCTTCAGGGGCTGGTTCAGGAGCCAGGCAAGTCCCCCCGGGCAGGCAGGGGTGTCCATCTGTCATGACTGACCTGAATGAGATTTTATTGAGTAGCTTCTGTACACTCTCTTCTTCCTATCCCAGGGACCATTCTCCCAGGCCTATACCCCTGTGAATTCTTCTTGAAGGGTTGGCCAATGAGTGGCACCCATAATGGCTCATTCCTTCATTGCATTTCAGTTTGCACACTTATCTTCCCATGGATTATTTCTTTGCACCCACATAAGAGCCTTTGAACAATGCATGCAGGATTTAGCCCTCATTGCACAAATGAGGGAACAGGGGCACAGCAAGATGCCCCACCTTTTTGGGGGGTGAGGTCTTTGGCCACAGTCGATGGGCAGGAATACAGGTCTCCCAGGTCCTGGCAGGGCACACTGTGCTCTCTCCCCAACCCTCAGCAGGGTCATCCCCCAGAGGGCCTCCAGCAGACACTTTGCAGACTTCTGACTCCAAGGATAAGTTCTCATGGTGAAGGAATAGCTTAACAGAAGCATTGGTTGGTGACAGAGTTTGAGGCTGTGGACTCCCCATGCCCCCCCCCATCACACCGTCCTCCTGTGTGCTTGGCCGTGTCTCAGGGCCAGAGTCAAGCTTCCTGCTTCCTCTTTGTGCCTGACCATCCCTGGGCTGCACCCTCTTGGCTTGCTTTCTCATCACTTTCAGATTACCCTGGAGTAATTGGATATTGGCAACCAATTACTGAATTTTTCACCTCAACTTCATCAGTGACTCTTAGACAACTGCACCAAAGTTTCTTTCGATGAAGAGAAGAATTATAATAATTTGCATTAATGTTCTATGAGACATGGAAAGCCGAGGGGCTTGGCCTGCTGAGTAGGGGAGGAGGAGGCTGGAGGCCTGGCCTTTGGTGCAGGGGTGTCACCCCCCGCCTCCATGCCTACACCCTAACCACAAAGCTGTGGGCCTCTCCACCCCTACCAGAGCACTCACTTATTTGTCCTTCCCTCCTTCCTGACGAGAGAGGGTGCTGCTGCCTCTGGGTGGAGGACTTGGGGGAGGCTTCCTGAAGTCACTACGTAAAACTGGGTCTTGGAGACAAAGAATGTGGACCTGCAGCTCTACGTGAAGATATTCTCATCTGTTGTAGAAGAGGATACAATGGAAGGCAGGGTGCGGTGTCTCACGCCTGGAATCCCAGCACTTTGGGAGGCCAAGGCAGGCGGATCTTTTGAGCTCAGGAGTTTGAGGCCAGCCTGGGTAATATGGTGAAACCCCATCTCTACTAAAAATACAAAATTTTGTCTCTACTTAAAATATACAAAAATAGCTGGGCATGGTAGCAGGTGCCTGTAATTCCAGCTACTCAGGAAGCTGAGGCCGGAGAAATCGCTTGAACCCGGGAGGCGGATCATGCCACTACACTCTAGCCTGGGCGACAGAGCGAGACTCTGGCAAAAAAAAAAAAAAAAAAAAAAAAAAAAACGCAATGGAAGAAAAGAGTGGGAGAGCTGAGGATGTAAAGGGAGTCGACCTCGCAGCCCTGGGCTTATTAACCCCAGGCCCACCTCGTAGAGCACTAGCAGACAGTCCTGTAAGCTCATGGCTTCCGGTGTCTGTGTTGGAGGGTTCTCTGGCCGAGGAAGCATGGGTGACCCATGACCAGGGCAGGCCAGAAATAGCATGGGGGTTAAACAGCCAGGATTAAGGATGGGAGTTAGTGAATAAATACCCTGAGTTCTCCCCTCTCTGTGGGGGCAGGCCCAGGGTCTGCTCCTCCTAGCCACTCAGAGGTTGTCCAGCTGGATCGGGCCCCAGTGGCCCATCCTGACCACCTGCTCCTGAACTCACCCTTTGTTGGATTTCTTCTCTTCCCTAACTCGGCTCCCTACTTTCTCAGCAGTGCTTCCTGGGATCCTCTCCCAAATCAACACATTGCCCCCATATCTTTCTCTTAGGATTTGTTTCTGGAAAAACTTAAATGAAGGCTGCTTTGCATGTCAAGTGCAAAGTGTTCCAGGTTGGGGTGGTATTGATTGGATTGCTGGGGTTTTTTCAGCCTTGGGAACGGCCTTCCCTTGGATAGGGCAGAGGCCCTGCGAGCCCACCTTCCCCTGATCTCATAGACTCCGCCTATCTGCTCTCCCCCAGCCCACACGTGCTCTGGGTAGTGGGCAGCCTGATTTATCTGGAGTGTCTGGGCTGAGGAAGGGAGGTGAGCACTTCTCGCTGGGAGGGATTTTCAGCTCATTTCACAGATAAAATCAATCAGATCTAAACCACATTCACTGTGGCCATGAGAGGGAAGTCCACACAGCAGGGGCCAAACGGGAGACACTTTCCTCCCTTCCCATCTGGCTTTGCCTCAGCCTGGGGGCAGCAGGAGCCCCAGGCCTCTGGGCTGTGGGAGGCACTGTTACCTTCCAGTGGTGCTGCTGCAGAGACGCTGGTCTCTGCTCCAGAGTAACTGGCGTGGCCCCGACTTGGGGAACATGAACAAAAGACAGGGCTGCAGCTAGGGCATGGGGAAGAAGCCAGACCGGTGGAAACCTTCCACCAGTCCCTCCAACATGGATTTTTTTTTTTCATTTTCTGGATGGTAAGTTAGTCAGGAATGAGGAGAAGGTAAGGGTACAACCACAGGAGCATAAATGTACTAATTCCTTTTGCTTTCCTCCGTGATACTAAATGGAAGAAAGGAGCAGCAGAAGTTGGATGGCTGCATGGCAATGCCTAGGAGCTGCCCTGCTGGGCTGTCTGAGGCCTTCAGCTGTGGAATGGTGGGGATTTCTCTGTGTTTTCCAATTGTCCTCATTGAAGAAAAATGTTGGGCCATCCAGCTTCTTTCTAGATGGCTTGAGGTCAGTCCTGCAGCTCAGGAATGGCATGAACTTGGACCCCTGTTAAGACTTGCGTCTCCCTGCCTGATTTCTCAGCATTATCCACCCCTGGAATTTAAACATCTGGAACATGTCTTTTCTCTCCTGTAGCTCAGTGTCCCCGAACAGTGCAGCAACTCCAACCAAGCAGCTCAGGGGGCTGAGGGAACAGGCACCCCATTTCCTCCTCCAGTTGGAGGATGACGGCCTTGGTCTCATTCCATTTTCCAAGCTGCTTGCAGGTGGAAGGGAGACCACTGCTTCTGTATGAATGGTTTTCTCTATAGTTTCTTTATAGATCCAGGTGGTTAGCTTGGAAAGGCCAGTATCTCCTACCAGTGTCTCCTGTTCTCATCTAGGGAAAAAACCGTGCTTTGTAACTTGCATGTGAGGGGCCTGGGTTAGTGACCTTGAAGGCACCAGGCCAGTGAGTGTGCAGGGAGTGAGCTGTAGATGCCTGTCCAGGGTCCATGCCCTTTCTTCAAATACTGGTACCCTGGTTTATTCTGCAGAACCACTGCTTCCCCTTCCACTTCATGTATTTCATCTGGACCACCCCAAGTCAGATGACTTAAGCCAAGCCAATCAGAACACATGGGTCTCTAAGGCAACAATTGAAAGGGAGAAGTCATCTCTCTTCCAGTTGCTAGAAATATTACAAGCAAGCCTGGTGCTCTGGCAGCCATCTTGGCACCATGAGGCAAAGGTCTGCCTGAGAATGGAACTGAGGCAGAGGGAAACAGAGTGAACGATGGAGAGAGATGGACTTGAATAACATTGTTTGAGATCAGGGCTCCAGATCTAGTCTTGGACTCATACTATGTGAGTTCACAAATTCTTTTTTGCTTACACTAGTTTGATGTTAAGTATTCTTGTCATTTGTAACTGGTCTACGGGCAAATACCCAAGGCTCGAAGGTAGCCCATCATATTCCCATCCATCTGTTTCAGTGAAATTTATTCCATTCAATTCTATTCAACTAACATTTATTCAGCTCGTTTCAAGCCCTGTTCTAGATGCTGAGAAAACAAATCAGATTTTTATCCTTAAGGAGCTTATAGTCAAGAGCAGGAAGCAGACACATTAGAAATTGCCTCCAATCTAAGGAAGCAGATACTCCAAATGTGCTCTTAAAGGAGTGCATACAAATGTACATATTAATTAATACATGCTAATTAGAAGCTGAACACAGTATGGTGCAGGAACAGAGAGGGGTAGGAGATTAATTCTGACTAAAGAAACCTAAGAAGGCTCAAAGGAGGAGGCAGGATTTAATCTTGGCTTTGAAGAATGGGTAGGACTTTGAGAAGAGAAGAACGCATGAGTAAGTGAATTAATAACTTAATGCAACGTAGGTTTAAATTATCTGTCACGTGCATGGGTGCCTTGTGAAGCACTAGTAATGAAGGGGCTTTGTGTATAGGTTATGCCTGCTCCAGGCTTCCAATCTAGCATAGAAGGTAATTCCTGCTGATAATTTATTTATTTATTTACTTACTCTTTTTTTTTTTTTTTTTTGAGATGGAGTTTCCCTCTTGTTGCCCAAGCTGGAGTGCAATGACCCTATCTCCGCTCATTGCAAACTCTGCCTCCTGGGCTCAAGTAATTCTCCTGCCTCTGCCTCCAGAGTAGACGAGATTATAGGCACCTGCCACCACACCTGGCTAATTTTTGTGTTACTAGTAGAGATAGGGTTTCACTATGTTGGCCAGGCTGATCTCGAACTCCTGACCTCACGTGATCCATCCACCTTGGCTTCCCAAAATGCTGGGATTACAGGCATGAGCCATTGTGCCTGGCCTCTGCTGATAATTTGTAATGTAAAGGGGATCATGTGGAAGAACAGTTTCCAGCTAGCAGTCTAGGACAGGCATCCAGGGAGGGGAATGAAGAGGCACCACTCAATCAGCGATGAAGTGGGTCATCCGAAGACTAGAGACCAGTCCTGGAAAATACTCAGAATTGGAGAGATGAGAGAAATGGGAAACGGGTGGCTACCTTGGGCTGGGACCTGACTGCGAGAAGGGGAGTAGTGGGTTAAGGATCTCACAGAGGCCTGAATGTTGGGCTGAGGATTGCGATGTTGTGTGATGGGTGATGGGAAGCCACTGGAGACAGTGAGCCTGAGTATAAATCCAGAGTCTGCTCTGGGAAGATTCGTCTATGCAGGAGAGAAGGAGGCACAGAGTGAAGGAAGGCTGAACTCTTGAATGCAAGTAGGAGAAACTCAAGCCAGACTGGACATTCAGTATGAGGGAAGGAAGTGATGTTACTGGATATTCCTGGCCTGGGGGCTGGCTCAACACTGCAGCCTTTCCTTCACCAATGGCAGCCCAGATTTCTCTGCTCAGTGGGTGGGAAATGCACCTCTCGGTAGTTCTGCTCCTGTATCCTCGTTTCAGCACAAGAGAGAAAGGGATTCTCCCTACTGTCCCAGTTTTCTATCATTCTGGAGAAGAACACTGACAGGTTTTTCTTAGATCTCGTGTCTACTTGCTGAGCAAGGAGAGGCCAGGATGGAGCATTAGTGATTAGCCCAGCTTGGGTCAAGTGACCACCTTTAGCCAGGACACAGCAACCAGGGATGGCGGGGAGTCCATATTGGAGCAAAGACTCTTCTCCCCCTAAAGTGAGAAGTCTCCCAGGCCTGGCTGCTGGGGAGGTTCATGTGAATCATGAACCCCTGGTGATTTGTGTCTGTTTCCTCCTAGACCTGGGCTTATTCTAGGAGGGTCTAAGCAGGTTCTGAATGAGATTTACGGGAGGAGGGATAGAGAGAAGTAGAGAGTTAGGGAGCGGCAGGGAAGGTGGCAGTGTAGGTGAGTGATGAGCCCTTGGGACCTGGTGTCTCTTGCACCTTCCACATGAGCCATTCAAAGCCTGTGATGAAGCTGGGCATCTATGTCTGCTGCAGAGTCTCCAGGTACCTTGTTCACAGTGGAGGGGGCTACAGCTTCTGCTATTTGCCTTTGAGCACCTAGCCCTGAACCTACAATTTTAGGAAGGGAATGGAATACTCTTGTTAGTTTGTTCAATATTTTGTAATATGACTTGGATGTTACATATTCAATTAACAAAGGGCATAAAGGAAAAATCACATTTAATGGGCCACCTCCTTGTCGTATAGGAGGCCAGTCTCCGTGGAGAAATGGTGCTGTTTTAAACAGTAGGAGCCCTGGAGGAAAAGCTCACCCGTTTGGGTCCTAGGGCTAACATTCTTACAGCACACCAGCCAGAATTATCCCCTCCGTGTGAGGTACCAGCAATTAGGCCAGCACCCCCAGCTGGGCCCCGAAACCTGGCTGACAGACACATCAGATTAATACATCACCAGGTATGAAAGCGCAGTTAGAATTTGACTGAGGCACTTCCAGCCTGAGAAAGGGAACGATTTATCAATGCAAACTTAATAACATCTATTTGAATCTAACTAAAAATCAATATTTCATTACCAAATTGTTAGTGAGAATGAAGAAAAATTGCGGAAGTCGGGCAGTTTGGTGCTAGGGAAGCGTCAGGAGTTCAATGTGAAGACGGAATGATTCATGAGGCCGCACCGGAGTAAGGGTGAAGGAGGACGAGTGCGGAAAACTTGGAGGGCCCGCCTCGCTCATGACCTTGGCCATGACGGGGGGAGCATGAGAAAATGAGAGTGACTGTCAGTTCCCTTCAGGGATGGAGCCCTCCATAAATCACAGGGAGAAGAGAAGAGTAGGCTGGGGTAGAGGTACACAAATGGGGGCGGCAATTTAACTCTTTGGACCCTGACATCTAAGTGACGCTTCCCATGATGGGAAGAACGAACTGAATGGGTAAAATCCAAGGGTTGGGGGAAATGGTGCCTCTTGGCGAGTTCCTGCAAAAAACAGAGAAGAAAGAGCTAGCTTGTAAAATGTTGTCATCCACTAGATTCAGCTAAACTCAAGACCAGCTCACCTTCCATTCCCATCAGAAAACTGGAAATGACAGCCTGTGTCTTGTCTGACATGAACACAAATCAGCGATTTGGAAGGTCTGTTCTAGGTGAGGGTTTGGTGAAGATTTTCAGCCTGAACATACTGATCTGAAAATGCTGTGTAGTGCCATGACTAGTGGCATTCATTCCCTATACAAATGAAGTCCTCGCATTTCTTCCCAAATCTGAAATGGGATTAAACCTCAGGGCCTGCCGTTGCTTTACTGATCTCATTCCACCCTGTGTTTGGTTTCACCGTTCTGGCCATGTTTTGCTGGCAAGACATTCAAAGAATATGCATTTGTCCTTTAGCAAGAAATGGAGGAGAATCACATAAGATTTGACACTTCTATGTAGTGCTCCATAAATTAAATTCAGGCCTCTGCTCACTTTATTCATTGAAGAGTTATGCATAGGGACCCAGTGGCATGTCAGGGCATTATGCAAAATGCCCACCTGCATTTTGGAAACCATGGGAAAGGAGGTGTAGTTGGCTCTATTGGCCTAAATCTCAGGCACTGATTTCAGTAGAATTCCTTTTAAAAAGTGAGGGTTAGCCTCTTGGTCCCAAAAGAAAATGGAGTGTATTTTGACAGAAGCTGGTAATGCACTGTTTTACTTGAATTTTTTTTAAATCAAAACTGGTCTGCCTGGGATCCAAGGATTTAAAGATGTGTGGGGGGCATTAAGTAAGCTGACATTGCCCTGGAAATATGATAGGCAAGGCAAGAAGAATCTTCCACATCTGCTCTTTATGGGAATAAAACGTGCTCTGGGTCACACTGTGAGAAAGGGTGGTGGGGTGTGTGGAGCTTCCAGAATTGAATTTTTCAGCAGCTCAGGTTTCCTCCACTCACTGCTAGAAGTGACCCACGCTGGGCTACATTTTCCCCTTGAGAACAGTCCCCAAGGTTGGGAACCTGTTTAATCTTCTGAGTGTGGAGCTCCTTGTGACCTGTCTTACCCTATCCTAACCCCCTGGGACACATATGGCCATATGCCCCACAGGAGCGAAGCCCTTACATCCCACACACAGTGGTCGTGAACATTCAGGGAATACTAATTCAGTGGTAGGAACCCTACTGAACTCTTCCATGAACTTCCTCATTTACAACCCTGTGAGATAGGTTCTATTACTGCTATTTCCACTGTACAGAAAGGAACTAGGACCTAAGGAAGTCAATTGACCTGCCCCAGCACAGACAGGAAGTGGCAGAGCAGGATTTGAGCCCCAGTTCACCCTCTTGGCCCATTGCCCTCCCGCTCCTACTTGTGAAATTGCCATGAGATCCAGGCCAGGTGATTTTGGCTGTGACAATGTCCTAGTTGTCTTGAGCCTCTTTCATGGGATGCACTGTTGTCCTGAGTCAGTGTCCCACTGCTGTGTGAGCCAGCAGCCTATGTGATGCCACACAACTGAACTGCCATTGAGTGTCCCTGCTCATCTAGTTCACTATCTGCAGTGGAGCCAGCCCAAGGATTGTTGCTGAGAGCCTTCAGGCCACTGCTTGTACACTGGCCCCAAATACACACTTGAACGACAAGGAAAGGAGTCCAAAAAGAGAGCCGAATTGCCATAGGCTCTGCCAAGCCACTTCTGAGTACATCTCAACAACTGAATGGCTGCCCACCTCTGCGGCACAAGCAATCCCTCAGTTTATGGTGTTTGCCCAAGTGCGTTCTGCAGAAATCAACAACCGTGACATGCTTCCCAGGATTCGCATACTGGGATGATTTCCCCTGTGGGGTTTAGGGCCAGTATCTCAGGGGTTGGCCCATCAGAGTTTGAAAATGTGAGTTGGAGCAGACTCTGGAAATCAAGACGAGTGGTACCTCTGATAATGTTGCTTATAAAAGCCTTTTTCCAAACTTTAGAGTCTTGGCCACATTTTTCAAGATGGCAGCAATTGCCTGGCTGGCAGTATTCAATAGAGTCCCTGTAGAAATGACTTCCATCCATCCTCAGGGACCTGGCTGTGGGGAGCCCTCAGGGAAAGCAATAGGGAGCCCCTATTGCTAAGGTATGGCATCCAATGACTGGCACCAAGGGTGATGTCCACTGCTGAGAATTGGCTGTAGAATTCCCATTTACATTGATATCTTGACTTACTAGCTGGACGCATAACTATTTCAAATAGAAAAAAACAGACAACACAGTAAGCATCGAATGAAATAATTTCAGCTCAAATCTCCTGACATGCACAGGAGGCCACACTAACAGGCAGAAACTTTTAACAGGTATGGGAAGTCGACACCACACACTAGCACAGCTCAGAATCAGCGGCTGCAACCCATCAACTCCTGGCTGAGCATACTGAGGGAAGGGTCTTTGGGAAACTTGACCTTGCCCAAGCTTATCAACACCTGTCTGTCAATGATGCTCTCTTGCACTCATCACTCACCAAGGGCCATTTTGAGCTAAGTGTCTTCAGTTACAATATACATAAATGTTAGGGAAAGTTTGGATGTGTTAGGTATCACTGAAGAAAAGAATATTTGAACCCAGGGCTCCCAGAGCAGCATCCATAGGCTGCTATATCCACATGGAAGAAGGTATGTTCCTCATGTCTCATGTATGCATTGTGAAATGCTGCAGATAGCAAACAAAATAAAGTAATATATGCAAAGTGCTTACCCCAGGTCCTGGCACAGAATAAGTGATTGACATGCAATAGCAATAATAATTGCTTCATTATTTCTCTAAGTACTGCCACTATTCTTACTAGTACTTCTCCTATAATTACTACTTCAACTGAAGTCCAGGTTTGCTTTAGCGATTCTTATCTAAATTCACTGAGACCTTCCACAACCAAAAAGGCTGTGCTTAAATGCTACACTTGATGATTTGTAGCATTTCACTCTAGATGGCTCTCTTGGTTTTAAGAATGAGGGGCATTCCAAGAGGGAGGGCTCTGCAGCTGTAAAAAAAGAGTGGTGTCTCTATACTCCACAGTGATCTCCAACAAAAAGAGTTCTGTGAAACAAAGCAAGATAGAGAACAGGAGGTAGGGCATGCTCTTGTTTATTTAAGACAAAGGGGATGCCAATATACGTTGTACATTAAATAAATAAAGTTAAAAGTCATAGGTGTGGCCGGGCGCGGTGGCTCAAGCCTGTAATCCCAGCACTTTGGGAGGCCGAGACGGGCGGATCACGAGG
>NC_045454.1:26172718-26360959 GCF_002776525.5 Piliocolobus tephrosceles | reverse complement strand
AAAAAAAAAAAAAAAAAAAAAAAAAAAAAAAAAAAAAAAGTCATAGGTGTGGTTATAAGCAGAAGAAAGGGAACAAGTACAAGGCACACAGAGAGAAGCTAGACTTGGCTGAATAGACTTGGTTTGAGAAATTAATTTAGGAACCCAATAGATATTTTATATAGTTATCAAACACAATTAATTCAAAATTTTAAAAAATCAGTTCCTACAAACCAAGGGCAAAAAAAAAAAAAAAAAAAAAAATGAAATGAAGTATGTGTTGATTTGATTATGTAACCTACAGAGATAATTTGCTTCAGGTGAATTCAAAATAGCTTCCCTAATAGGTTATATCCTAAGGGCAAAAAGGAACTGCCAACATGGTTTTCAGTATCATATTATTAGTAATCATATTGGTATTGTCATTCTGAAATTCTCTTTCTTTCACACATGTATGTAGTAGGAAGAAGCAATGAAGTAATTATGCTAATGCTACTAGAAGAGTATTTGCATAAGAAAAGAAATACAAATAGAAAATCAAAATTAAAACCTAAGTTTGAATTAAAAATGTCAGTTAGAATTTGTGAAGTATTTTCTCCTGGGAAAGGAGAGTTATTTCCTGTCTGTTCAGTGAAAAGACCTGAAAATGATGACCAACCCAGGCGTGCTGAGAATCTCTACAGCCAGACTGTGGTCTCTAAATACCACTTTCACCAAAATGAATCAGGCCTCCTTAGAGAAATGGCTGATCCCAGATTCAGGGCAAGTCCTGCAGAACAACTTGTCATGTAAGAAAGCAAGAAGGCTCTCCAGGATACCTGGCATTGTGTCAAAAAAAAAATTAAGAGCCAACATGAGGCTTCTGTTGATCAGAGACATGGAAAGTTACATGGTCAGAGAGTTTCAATGTGAATATTAACCACAATAGCTGGAATCACACTAAACTTGTCAAAATCCACTTGTTCACAGTAATACTTAAAAAGTCAGACAAACACCTTATTAATCACCTTTGGAGGCCACATCATCCATTCATTATTGTGAAAGCTGGCAAAGGCAAGTGAAAAAGAATCCAGCACTTAACTTGCATTTGCTGTGAGAGTTATACCTCAGACTAGGCAAATCGTTGAGAAGAGAAATTACTCTTTATAGAAGTACAGCAACTAGTGAAGGAAGAAAGGATGATAGATTTTTTAATTCCTGAAAAAAAGAGATTTAGGTAATAATTATTAATGGCTACTGACAGCATAAGAAAAGAGATAGCTGGGTGTCATGTATTTCCAAGCCTGAATCACACCCAGCTTCTAGATCTAAGTATCGATTTACAGAAAATAAATACAGGGGATAGAAAAACATGTCAAAGGACACAATAGAGATGCAATCAGCAAAATCCAGAATGAAGAAATTTCTCTAGGACAAATGACATGTTTTTTTCAAAAAATAAAAATATAGAGGAAAGACAGGGAGAAAAAAATCTAAGATTAAAAATTGGATAAACCAACTGTAAACCAAGAAGTAATAAAATTTTTCCTGTTGTCTATTAAGTTGTTTTAAAACTGACTGTACATTTGATGATATTCTGCTCACATTAGATACGATGTGATGTTGTTTTCTTAGAAGTACAAACTGAAATATTTATTGATGAAAGAGTGTAATAGTTGGGGTTTTTTTGTCACAATATTTTGCTTTGGTGGTGGTGGAGAGCTGGTGCAATTGATGAAACAAGACAGGCCTTGATAATAGATAATTGTTGGAGCTGGGAATTATGTAAACGAGAGTTCATTATGTTATTCTCTTTATTGGGTGTGTGTTGGAATTTTCCATAATAAACGTTAAGTAAACGAAAGAGTGTGATGTGTGATATAAACCATTTTTTCTCACACATCTATTGCATATACATATTTTGCCTGGCACTGTGCTAAGATAGCAGATAGAAAGTTTGCTATGATGCAGTCTTGTCCTCTAGGGACTTGTGGAAGTTGGAGAGACAAGTCTGGGGTCCAGAGAGCATGGGGTGTGCTGGGACCCAGGAGGAAGGCACTGCTGCTGTGCTGGAAACCAGCTTTCTGGTGAGATCTGACACCAGCAGCAGCAAATTTTCTAGAGTCCACTGCCTCCTGAGGACTCAACAGAGCCACAGAATGAAGGAGGTGGAATTATCTCTATTGAGATGGGAACATGCACTAGTATTACTGGCCACCTCACCAAGGGTACTCCTGGCCAGGTAAAAATACACCTCGTAGAATCAGGTATAATGCATCATTGTAGAGACCATGTGCTCACTGGCACACATGACAACTTTGAGTAAAGTCCTGTAATTATCTCACAACTAACTGAGCATCACAACTGCCTGATACTACAGGGAGCCAGGTGGGTAGACCAAACACCTGCTGATGTAATGCAATCCCTTCATGGATGTTCATGAGAATTCTAGTTTGGGGAAGCGTGCCTTGTAATAGAAGGGGGAAGAATCACTGCATTGGGTAACTAGGAGGGCTATTATGTATCCCAGGGGATGCTGTAATCCAATTAAGGCATTTTTAGTTCTTAGCCCTAGTGTGTGCCTATAGCTTCATGCTCTGTGGTTTAGGATGAGCTGAATGGCTGCTCTTAGAGGTTGCTCTGCTCCTGCATAAGTCTCCACAACCAGGAGAAACCCACAACTCACCTCAACCAAGAAGACAAATCCATATACGGTGAAATGGCAGCAGCTCGAAGAAGCAAGTGACAACACAGCCTGTCTAGCACTACCCTGTGCAGTATCTGTTGTGTGCCAACCCATCAGCTTTGCCAAAGATGTCTCTTTGTGGCACAGGGAGTCTAAGGTGGCCATTTTCTCCATTTCTGCTTGCTATGAGATGCAGCTAAAGAGTTCATCAGTGATCACTAAAGAGCCGCATGCTTATGTTTGCTCCTTGGATCTCAAGGACACTTTTTTTTCCCCCTTTAAACCTCACCTACTTTTAGAGGAGTCCCTGCTGGGAGGGAAAAAACAAAATTCTCTTAAAGTAAAAGAGCTTCTGCAGAGGTCCCTGGTGTCTCCTTGCTCACTGAGGACAGCCACAGCTCTGGCATCTCTACATAGTTTTCTTTGATGGAGCCTGCACTCCTGCAACGAAAGGGCCTCAGGTGGGCTCTCCATCTGTGAGGCTTACCTCGTGTTCTCTAAGGGCTTGGGGCGTAAATCAAGCAAGTGGCAATTGCAATAGTGGGAGACCCAGCTCTGCCTCTGGGCACGGTCCTGCCCTTGAGGATGCAGAACACTGAGCTGTTCTCTACAAAGCACAGCTTGGAATTGTGGAGCAGGTCAAGAAAGTGCACACTTTTGAAGAAAAAGAACAGAGGACAGAAGGTAGAGGTGGGCTGTTGTCCAGGAACCAGCCAGAACTGTTGAGGGGAGAATGGGCTCATCCAGGGTATTCATGTGCATGTATGAGTCCTCCAAGAGCACGGACAAGTGCCTGATTTCTCACTGTGCTACAGCCGTGACAGCATGGAGACTTTGACATATACCTCCAACCTGAAGTTACTCCTCCCTTCTCCTGCACATCCTCTTCCAAATTCCCCTTCCCATCTTCACCTCTTTAACACGAAAGCTCCCCATGACTGTGAGATAGCATGAAAGTGTGAGCACTTTCTCGAACACACATGAAGAGTCCTCGATGATTCAAGTTCCATTTGATTTCCATACACAGGTCTTTCCCCAGACAAAGGAGATTTCTTGGGGATTTCATATGATACAATTGTTCCTCCTCCGTGCAAGTTGTAGTAAGTCTTCCGGCTTCTCCTTACTTTTTACCACCACGTTCATTGTCAGGGTGTCACAGGTCATCTTTAATTATTAACGATTTTAATATCTTCTATGGACACACAACTAATGGCATGAATAGGCCAAAAAAAGTGCTGCAGTGAACAGTGTCTCTAACTATTGTGTAGAACACATTATATTGGCTATACAGAAAAATGTGTGTGTAAATGAGGGTGTGCAAAGTAGACCTATTTCATGTTCATGGAAGATCCTGAGAAGTACCGTTTTTATGTGGGATTTCAACACTTTCATCTCCTGCCTTAAAAGCTATATGGTTTGATCATCTGTGTGGATGTGATATAAAATGCACCCAAAACCCTTTGACTAAAAGCTTCAGAGTGTAGCTGTCTTAATTTGGTTTTAAAACACAGAGATATGGGAGCCTCCGTGATATCAAATTCCAGAATTATTTGCAAATTTCAGAATATGCTTGAATTTTGCCTTCTTAAGTATATGTAGTTAGGAAACAATATGAGAAATCCACTTAATCATGATGAGATTAAAGGATTTTTAAAAGCTGAGTTGCAGCCACATTTACATTCCCCGATAATTTCTTAATTTTCTTTCAAATCACCTTTCATCTTCATAAAATGAACTGTAAAAATCCTTCTGAATTCTATAATGTGCCAAGAAAAATGGGGAAAAATTAAGGAGGCCCCTACCTTTTAATCATTCTGTTCATAAAGTGCTTTAACTGCACGCCAGGAAAAAAATGGAGGCTCTGGTGTCTGAGGTATTCTGTGCCATAAACTCCCATAATAGAAACAGATGGTGAAACTGCCTTGGAAGTGAAGAAACTAGTGTACACGCAGCTCACCCTAACATATGAAGAGATTCAGGGCTGACACATGAAGGAATGCATTTGGCGCAGTGCCAGCAGTACACTCTAATTCAGCCGTGAGTGTTCAAGCTTGAGATGGGAAACCCACAATTTCAGGATCTGGAATGCCGGCAGCTCCAGGATTTAGAATGCCGTGGAAGGTTCTTGGGCTCTTTCCATCCTGCCATGGAGGACGGTGTTCTCAGTGGTTCAGGTGACCGTGAGTTCCAACAGAGAGCTCACCCTGGCTTTTATAAATGGTTCATGAAAACAATAGTGGAGAAATGCCAGGTTTGCTGGAGCTTCCTTTAACTAAGTTAGGATTTGCTTTTTACCTAGAGCTGCCGCCAGTGGATGCTGAAAAAAGAGAAAATGTGCAGGACAAAGAGACATCAGTGAAAATGACATTAGACGGGAAGGGAGGGACCCCAGTGCCAGCCCCACCTGTGACCCTGGTTGATTGGATGGCACGTGCAGGCAAAGGAGCCTCTCTTGGATATTGTGTTTTCCCAAGAAAATTTAACACAATTCCATGTTGTATCTCAATGGCGTTAATACATGCATTTTTTTTTTGTACGTGCTGTATTAGTTAGGGTGGGTTAAATTCTGTTACACAGACCCCAAAATGTAGCGATGCAAACACAATGGAAGTTTATGTGTCCTGTATACAGCAGTCTAGGGTGTGCAAAGTGGTGGGGAGGTCTCTGTCCACCTTGAGGCTCCCCATCCAGTGGGATCTTGTCACCTCCAGCACCCAGCAGGTGGGATGGGGAGAGCACAGTGGAGGCCCACTCTGTCTTCAGAGCTCTGTCTTCAGAGCTGATTCCCAGAGTTCTACATTCCCCTTCAACTCATAATCCACTGGTCACAAGGACTTGGGTGCCACTGCCTTGCACGTAGAGAGAGAAGTTTTGATGGGCAGCTGCAGTGTGGCATGTGTATGTATTAACTAAATGCTCTATCATCCCAGGAGGGTCTTGCACGTTCTCTCCACCTATTCAAGCCTGTCTGAAATTGATGCTCTCTTTTTCCTCCCAGGAAATGTGGTGTCCTCTGATCTTCCATCCCTCCCAAGAACTGGGTTCCTTGCAGATCTGCCAAGTCCAGAGGTGCTCAGTGGCCCTGCATTTCCTTCCACCAGAGTCAGCTGAATTCTGATCAAAACTTAGAAGAATGTTACTCCCTCCACAGGGCTCAGCTCAGGGGCTGGGGTGGAGCTGGGCACCAGACCCAGTGGAACCCTCATTGTTTATCATCTCTCATCTCTGATCCCAGGCACTCAGGTCCCAAACGTTCTCTTCCCAGCCTCTTTACTTCTATGGAACTCACTCAGACATTGAGAGACCTCCGTTGTGAGAGGTTAGGAGACTCAAGCTCTGCAAGCCAATCTTAGCTGAGGCTGAGCCTGAACTATTCCTTGTATCCCTGCAAAAACTCTCCTTCTCAGTGCTGGCAAATGATATTTGTTTCCCAAATGCAAGGAACATGCGCGGAGCAGAGTGATATTTCCACTGAGGACCGGATCTTCCAACAGGTATGACTTTCCTCATGCCGTTAGCCCTCCTTGATCCAGATAGGAGACAGCCAGACAACTTTAGTCTCTGCAGGGCCTGGTCCTAAGGTGATCGTGTAGGATTTGGGAGAGGAAGGGGCAAGCTGACCACTCTGATGTTACCCTGAGATGCCTCCTGTGCCGTGACTGACTGTGCTGTGACCAGGTGACTCGGCATACCTGGGGTGGGGCTGTCGGGACACAGGAGCCAATTTCCTACCTTAGGCTGGCCAGAGGCTGGTTTGGGAGCAGGACTAGGTTTGGAGGAGGGGCTAAAACTTAAACAATTTGAGAGGCCTTCTAAGAATAAGAGTATACAATTATGAGCGCAAAACTGCTAGGGTTTCTCCCCGGCCTGTGCCTGGTGGGTGGGGCAAGGGGTTCCCCAGAGACTCAAACTTCATGAAGACCCTGCTGTGTATGGAAGTGGGAGGTAGCACGAGAACAGTCAGTGTGTCTGGGTTGTGTGCACCAGCCAGTGTGTGCTGGTAGCAGGAAGCAGTTGAGGACATCTGGGGCTGAGGGTCTTTCTGAGAGCAGCTGATAGAGGAAAGGGAGTCCCTTACAGAAGAGAAGTCTTTGCTGCTCAAGGATGGGACTGAAAGGCTGATTGTACAGATTCCTGACCCCTTCAGAGCTAATTCAGCACTTGTGCATCACCTGAAGAAAGAGGAAGAATGCTGGTGCCACTTCTGCTTCTTCAGCCTGCTTTCTCTGACTCACCATTCCCTACCCTGGTCACCCCTTCACCTGTGGCCACAGACCTCTCTCCTGCCGGATTTATAGCTGGTTTCCCATTGGCCATGTGGCTTCCATCCGAGCATGCATTCTCAAGAGTAAGCCCAACACTGCCTTTCCAGGAGGCTCTCCTCACCCTTACTCCCCACCCCACTTCCTGTACCTGGTATTCTGTGGGGAACAGCCTATGCACAGTACATGTTTGGAAGAAGCCCGATTAGATACATTCAAGGATGAAAACATGGAAATCTTTAGCAGGTTCCTATTGAGTGGAAGGATCATCCACTGCCTCACAGCTGCTTCTGTATTTATCTTTCTTCTTGGCGAGTCTTGCTTTGAATAGACTGCAAGCTCCCTGTGAGCAGGCTGTGTGTCCAGTGCATTACCATTAACCTCCCAGAGCCTGGTAGAGGGCTGAGTGCTCGGAGGGATCTGAGCCGGGCTGGTGGTGCTGCTGACTCTATCAGTGGCTGCTGTTGACACTTCTCGAGCATGGGAAGAGAGTGGACCCTCGGTGTGCAAGGGAAAGATGGGCTACCTCTCTAGCATGGGAAGACAGTGGACCCTTGGTGTGCAAGGGAAAGATGGGCTGTCTCAGGCATACAGGAAGCTGCTCTGATTGCCATTAGAAGGTGTATTCCTAGAATACTGTGGGAGTGTGGCAGCCATCTCTGCAGGCACCAGGCAGGGGTAGCTAGGGGTCAGCCTCCCATCTGTTTCTGCTCTTCTTATCCTCCTGTTCACACCCAGCTCCCTTGAGAGCCTTATTCAGGCCCCATGAGGCTCAGTTAGATTCTAGGGAAGCTTCTTTTTTCCCATGCAGAAGGATCAACAGTGGAGGACAAGAGGCCAAGTAGGCTCAGAATATTGGGGCTCTAGGACCCCAACGGGATGTTTCCCAACTGATTCTCTAGGCCCATAAACAGATGGGTTCCCTGAGGGCCCTGCTCTGTGTCTGGGGGAAGGAAAACACCCAGGATTGGTTGAATTCCAGTGAGAATGATGCCGGCATTGATTTGTGGTTTGACAGTCAAAAATAATCCAAGCATTGCTTTGCATGTGATTTATACAAGTGTCTTAATTGGCATCTTGATTATATGATTGCGTGGAGGGCTGTTTTCAAGAAGGTGTATCTCTAAATAGAAAAAAGAAGAAATATACAGCTGTGAAGTGTGTGTGAAGCACCCCCAGAATCTATGCCTTCCCTTTGCTTTTATGCACTGACACCACATTTTCCAGTTTCTGCCCCTAGACTGGACCTTTACTGGGAAACAGTCCCCCAAATGGCGTAAATCTTTCCTGCAGACGTGGAGCTTGGTTTGCAGTTTCTCTCTGGATCTGCTGCATTTTTCTCTGTTACACAAACTCAGTGATGTGGTCTCTCCTAGCCTGATTACAGCTAATTATTTTAGAAATATATTTTAAAGGCAAGTGATCTTAACTTTATGGCTAATCCAATGGAGAAGATCTAAGAAAGATCTGAAAATCATAAAATGTTCCAGAACATTATATTTTATGCAGTCCAGAATGTGACACATGGGGTCTTTAATAATTCACTGCTTGTTAACATTAAACAACTGTTAACATGCTCAAATAATTAGTTATGCTTGCTTGACATGTTTGCATCTTTAATAATTGATGCATTTATCTTAATTACTAACAGTATTATGGTCGTAATATGCATCTTTTTTCTATCTTAAAATTTTAACAAAAACTGACTTTTTGCCAAAAATGATTATGCTCTAAGTTTTAATTACTCATTGTAATTAAATTGCAAGCTGCAGTATTTTACTAAAATATCTTTCACAAAAATATTTAATGGAAAAGAGGTGATTTGTTGTTTATGCAGCCAAGTTAGTAAATATTTCATAAGTTTGATATTACCCTTTCAGAGTGGATATAAAATAGCATTGCTTTCAAGATATGAGTCAATTTAAAAGTCTTCTGTAGCTAAGATTTTTCTACCGTTTCTACCCAAAATGTCATTTCCCCCGCCAACCCACCACCACTAGAGAAGTCTGATACCACTCTTTGTGTGGAAGAGAAAAGTTTCTTTAACCAGCCAGGCAAATAGGAATTTGAATCTCTGTTTCAGGAGGTGGTATTGATTGGAAATCAATAGAAAAGCAATGCCCACACTTTCCCTCCATTTCCTTTCTCCAGACCTGTTTGTGCAAACTAGTCCAGAAGACCAACATTGGGGTGACACTTTGATTAAAATGTACCTTAATAAGGACGCAGTTATATGCCCCATTGTTTAAGCTTTGTTCAGGTTCTCATGCATGACTGGAGATTACTACTGACTGAGAAAGACCCACTGCTTTTGAGAACATTAGCACTGTGAAAGCCTGGGAGTTTGTGAGAAACAACCACTTCATTTACTGACAGGGAAACTGAGGCTAGTAGGTCTTTGGCCAAAGCTCACACAGAGTGACCCAGGTAGGCAAGAACCTGGATACTCAGATGACATGTCCAGATCTTTGTCTTGCACACCTAGAGGACTTTCCTTTAACCCGCTGGGCTATCTTTGAGGATTCATCAGGTTTCCTGCCCTAGGCAAAATCTATCAGCACAACTGGCCAGTTCCACACAAGGCAGGGTTATGGGCCAAGACCTCGCCATTTCTTAACTTTCTAGACCCCTTACTGGGATCCCATTCCTCTGGGCTCTATTTTCACTGTTCTGGGGGTCACCTAGGCTGGAAGCATCAAGAAGTACATGTGGTTGAGATTTGGGTGATGACCCAACGTGTTCTGTTGGTTAATTAGTTACTGCTGTAAGTCATCAGAGGTTTTCAAGATGCAAATCAAGCAATTATGGTGCTCTTTGGAATTGACAAGCAGACCAAGAGTAAATCTCAGCCCCAGCAGAATAAGGCCTGGCTTACTGAGGACCCGGAACTCAACCCACTCTAGTCTGCATCCTGAACACACAAAAGTCTTTTCTTTGTCAGCAAAACTGCCTGACTTCTTGGGGACCTAAGAGAGGGACAAGGCCACTGGATCTGTAGCATGGGGAGGTGTCTCCATTCTTCACCATCAATTTCAAAAGCACCCAGATCAGTTAAGATGCCTTTAGTAGTAGCAAGGAGCACAAAATCTCGACTTATATTGACTTGAAAAATGTGGAAATTTACTATTTCACAAAACTAGGTATCCAGAGCAGTGGGGAGGAATGAGGTAGAATGCCTCCATTCACAGCACAATAATCTCATCAAGTACACCTGTTCTTTCCATCTCCCCAGTCTATCACCCTCAAGATAGACCTTCATCACAAGCCTTGGCCTCCTTGGGTCACACAATGGCTGCAGCTGTTCAGCTAGCCATTGTTCTGACATTGTTCTGACATTGTTCTGGATATTGTTCTGACACAATATCCAGAGGAAAAAGGTGGAGCTGTCTCTCTCTGTGCCTTCCTTGTAGGAACACGAAAATGTTTCCCAGAGGCCACAGCAGATTTTCATCTATGTCTTTTGGGCTACTTCTGGGTTGGACACTTCCTCCTGAACCAGTCATTAGCAAATGGAATGAAATGACCAGGATTGGCTTAAATTTGTCATCCCGAGATAGCCTTGGCATGGTGGAGTCAACCACTGTATCCAATATGCTCCCTCATGTCAATCAATCACCCCTTACTCAGCAGTCATTCTCAGCTGGGTACATTCTTCATGCTGGGTATAGCGTAAAGCACTCCGGGGTAGATAAAATAAATAGACACAGACTCTGCCCTAAGAAAGTTTTCTATAATAGGGAAATGAGACATAGAAACAAACCACTAAATGGAAACCTACTGCAATTGTTAAGAAGAACAGCTAACAAATGCTGGGCTCAGCACAATTCATCAGGGATTTTCTAAACATCTTCTATGTGCGCAGATATAGCTTAGGTGTTATAGAGGAGACAAAAGAACATAAAAATGCATTCTTCCTCTTAAAGAGCTTAGTTAAGGAGTCCGGATATGCATATCAGGGACTTTCTCTGTCTTTCCCTTACTCCAGACAGAGGTACAGATGGCTCTTGGCGAGCTTAAAGGAGTATTTATGGGGAGTAATTTCAGAGCTTCTGCTGGGCCTTTGCATAGGTAAGAGAGTGGCCATTAAGATGTGTCTGTCAGTTGAGAAAGCTTTTCACTCTAAGTAATAGAGAACCAGATTAACTGTGTCTAAAACACCGAGGACATTTACTGTCACAAAGTCTCCAGGTAGTTACTCAGCTCAGCAGTGCAATCAAGATTTCAGAACTTTTCTGTCTTTCCCTTCTCTCACCTCTGGCTTGCTAGATTTTCATCTGTGTTTTTTATTTTTATTTTTTATTTTTTTAAATTTTTTCCCTTGTGGTGGCAAAATGGCCATTGCAGCTCCAGGCATCAAATCTGTATTCAAAGCAGTCAGTGCTCTGCCAGCACACTTTCTGTTTGTTCCTGTTATTTTTATCAGGAAGCAATATAACCTCCTTAAAAGTCCACCAATAAACCTCCCTTGTATCGTGCTGGTCAGAACTGGGCCTCCTGGACGTTGCTATGTGCAAGGGAGGCTGGAAGACTACAGTGAGATGTGGAAAGGGAGTGGGGTGTGAGGAAGGCAGTGGATTTGTCAATCAATCGTGCCTATCACAGAAGGTGTGGCTCAGTCATACATCTTTCTTTCATAACAGGCAGGAAGACCAAAGGGGCACAAAATGAGAACAGAAAGTTGGAGGAGGGGACCCACTGTGCCATTCAAGGTCTTATGAATCATTAATTTCATTGTAAGAGAGTTTCTGTTCAAATTGTGGAGCAGTTGGGCAAATATTTCTTTCCCCTCTTATATTTTAGATGGCACTCTCTTGAGGATAGTTGTTGGCTTTGGTTAGGGGTGTGTGTGTGTGTGTGTGTCTGTGTGTATGAGTCAACCCATTGGGCAATCTGAAGAATCGAAACAAAACAAACTGACAAACAGCCTCAACCCCTGGTGCTAGAGACATCTGTGCATGGATGGCTTTGGTGTGTCTAACCCTATGGTTCCTTTCCATCTCCACCCCTCTACTTGCTGCAAATGTAGAGAAAACCCTGGGACACAGAGAAACAGGTGGGGCATGGGAGATTTGCTGAAGGGGGGCGGGGGGCATTCTTTCACAGGCTATGTTACAGAAAGCTGAGCCTTGTGCAAGATTAAGACTGATTTCCTGATCACATAAAAGGCAAAGACCCAGCATTAGAAAGTCTGATGCAACCTTCCCCACCAGGATAAAGTCTAAACATCTTTACCTAGCACTAAAAACCCTCCAAGATCTGGACTCTTCAACTTCCAGCCTCAGCACTGTCTGCCAACAGAGACAATCTTCATCTCCACATTGCCCTCACCTTGTGTCTTCACATCTCCCTGTTTTTATTCATGTCCCTTCCTGTGTCCAGAGCTCCCTTCTGCTCCCCGCTGCCCCATGCGAAGGTAGTCCTCTCTCAACACCCTACTCGACCTTCCCTGTTCCTAAGCAGAGACCTCAGGGCCTGGGCCTCCTGGAGCCACCCACTCAACAGAGTCATAGCAGCCTGGGACTGGGACTTCCCTTCCAATGACTCTGCCACTGTTTGGCTGCACAGATAGGTCTGTCTCCTGCATGCCAAGTCTGTGAGAGTCTTGACTGTGGCCCAGCTGCAAGAGATAGACATCCTTTTGTGGTGATGAGAGAAGTGGCTCCTAGCCTTGCCACTTCTTAGCTGTGTGACCTTGGGTGAATTATTGAACCTCTCTGTGCCTACATTTTGTCATCTATAAAATGGGAATAACAATAGCATTTTACATGACTAGGAAGCCCAATATGGCCCTCTTCAGGCTCTCCCATTCTGTAAGTTACCCGAGGATTGCTTCCACAGGACAGGGATGGCTTGGAAAGAAAGTCCCCTAGATTTCCAGCAGTGTCACTTCCACCTGTCTCTCTTTTTTGCTTCTGACGAGGGCACTTCATGGCTGGCCTAGGCTTGCTTCCACTGCAAGGAGGGAAGACAGAAGGCAAGGAAGCCTTCCTTGCCCAGTTCTCTGGGCAGAGCCCTGCTGGTGCTCCATGCTAGGTCTCTACTTTACTGCTCCCCTTGCTCTGAGAGCTGACTGGTTCTGCTCAACCCAACAGAAGGGCTGGTCCGGAAAGGCCTCCTGCCTCAGGCTCCCACTGGCCCAGAGCCAGGTCTTTCTTCTGAGCCAGTGTCAGGCCCCCAGCCTTCAATCACCCATGCCCTGCCTGTTTCTCAGAGTCCCAGGCTCTTCCCCACATTTGTGATAAGTAGAGGGATGGAGATGGAAAAGAACCATGGGATGAGATAAAACCCATCCAAGCAAAGATCTCTCCAGCACTGGGAGATGAGGCCGTTTGTTGGTTTATTTTCTTTTAATTTGGTTCTTCTAATTGTCCAATGGGTTGAATGTCCAATGGGCATTCCTCTCGGGAGACTTCTGTGTCCTTTCTGTCCTGTAGGCTACCTTGGTCCACCCTGACAGGCTACCTCGACATCAGTTCTTAGCATGAAGATGTTACAGGGGCAATCAATGGGCTTTCTGCCCAATGCTCAGAGAGGTTTTTGAGAAAGGAAAAGTTTTACTGTGAGTCTACTGGCAATGAGGCAGGAGGAAACACTCAATGTCTCTGGAGCTGAGGGCTGGGTTGGGTTTTATAAACATAGAATAATGAGGTGTGATCTGATTAGATCTTGTAATGAGGTGATGACAGGAGGCATGATCTGATTGGATCCTACCATGGGGTGATGCCAGGGCTTGATCTGATTGGATACTGGATCCTACTATTCATGTCCGCTTCTTAATTCAGTCCCCACTCCTCAGTCCCAGCGCTTAGGTTATCCACAGTGGTTGCACACTTGGTTCATCTGGGGGTGACCTTCCACTTGGGGTCCATGGCAACTGAACAACAACTCACAACTTTGTTACATGAAAGTTGAGCCAGATTGGCCTGGTGTGGTTCCAAAGATAATGGGATCTGTTTCTCCCTCTATAAAATGAGTAAATGGCACGTGGTCAGTGGTTTCGAAAAATTAAGTTAATTACTGGAAACCTTTACAACGCATTTCCAGGCAATTCCATGATGGAAGCTGGATTCTCTGGGTCAAGTAGGGCAGGCATGGGCAGGGGAGGAGACATTTCCCTCCCTGGCCTCTCTGCCAACCGCCCACTGGAGAGTTGCTTGGGAAGGTTCTCGGAAGCAGGTTCTGCACCAGGATGTGTGTGCAGGGACATCCTAAGGAAGGACATCCGGGGAACTGGTAAGGGAGGGGGAAAAACATGGAAGAGAAGGAAGCCATGCACGGGTGAGAGTTTCTGAAGTCCCTCAAAGAGTAGCCACAGCCTGATCCTGCTGGGGACTTTGCAATGTTAGTCACAGCTCAGTGTCATTCACTTCTAGGCAAGGGACTGCGGCTTTTACTCCTGGATTAGGAATGCCACTGAAACCCCATGGGGGAGGTAATATCCCTCAGCATTTCATACTCAAAGGGGACCGAGCAAGGCTTGCAGGCTTCCAAGAGCAGTCTGCCCAAGATACGCTGCCGATGCTGACTCCTGGAAGAGAAGACCCACTCAAGTCATGGGGCACACAGAAAATGAGGAAATTGAGTCCCCAAGGAAATCCGGGCAGAGAATGACATCATGCCTCTGTGGAGAAGGCGCCTGAAACCGGGCAGAGGAGGGCCCTGGGGCAGGCGGCACAGGGAGAGGTGGGCTGCCTCTCCATGGGAGTCCACCTGCCTCCTTTGCCAAGCACCTAATCCCAAGGATCTGCAGGGTAACAGAGGGGCAGCCGAGAGGGAGGGCAGACGGCAGAGTGAGAACAGAGGCTGTGCCCCTGCAGAGCACTTTTCCACAGATGTGTTTTTCTTTCAGACTTTATAGTTAATTTATTTATCTGACCACTTGGGAAGGGAAGAAAAGTACCATTTTATGAGCGCAGGACAAAATAAAAAACAATAGCACATTTAGGTGCCTTAATTTTTCTGTTCCTAGAGATTTATTTCATTTTATTATATTTGACAGCAGTCAACAAACAGCAAATAGGCAGATCTCTTAGCCATAATGGTTTGTATTCTCTGTGCACAGAGAATTTTTTTTTTTTTTTTTTTTCCGCATACATCATTTGGAACTTGCCGCATTGATCCCAAAAAGTAACGTACATTACTTTTCTTCTCCTGACATAAACCAGCAAAACACATCCAGTGGACAGAGTGGGGTGGGGCCAGACTTAAGAGTGTGACCCCCTTTGGGAGGGGAGAGCTGTGAGTTTAGCACGTGTGTGGGGACTTCGTAGGAATGTCAAGGTTGGTGAGGTGCAAGCATGTGATTAGGTGAGGGTATTGTGTGTGTTCAACTGTGCAGTGTGATGGGGTCTAGAATTCCATGTCTGTGGGTCTAGTGGGCAGCAAAGTGATGTTAACTTTTCTAGTAGACATGAGAATGTGCAGCCTGGGGAGTCCTCGTGTTTGGGTGCATCCAAGCACCCTGAATTTGTTATAGCTTACATCAATGTCGAACAAGTGTTCTGGCCTTAAGGGAGTGGTCATAATTTGGGCAACCCTTATGCCCCAGGATTGTCAGCCTGGAAGTCTCATGGGGACCACATCTCCATTCATATTTTAATTCCTCCTGTTCCATGCTTTGGGATTCCAGTCCCTACCTTAGAACTCCTTTGGTTATCTCAGCAAGTTCCTAGGGTGCCAGCATTTCTCATGGGTTTCTGCAGCCACCAGTCCTTACTGCTGTCATTGCTTGGAACCATGTGGATGATGTCTTCCCTGCACATCGACTCCACTGGATCACTCACCTTCAACAGCTAATGCTGGGCTGGCCACTGGGAAGGGAATTTGTCCTTTCACTGATGACTTCCAACGCAGCTGAAACCAGGCTGCAACTTCTGGCAAGACTTGACTGAGGGCATGAGGTCAGCGTCAGGAAATGAAGTCACAGCATGGCAAGTAGATGTGGCTGTCTTCATAGCCCACAGGCTCAGGCCCATTCTGCCCTAAGAGGCTGGTTGGAACACAGCCTGCCAACTCCCTGCCAGCGTGTCTCCCTGTGCCAGGAACTGGACTCTTTTGTCCCAACAATGGCAAATCCACATGTGTGACTCCATTTTTTTTGGAGTCCAGGTTCAGCTTGCAAAGAGGCCCAGAGAAGAAAACTGTCGTTGGGCTAAGGCCAGTTTCTGCTTCTTGATGCCCTCTCTTATGATGGTTGACAGTGGGTGAGTCCGGTTCCTTCAAAGGAAACTCTTCTACTTCCCACCTCCAGTTTCCTTGCATTATGGCCACAGGAGATCAACGGCATGAGAGTGACAGAGACTACTTGAGAGGCTGCATTGTTTGATCTGCCCCCTACAATAATAACACATAATACTCCAGTCCTCGTCCTGCCTGGTCAGGGAGGGAAGCCTCTTTGACCATCTGCTCCCTGCAGTTGGATCATACCCAGCTATGATCCACCAGCAATTGCTTATCCCTGCCACTCAGTCATTTGTCAGTACTGTCCTGTCTAAATCCTAAAATACAAAAGCTGTACTCCCCCTAGAGCAACAAAACCTTCTGAGATTCGGTGCTGGATGGATCCCAAATGCCAATTTACTTCCCCTGAACAAACCTCGAACTCTGCTTTCCCAACAATGGTGAGTTCTGCTTTCCCCAAAGCACTGGGAGAGTATGTGCTTTCCATTCACACACTTCAGGGCCATTCAGGTGGATTTACCGCAAAGGAAAGCAGATGGAGTCTTCTTCACAGGCATTTTCAAATGTCCTCCTTTTCTGAGACAGAAAAATTCTGGAACTACTGAGGGAACAGTTATTCCAATGTTTTCTTTTTTTTTTTTTTTTGCTCCCAGGGAAAACTGAAACAAAGCTTGTAAGTCTTATCCTAGGAACCATGTGATGTGTCAATTGATTTCGGCAGGAATTTAATTTTCAGATGGTATAGAGCAGCCACAGCCTGGCCTTTGAGGCTACGGAGATAACCTGTCAGGGTCCCAGCCCACAGGGCACGCATAGTGCCAAGGAGAGCATGGGTGAGGTAACAGGTGGGATTCGACTTTGGAGGCAGGGATCCGACACTGGACCAAATTAATGACTAACGGCTGGGGCAGAAGCAGCTTTCCATAAGACACACCCACTAATGTGCCTTGTCAGTTTACCATTGCCATGGCAACACCTGGAAGTTTCCATCCTTTTCCATGGCAATGACCCAGTGACCCAGAAGTTACCATTCTTTTCCTAGAAATTTCTGCATAGATTGCCCCTTAATTTGCATACAATTAAGAGTGGGTATAAATATGAGTGCAGAACTGCCTCTGAGCTGACGCTCTGGGCACACTGCCTGCTTGGTAGCCCTGCATCACATGGAAAAGTATCTCTGCTGCTTCTGTACACTGGAGCTTCAATAAAAGTTGCTAAGATCAGCTGCTAGCTCTTGAATTCCTTCCTGGGTGAAGCCAAGAACCCTACTGGGCTAAGCCCCAGCGTGGGGGCTTGCCTGCATCACAGGCATATCCTCACAGAAACCCCACAATGAGTGGCCCATGACAAATGCCAGAACCAGGATCCCAGAGAGTGACAGGAAAGGGGGAGGCAGAGATAGAACCTGGCTGGGGAGGAAGCTGTTTGTCATGAATCTTATTTATTGCTGTCTGCTTTAGGAAAAAGAGGTACAGAACAAGCTGTCTGTGTACATCGAAGAAGTTAAAGAGCCAGCAAGTACCTCTGTGTCCAGTTGGGAGTGAAAAGAACCCAAACACTGATCCCACTTCTTCTTCTTCTTCTTCTTCTTCTTCTTCTTTTTTTTTTTTTTTTTTTTTTTTTTTTGAGACAGAGTTTTGCTCTTGTCACTTAGGCTGGAGTGCAGTGGTGCGATCTCAGCTCATGGCAACCTCCACCTCCCAAGTTCAAGTGATTCTTCTGCCTCAGCCTCCTGAATAGCTGGGATTACAGGCACCTGCCACCATGCCCAGTTAATTTTTTGTATTCTTAGAAAAGATGGGTTTTCACTATGTTGGGCAGTCTGGTCTCGAATTCCTGACCTTAGGTGATCCACTTGCCTCGGCCTCCCAAAGTGCTGGAATTAGGGATTATAGGCATGAGCCACCACACCTGGCCCCACTTCTTTTTAAGTGAACATGTGGAAATGACCAGAACTTCCTTAATTCTCTGCAGGTTCCTCTAGAAGTCAGCTGTGGAGGGTTACAGGGCAGCTCCACCACCTTCATCTCACACAGACCCTCCCAACCACAGCAGAATGGAGAGGAGCCCCCTGAACCTCCACCTGGCTGTGTGATCCGCTCAGGGTTCCATGCTCTGGGGTAAGGGAAAGAGGCTGCCTCTGGGGACACTCCACACTCTGTTCTTTCTGCCTCACAGGGTCTCAGAAGCTTCCGAAAGATGCCCCAGCACTGGCAGGAGTGGCAGGTGGTAAGGAAAGGTCTCTTCACAGGCACCCCTCTGCACGTGCAGCCCTCAGCCCTGTGGCAGGACACCATGATGTCCATGTCAGTGAAAAGAAAGTGGGGTAGGCCACGCTGGGTTGGAACACAGGCTTCACACATGGGGGCATGTGTTTCTGGGAACCACAAGGTGTCAGGCCCATGCTAGCCACTGTCACCACCCAATCTCTGCCTAGTGCCCTGGGGCTTCATTCAGAAGGAGAAAGAACCTGGGCTGTCAGAGCCCAGACAAGCCAAGCTACAGGGCAAGGATGTGGGCCCCAGATAAGCCAAGCTACGGGGCAAGGCTGTGGGCCCCTGGATTCCCACAGAGGAGCCAAACAGCTGAGAGACGAGACTTTATTTACAAGTCTCTCTGTCCCAAACAGCCCAGGCAAAATGTCACTGGCGAGTTGAGGAGCTGGGAAGTCACTCCTCTGCCCTGAGCTTCTTCAGGTACTTGCTGGGCCAGGGACAGACCTGGAATGGGACCTGTGGTGGGAGCATTTTATGAGTTGTGGACACACAAAGAGATCTCCATCAAGTTACCCTGGGTCACCTGGGATATTCACAGAAGTCTCACACCAGGCTCCGTAACTCTACTGGGGCCCCAAGTCTCCCCCTGCGTTCTTCTTTGAGAAGTAGACCCTCAATGGCAAAGCCCAACAGGGCAGGAAGACCCAGGTTCTTCCACTGTCATGAGTACCCATAGCCTGAGGTCTTTGGGACCAGTCAAGGTCTCTGAAGCAGCCTGAGGTCTTCGGGCTGTAATAACATATGCTACCTGGGGCTTCTAGCCCATATCAGAGAGGGGACTCTGAGTCCCAAAATCAGAGGTTTCCAGGAAGAAAACATTGTCTGTCTTTTCAATAGAGACCCAGAAGTCTCTGCCCTGGGAGACCCTAGGTGACAGGCTTTCAAAGAACCCCTCTGGGTCTGGCATTCATGAAACCTGAGGCACTGAAGATGTAACTTTAATAGTCTCCACTAATTCACAGTCTGCCTTTATGCACTTAAAAAGAGAACCCTTCCTTCTCATGACACCTCCATTTATTCAGAATTAGCATGTAAAATCCTAAATTAGGCATTCTGCACTCGGGTTCTGACAGAGTCATTACTTTTTATGCTGAGAGAGTTGACTTAATTTTAAATTATTGAGGCCCAGCACCTGAGTGAAGCGAGCATCTTCACAGAGATTGGGCATCTGTAGGCCCTGCTAATACAGAAACACAACTGGATTAAAATCCATTTTTCCTCTGCTGGCCAGATGCATATATACAATGGACCCAGAGAGAGGTCTGGCATAGATGTTAATTTTGCCTGAATGGATTTTGGGTGGAATTGGCTTGGATCTGCCTCTGAGGAAGCAGAAGGCTGACTTACAGGTGCAATCTGCTTGCCCGATCCAGTTAAGGAGTGGAAGGGCCTTGCCTTCCCCAGCCCCAGTCTCTGCCAGTCACAGTGCTGGGCGCTGAGACTGTGTTTGCAAGGAGTCCTTAGTGGCAGAGATACTTGGGGCAAATAAGAGTCACATTATTGTTGGACAGGAGAAAGCAGCCAGAGCCTGTTGATCCTGTTCTCAGTGTGTAGCCTCCTCCCTGGCACCTGCCTCCCAGCAGGGCAGCAGACAGCTGTCCATGGACTTCAGAGAGTGGCTTCCAGGATCTCCCGAGGCCTCCTCTGCATTGTATGTGGCCAGTGTTCTTTGCAGCGTGGTCACTGCAGGATGCCTGCTCCTCTCTAAAATGTCTGTGACCTTCCCCACCACCTGGGGTGCCCCCAGTCCCCCTTGCTAGATTGCTTTAAGATGAGCCTTGCATTTATTGGATAGAAATCAGCAACAGTATTGGCCAGCTAAGGCTGCCAAGATTGCCACCGGGAAATGAGGAGCTTGAGCCTCCAGCCAGCAGATCCCAGGGGTGCCTGTCTCTCAGTGTAGTCCTCATTCCCAGAGGACCCAAACTCTGCTGGGGCATCTGTGTTCCAGGAGACCCCCTCTCCTCTCCCAGCAGCCCAAGTTTTCTCCAGAGAATTCCTACTCTCGTTGGCCCCTCCCACTTCCTCACATCACACTTCTAGAACAGCGCACTCCCAATTGTCTGCCTGTGTTGTCTCCAGGGTCATACAAGGTGTGATGTGCGACCACTTTAACCAGATGCTAAACAGTTTGAAATTTGCAAATAATCCCACTGTTGACATTAATTGCTATTTCTACTATCTGCAAAACTTTGACCCACTGTCCAAGTAAACCTAACAGATATGTGGATTATATCAGTTGGCGCTGCCAAGGGGTCATTGGCAAGTTGATTTCAGGTCATTTTAATGTCTTCTGTAGGCCCTATCCTCTCTTAACCAAAGCTCCTCTAGCCAGAGTGGAATGGTCAGAGCTTGGAAGCTTGTTCCACATGTAGAGGCAATTGAGTCTGTCCTAGAGGCTGGGAGACTCCAATGTGTGGCCAGTGTGGACAGCAGAGCCATGCTCTAGGATCAGCATTCACATGCTCTAGGATCAGCATTCAGCAGACTGCCTGGAGCAGCGTGGAGCCTCCTAGGAGCTTAACCTGATCAACTTTCAGCCTGAGCTGGAACTAAATCCAATAGAGATTGGCTTGGAGCAAGAGACAGCTGGCTGCCTGGGCCTTCTGGACAGCGGCCCCCTGAGAGTGGCAAATCAGAAACGGCGACAGGCCAAGCCCAGCCTCACCCTGATGTGGAACACAAAACAGACCCACTGCGCACTGTGGAAGAATCCTGTGGGTTTCTGCTCCTGACCTTGAGAACAGGAAGAACCCAAGTTTCCCACTGCACCTATCCCAAGATGTCCATGGTCTGGTTCAGGCCAGAAGCCAAAGGCCTCCTGGCCACCCTATGCTGCAAAACACTCATATTCATCTACCAGGAAACAGGCGGTGTGGCACCGAGGAGTGTCGTGTTCAGTTTTAAAATGCCATAAATAACAGATTTATAGATTTTTCTAAATACATTATTTTAGCTTGACAGCATTAATCATTCATGCTTCCTTCTTTCATTTTTCTACCTGCAATGGATTATTGAAACAGAAAATAACAACGAGAAAGGCTAGCAGCAGTATCAAAATGTCAAGTTTGTACTTACAGTTGTATGGGCCCAGACAGGGTCAAGAGCCCCAATTATTTGTGTATGTACACAGTGGTACGACACGAAAGGTTATGTCACCTGCAGCTATTTTCCTGCAGATTTAAATAGGACTGATATTCAGCTGTACAGTGAGCTGCTGACATGGAACAGAAAATTGTAAAATACTGCAAACTCTGGTGTCAGAACCTAAAATATGAATTGGGTGATTGGAAGGTATAGCTGTGGGCAGTGCCGCATGTCGTGGTGCAAATCCGCTCAATTACTTTGGGTTATTCTTGGCCTACACTTTTTCATTTAAACATAAGGCAAGAGTGAAATCACAGG
This sequence comes from Piliocolobus tephrosceles, assembly GCF_002776525.5. NCBI lineage: Eukaryota > Metazoa > Chordata > Mammalia > Primates > Cercopithecidae > Piliocolobus > Piliocolobus tephrosceles. The sequence goes on along the minus strand of NC_045454.1, from coordinate 26,339,192 downwards.
ACTGGGCTGAGGGTAAAACGTCAGGTCTGTCTACTTTGCAAGATGCCTTCTAGAGACCAAGAGAGCACACACCAACCGAGCCTGAACAGAGAGACCAATATGCATGTGAATCTACAAGGGTGCCGTGGGGCACCCCTCGGCTGGTGAAGTTGGATAGATGGGATGATGAAGGCCTATTATTTATTTTCTATAATTTTTTGTTTTCTTTTAGAATGTAGCCATTGTATGGAAAGACCTTCAGGAGCAATTTGCCATTTGGTCAATAAATGAAATGTTGATTTTTTAAAATTAATTTTATTTTTCAAAAAAGGCCTGGTGTAGTGGCTCACACCTGTAATCCCAGCACTTTGGGAGGCCGAAGCAGGTGGATCACCTGAGGTCAGGAGTTCGAGACCAGCCTGGCCAACATGACTCTACTAAAAATACAAAAATTAGTTGGGCATGGTGGCACACACCTGTAATCCCAGCTACTCAGAAGGCTGAGGCAGTAGCATCACTTGAACCCAGGAGGCAGAGGTTGCAGTGAGCCGAGATCATACCAGTGCATTCATTCCAGGCTAGGCAACAGAGAGAGAGAGAGAGACTCTCTCAAAATAATAATAATTTTTTTTAAAAAGATGGGATCTCACTATGATGCCCAGGCTGGTCTCAAACTCCTGGCCTCAAGCGATCTTCCTGCCTTAGCCTCCTAAACTGCTGAGATTGCAGTTTAGGTTGCTGAGATTGTTTTTTTTTTTTTTTTTCTGTCAGTGAATACCAACCCTATGTCTTCCTTATAAAGATCCTTCTGTAAATATCTGTGGTCAATAGACAAATGGGATTATACATTGGAATAAAGCTGTAGAAGGTTCTACAAAATCCTTTCACAGACAGCTCAATATCTCATTTGATCACCGCCACCACCCAGTGAGATATGTTTTAGCCAAAACAAACAAGCAAAAATAGGATAAACACATTTATAGATAGGACATTGTTCAGAGAAACGAATCAAATATTAAAGGCCACTCAGCTATCAATTAGCAGAGAGGGCTCCACCCCACATGTAGATTTCTATGTCCCAGCTGTTGTGGATGACTTGTGAGGGTGACCCTTCTGCTCCCGCTTCAAAGGGCAGTGGGTCTGCATAGGCTAACTGGTCCTAGGAACGGCACATACTCTTGTTCCTGGCTTTCCCACCACTGGGGACTTGGGAAGCAACTAGCTTGTTTTAGGTCAAGGTTTTATGCTAGCTTACCAACGGGGAGGAGAACTCAAAAGGCAGTGATTTCCAATTCTAACATATTTTGTAGTGCCATGAAAATGCCCCCTCTAGACTGACAGAGATAGAAAGAAGTTGACTTTTGGACCTCAGAATGCCTAGTAGTTCTTTATCCCAACACCATCTTATCTCTCCATGCATGTCACCCCTGTTCTCAACTTCCCATGTGTTGGGTGAGCCACTCTCCTCCAGGGCTTGAGGACACCACTCACATCTTTGCTAGTTCTGTCTTTACAGTCTTAAATGGCTTTCCTCCCTGCCTCTACTTTTTCCTTTCCAACTATTAAATCCTTTTTTTCCTGGCTCTGCTCAAGACCTCACCTCCTTCAGGAATCTTATCAGGCAATTCCTCCTTAATTACTTAGGATGAATAGAGAAACCAAAGTGAATTGCTGTGGACCTCAGCAAAAGGGAGCACTTATATCAGGATGTGAAGGATGCACAGTTTTCTCTAGGAAACAAAGAAAAAAAGATATTCCCAGACTTCAAAGCTGGATGAAGTGAATAGATAAGAAGGCATGTTATATCCACACAAGAAATGAAGGACTGACACACGTTATGACATGGATGGACCGTGAAAACAAGCATGTTAAGTGGAAAAAAAAAAAAAAAAAAAAAAGCCAGTTGCAAAAGAACAAGCTAGGTCCATACATTGTATTACCCTATTTACACAAAATGTCCAGAGTAGGCAAATTCATAGAGACAAAAAGTAGATTAGTAGTTGCCAGGGGTTGAGGGGAGAGGAGGATGGGGATTGACTGCTAATTAGTCTGAATTTTCTTTTTGGGGTGATGGAAATGTTCTGAAATTAGTCATGATTGTTGCAAAACTCTGTGAATATACTAAAAATCACTGCATTGTAGAGTTTTTAAAGGCACATTTTATAGCATGTGAATTATAGCTAAAAAATGATGGGAACGGGAACCAGGGACAAGATGTTCCCAAGAACATTTCCTCTTTTTTTCTCATCTGTTTCCTTCTCTCTTCTGAGCAGCTTGTTGGCTTGCTTTGCTCCCCCATCCAAAGTAAAGAAAATGGCCTCCCATAACTCCCGACCTTCCATGCCTTTGCACAAGAGACTAATCAGAATGAGTCAGGAATCTCTTAGTCCTGATTCCAGGTTTTCAGAAGTTAATTCGTCCAAATTGGGTCAAGTTTCTACTCCTGGACCATTCTACTGCAATTAGGCAATCTGTTCTCAATATAATCATAGGAAGTAAGGGGAAGAGGTGCTTCCAGAAAAGGGGTAGAGGAAGGATAGGCTATCCACTGTATTTAGACTGTCCACCGCTGATATTGATCTTCCAATTACAACTAAGGTATTAAAACCTGTTATATAGACATAGATAGCCATGAACACATGGATAATTCTCTTAACTCTTCTGCTACCCTTTAGCACACTTGCCTGCTTGCTACTTCTTAACCCTATCTTTCTGCAACTTTTTTTTTTGTTTTTGCTATAGATCATTTCAAATATATTAAATTTTACCCTATGCAAGGGCCATTGTCTTTCTTTTGTCTCTATCTCTGTAGCATTAGATGCATCCCTGGAGCCTTACACTAGAGTTCAGCATAGGGAGTGAGGTTCCGGTTGGAGATGGTTCCAGATTGTATACAAGCTTATACAACTTTGGAGGCTGTCTTTAAGAATATATTACGTATACAAAATTAGAATTGGAAGTAAATATTTACTTAGGATGAGAAAAGAAATCGCCAAAAATATACATTTGAAACAGCTGACAAGTATCACAAATATCTCAGGAAAAAAGCATATTTTATTAATCAATTTTTAAAATTAATTAACATTCTGACACATCTCGATGGTACATTTTTTCCTACTGTTTCTTCGGCCTGCATTCTCTTTGATCAACAATTTTATAATGTCATTTTCTGTAGTGGGACTGAAAAGATCCTTCCTCTAGCATGCATAAAACATGCAAATTCACACTCAGATGAATTTGCTGAGTGACGTACTGCTACAGATTTGTGCCTTACAAACATATGAATTCTCATACATTCTGTTTCTCTTATTCCTCATCAAAAAGGAAAAGGAAGTATGGTATGTTTATAATTGTATGTTTTATGTTAAATATATTCCTATGGGAGATGATTTCCATTTTGACTATGCATCAATAATAACCTATTTTATATTAATAATTTTACATGTCTAATGACTGCAAGAATTTCTGTAGACTAGCTTCTAGTTTCATACACTGCCAACCATTTTAATTCTCTACAACTCTTTTGAGGTGCCATTGGACACATGCATATCTCTACACATGCATATCTCTATAGAGACTCTGGCCTTGTGGTTTCATGGTTTGCATGGGGGTAGATTGATATAGAGGCAAGAGGAATATTCCTCAAATCATTTCTGCAAGCCATCAATATGGCAAGCATACAACTACTCACAGAATTGGCTGTAAATACATTAATGCATCCCTCCAGCCTCAAAGTGAATGTGTCCACATTCAACCTGTTTTTACCCAGATCCCAAAACTGTCCACGGCCTCTCTAACTCCAACCGACACTAGAAGACTTATGGTGGAGAGGAAGTTTGAATGCGAAGAGACAGTGTTCTCAACCAACTGTAGCTAAAACCTTTGGGATCTTCCAAAGCACAGGACCACATTCCTAAGGTTTAGGGCTTAGGAAGGCACCCATGCAGGCAAAGGGCCCTGAAGATCAAGCTGTATCAGTGTCAAGGTAAAAGGACTTCTGTTTAGAGTGTAAATGTTGTTGGATATTAGAGAAGGGGGAGATGGGTGCATTTGCTGGATGGATTACAATGGGGTACATCTTTTCATTTTCTTTTTAAATGACATTAAGAGCTGGGATTCAAAATCTAATGGTCTTAGCCCAATCTCTTGAAGCACAGTGTTCCAAATAATGGAAGAGGGGACCCATGTCTCTTGGGTCCCCACATAACTCCATGTCTACCACTTAGTAGGATGCAGCAGATAGATATCTACACAGAGATCTGATAGATGGGAAATGGATGAGGGCTGCAGCTCTTGCTGTGAGGATCAAACAAGGTAATGGATATGGGATTGTTTTACAAATAGAAGATTTCTGTAGCAAAATATGTCTAGCAAAATAGTTCAGTTTGGTTGAGATGCTCCCTAGACCATTGATGGAGAATAATCGTTAGTATTTTTGGAAGACATCTTCCCACCCAACAAATCAATTTGAAAGAGGCTCACCACTTTTAAGAAAAGCTAAAGTCTCTTGCCATCTTCTGTTGTCTTCTGTCATCAGGAGATTGTGAAGAATGGGTGGGAAAGATTCTTAAACCATAGTCCAGGTTTTATATAACACCAGTATTTTTAGACGTGTGCCTGCTATGAACTGAAGTGTATTTTGAAAACTTAATAAAAAGCAGATATTAACTCACAAATGTTTCACTTTAAAGTGAGATGAATCTTCTTCCCTTCCCCATCACCAATCCTCTGCTACTCTAAGTCCCTTATTCTAGCCAGGATTTTTATTTGTTTAAGGTGACTTAGCACAGTAACTATATTGAAGTAATGCATCAGCCGAATGGGAGAACTGCTTTATCAGATACTGTGCAAGTGACCAAAGACTCTTCACAGAGAAGCTTAAATAAAAAAGAGAATATTCTTATTGGATTACATAAGTTATATAAATGGAAACTCCAGAGTTAGAGGCTCAGGCACAGCTGGGTTCAGAGACACATGTGATATCGCTGGGACCTGGTCTCTCTCCCACTCAGCTCTGCTCCGTCTGGTGGCAAGGTGGTTGCCAAGAGTTCCAGATCTCCATCTTCTTGGTTTTGAGTACATTGGAAAACAAGAGAACTTTGTCCTCAAAAGCCACAGCAAAGTTATCATTGTGACTCTGAGCTCTGATAGGGTCATAGACCCATCCCTGAACCTATTGCTGGGGACTTCAAAGTGTGGTGATGTCCCATTGGTCAGGACTGAGACATGAGTCTGCCATGGTGGGAAAAGGATTGCCAGTCCCAATCTGAAAACACAGATGGAGAATGGGAGAAAGGCTGTCCTCCAAAACATAGATGCTGGGCAGGTGGTCCATCAGTCAACCACCAACCCAGCGCTGACTGCATTCCAAGCCAGCTTTGAAACAATTGTTCTATGACTTAGAACCAGGATTCAGTTCTAGCACACTCACTTAATAAAAAAAAAGGCGCTTCTGAGTCATCCCCTAGGGTGGTCAACTGGCAAGAGAAAGGAGTCATTCCAACAAAGGTTTATCTTAACTAGTCTACCCAAGCAAATGTGACAGCACAAAGTCCCCACATCCATTGTGTGTGTGTGTGTGTGTGTGTGTGTGTGTAGATATACAGAATGTACTTTTTCATAGACAGCTGTTAATTACGATTCTTCACCAAGGTGGTATAAACAGATCTCTGCCAATAGAAACTTTTAATTAGATTTATTAATTCCAGAATGTAGTTGAAATGTGGTGAATATTGATTGTAATGGCCTCTGTTTTAAATATAATTAATTCACGATCTGCATAATGGCTCGTTACCTGTATCTTAATTATGGGACATAAAACATTGTTTATCACTAACATAGTACTAATGGAGAGAGGAGCTTGCTCTGATAACTTAGGATTCTTGGTATTTTTGTTGAAGAGAGCAATGAGACATTTCATTTTCTTTAGAGGGAGAGAGAAAAAAAATAGAAAGCTGTGTCTCCAATGACAACCAGTATGCACAGACAACCTGATAAACACAGGGCATTTATGATTCTTTTATGACTACATTTTCTGACAAGATAAAGTAAATACTCTTTTGTGGGACTTTACAACTGCACAAGGCTAAAGCTACTGTCCAAGAAAACTGAAAAATTTGAGTATAAATATACTAGTGTGTTTAAGGCTGGCTCATGGGCAATGAGGATATCCTAGCAGCTTGACAATTTTCATATAATACCATGAAGAATTCCATGATTTTTCTTCATCTTACTGCTAGTACCAGCACAATATATCTTTTCTAGGAAAAAAATTATACAAATCTATGGCACTTTCTGTTTTTTCCCATATACCATAAATCCTAAAGATAGTTCATGTGCCTATTACCGTTAGCATTTTTTTAAGTCCGAGCAACAAAACCTGAAATACACCACATACACAAAAAAAAATCAGGTTGCCAGAAAATCTGAGTTAGGTGAGATTTTAGTGGGTTTTGATTCTGTCCGATTTTTTGTGGAGAATTTCTTTTACAAAGACTGTGGTCTGTGGACATCCTTCTGTGCCTCTTTGGGAACTCAGCACTTTTCCAGTGAAAAAGAGTTGTGTACCTGTTTATAGGAGCTTGCAAATGTCATCTATGGTAACTGACTTCATTTGGTTATAGAAACAAAGCAAGATTAGGAGAGGAAGACAGGCCACTTCTAGGCCACCCTTTCCTAATGCTGCTGAGCCCTGTAGGGGAAGCTGGGGAAGGTAACCAGTAATTTTAGATCATCTTCCCAAAGTAGGGAACTCTTTACAACAGAATTTCTCACAAGCCCTCATCACTGACAATACATTTTGTTCATATTTTTTAATGCATGCATACATGTCACAGAATACTACTACATGTCCTCAATCCTAAAACCAGTTGGTTGCCAGACACCTGAAGTTGATGATGTAGTCACTGAAATAATCAACCAAATAATGCACGACAGTGTGCTATTTACCGAAGATAGTAAGTGGATTTATTTTATCTAAATGTACAAATCCGTATTAGGTCCCAAGAAGCTCTGAAAATTGAAACAAAAACTGAAGAAAAAATGGACAGTCGGGAAAAGGGAGAAACATGTTTTGCTGCACTAAAAGCCAGAAAAAGAAGCCATTGCATATTTTTAGTAAAATGCTTAAATTTCATCCATGTACATTTCCTCTGTCTTCAGTTAAGTGTGAGCGACCGGTTAATAGTATCTAGGTTTCTGACAAAAAAAGCAGCAAAATAGGAGCTAATTCTGGATAAAGGAAAACACTATGTTCAAAGCAGGTGCTGCTTCCCTCATACTGATCATCAAGGAAGAAGCCTGTAATTTCTCTTAATAGAAAATCTCTCTTTGTCTAGCCCTCAGTAAAGACATGCTGACAAATATTCACAGGCTGTCAGAAAGGTGCCCAGAAGGTGCAGGTTTTCTGTCTGGGTCCCCAGTGAGCGAGGAGCTCCATGCCTCTGGGAACAGGGCTCGAAATGGGAACTCAGTCTGGCCAGACCCACAACATTGTGAATTACTCTGCTGAGCTGCCATAATAGTGCACTATGGACTGGCTGGTTTAAATAATCAACATTTATTTTCTCACAGTTCTGGAGGCCTGAAGTCCAAGATCCAGGTGTCAGATGTGGGCAGAGTTGGTTTCTTCTGAGGCCTCTCAGCTGGGCTTGCAGACGGCCGCCTTCTTGCTCTGCCTTCACCCTCTGTACCTGTTGGTATCCTAATCTTCTCTTCTTATAGGGACACTGACAAATCCCTGTAGAATAGGGCCCACCCTAATGACCTCATCTTAACTGAATTACCTCTTTAAAGATGCAAATACAGTGACATTCTGAGATACTGGGGGTTAAGACATCAGCGTACGAATTTTGAGGGGAGGGCACACATCAGCCCATCACAAATAGCAGCATGAAAAACGTAAGCAGAGGTATGGAAAGCTGCTCTGTCAATTATAAACTATTAGGTGAATACAAAAGAACGTCCCCACATTCCCACCCAGCGCCCACACTAAAGGGTGCATTTTGAAAAGTGTTTCTCAATGGTGTGCGTTGTGGTGGTGGTGGGGTGGGGGGAAGTTTTTTGGGGGACACTTGGCAACATTTGGGGACATTTTTGGCATTTTGGGTTGTCACAGATGGAAGGGGTTGCTACTGGCATCTAGTGGGTTGAGGCCAGAAATGCTGGTGCTAAACAAACCTCCATGCACAGGACTGCTCCCTGCAAAAAATTACCCCATCGCCAATGTCAATAGCGCCAATGCTGAAAAATCCTGATCTAGAAGGATCTGCCCCTTTTACTTTCCTTTTAAACTTCTTCTTCTGTTTCTTCTTCTTCTTCTTTTTACATCAATGCCCTCACTTTCATGGAATAACCTGCTCCTTGAAGGCAGAAGAGAATGGCATCTGAAAAGGAAAAGAGAGCAAAGCCTCTTCCAGGCGACTGTTCCCAGGAGCTGCAGAGCCTGCTGGCAGAGTTCCTGTGTGACCTGCAAGCCACCGCCATGCCCAGGCTGCCTTAATGCTTCTCCAAGATCATTTCTCTGAAGTTAGAGAATGTTCCACTTTTCCCTCCGCCAGAATTATGATTGCTTTACTCTTCAGTTTTCTAGAAAGCTCCTCGTAGTGTCCAAAAAGCTAATAACGAAATGGATGCCTGTGACCAGGGGCTACCTCCACGAAGGCCTTGGACAGCTGGGGAAATAATTCCGCTCCCTGCGTCCAACCACACAAACATTAGGCCTGCCCCATTTCCCCTCCCCCCTTCCATTTCATCCCCTGTTACATCTAAATTTAGCCTTCTCCCCAGTGACCCAGGGAAAGATCAAAGCTCTCTTTACATTCTTGCAATCTGGAGGAGGGAGCAGAAAAAGTCCTGAGAGAAAATGGGGCAGGAAATGGTAGGAGGAGAGACGGGGGAGGCACACAGGGATCTCCAGGGGCTGGCCCACCCCAGGGGTATCGCTGAAGACCAGAAGGCCCAGGGAGGTGAAGGAGAGATCTTGCTCCTCCGTGTTATGGATCTCTGGAGGTGTTAGGGGGTGAAGGCCTCCTTCCAGCAGATAGGGCACTATTCAGCCCACATGTCAGGATAACTGGTTGGGGCCCTTGGCTCAAGCCTCCCACCTTGGGGTCCCTTCACCCCACTTCCCCACTCAGCAGATTCCCTGGGGCCTCCCTTCTGGTCCTGATGAGGGAGGAGAAGCCATTTGTCTTCTGACTAGCAGAGAGAAAGAGGGCCTCTGTCTCAGGTTGGGTTCCCTGGGACGGGCTCAAGTGTTGAGTTGCAGGCAGGTTTTGGGGGAGAACTCCTGTGAGAAATGGAGGATGGCAACAGGGGCAGAGGGAGAAGCTGACTGCAGTGCCTCTTGAGTGAGGCCTCAGCTGGTCCCCGGGGCACTCTGGGGCTGGGAGGAGCCTTCAGAGCTGTTCCAAAAGGAGGCGAAGGGGCTGGGCCTTGGTACCCCATGAGTCCATCCCAGAGAGAGGTGAGCCATGTGCCCTGCTGTGAATTAGGGCATCCGCAGGGGGCATCTGGGCAAAGCACCTCACTATTGATACCAGCCTCTTTGACCAACACAATGGAGAGTTTTAAACTCAGACAGCTGCTATCCATTGGCCCTCCTCTGTCCATCTTCCCAGATAACAAGTAAGCATCAGAGGGAAAATGCCCATTTATGGTTTGACTTTCACTGAGAAATTCACTTTATAATCATATCCTCGAGAAGCAAAAGTCGTGTTGGGAAGGGGCCAGGCAGGGCTGATTTGGGCAGGCCTTTCCCAGGCCTCACACGGATGGGAGGCTGCAGGCCTGGAGTGCTGGCTTGGAGAGTGGGAGACCACCGTGGGGCAGGGTGGGCAGGAATGGAATGGCCACAAACCTCCCCAGACTTGATTCAAGTCACTCTTTTGTGAATTCTGTGATTCAAATAAGTGTTTTCTATTTTCATTTTTGTATTTTGAGACAGGGTCTTGCTCTGTCACCCAGGCTGGAGTGCAGTGCGATCACGGCTCGCTACAGTGGTGATCTCCCAAGCTCAAGCAATCCTCCCACATCAGCCTCCCAAGTAGCTGGGACTACAGGCATAGGTGGGACTATACCACCACACTCAGCTAATTTTTAATTTTTATTTTTTTGTAGAGTTGGGGGTCTCACTGTGCTTCCCACCCTGGTCTCAAACTTTTGGGTTCAAGTGCTCCTACTGTCCCCCTGGGATGACAGGTGTGAGCCACTGCACTTGGCCCAAATAGGCATTTTAATGCAAGTCATTGTGAAGTGGAATAAAGAGAGTTAACAACTATGGTTAAGATGCAGTGTGTGCTTATCAAATGCCGGGCCCTGCTGTGAGCAGTTTCTGTGTGTGAAAATCATGTATTCTCTCTGAATCCTATAAGGTAGACATGACTGTTAATGTCTTGCTACCTTAACTTTCCACCTATAAAACTGGCCCAAGCAACTTGTTGGAGCGACTTAACCAGTTAGCAGTGGAGCTGGGCTTTGGCAGAAGCTGCCTGCTATTGGCTCCTACAGACTGGGCCACTGGGCGGCCCTCCCTCCCATGCTGAGAACAGGCAGAAGGAGGTCTTTTGACTATGACCCTGGGATTCAAATTTTCAACATCCAAGAGTAGGGACAGGAACCACTGTTCTGTTTTGTAAATGAGGAAACAAGCTTAGGGAGTGTCTCACAATTACTGCTGGTACAGAGGCCAGATGCCAGGGGCTTTTTATAGAAAATCATGCTGCCCCATGCTGGGCACTAACATTCATAGGTTTTTTGGACATCTTTGAATGAATGATAAAAATGCAAGTTTCTGTTGCTGTAAAATATTGTTCAGTAATAGTACATTATGTATTCACATCATAGAATTCCAAAGCTGGAGGGGACCTTAGAAAATACTGATTCCTTCTCTGTCCTTGCAGAGTGAGAAACTGAGGCACAGAGAGGAGAAGTCACTTGCCTAAAGCCAGATGGCAACTACATGCAGAGCTAAGATTAGGTTCCTGGATTTCTGCCTCTTAGTCACGGTCCTATTCGGGAAGCAAACTGTTTTGGAGGATGCGGAAAGAGGAGGAGATTACTTGACTATCAGTGAAATTGATCAACAGAGTCAACATTTAATTAAAAAATATATCAAAACCTTTCTTGATAATGATCGACCTGTTACACTGGCACAATTAAAGTGGTGATTTTATTTACTGAGTTACTGCCAATTCCTGTGATTTTTTTTTGTAATACCCTTGTGATAACTCAATTGGAAATATGTGGTAAGGCGCAGAAATATAATGCCTTTTCTTAGGATAACTCATGCCACAGCCAACCAGGGAGTCGATCTGATGGGTCCATTGCAGAACCGAGGTCTCCTTGGTGCCATCCTATCTCCAATGGCTCTAGAGGGATCCATCAGGGACCTTAGACAGGGCCCATATTTGAACTGGTGGAATGCACTCCCATGTATTCAATAGCTCTGAGGCTGCTGCACATTAGAGGTAATTAGGAATAGGCGCTTTTTAAGATTTAAATGATAACTTTTAAAAATTAAATTTTCACTTAAAATTTCATGAGACAGAAGGACAGCTACTATGATATAAATGTTTGCATCTCCCCTAAATTCATATGTTAAAATTCTAATCCCCAGTGTGGTAGTTTTAGGAGGTGACGCCTTTGGGGGGTGATTAGGTCATGAATGTACAGCCCTAATGAATGGGATGAGTGCCCTTACAAGCGAGCTGTCTTGCCCCTTCCCCCATGTGAGGACACAGCCAGGAGGCCAGGAGGTGCCATCTTTTAATCAGAAAGCAGGCCCCTGCAGACGCCAAATCTGCCTGTGCGTTTATGTTGGACTTCCCAGCCTCCAAGACTGTGAATAATAAATTTCTGTTGTTTATAAAGCACCTGACTTACGGTGTTTTGTAATAGCAGCCTAATATGACTAAGATGACAACATCCCTTCTCCCCCAATTTCCTCATCCCACTCTGAGACTCTTTCAAGGACAGAGAGCCTACAGTTCTCCAGGCAGACAAGCTCACAGAACTAGTGGTGGTGGCTGTTTCTATTCTGATGAGTAAAGGCCTAAAGCCATGTGGATGTTGCACTTTGAAATTGAAATGATGAGCCCTTAGTCACTGAAAAACATAGTTGATTCCCATTTCTCTAGTTAGGTGTCCTGGTACACTAGTGCCTCAACACATTTGTTGGGGGATGGATGAGAAATAATTCCATGATCAATTAAATTTGGAAAATGCTACATACAATATTGCCTTCTTGGATTCACATACTAAAAGCTCTGGGATGTTCTGAGTCAATGAATCAATTTAATTTTTGGTTCATCATTTTTCAATTTATCTGACCGCAGAACACTGTCTTCATGTCATACCTATGAAAAACCTGAAGAACCCATTTTCAAAAACTCCTAATTGGGCAGAACTAGACTAAAACTGGTTATTAATCAAAAGAGGCTTAGGCAATAGAATGAACAATTTGCCAGGGGTCAGGAGACCCAGATTCTGGTCTAGAGTCTTTCATTAATTAGCTGTGTGACTTTGGGGAAATCATGTTCTTCTGGGCCTTGATTTCCTTGCCTATAAAACAAGTGACTGAAATTAGATCATTCCAAAGGCCCCTTCCAAGGGCAATATACAATGATTTTTCTGATTTGTGAAGACTCACCTGCTGGTAGGCTGTCTACTCTGTCCTCACCTATCATAGCTCATGTTGGCACCTTCAGGGCCTGCAGGGTGGCCTGGAATCTGCTCCAGCCCAGGGGGAGTGCATTATAATCCCTGAGGACAGTCGGATATGATCACTGTGTGTTCCTGGCCCACCACAGCCAGGAACCACAGGCTGGTGGCTGTGCCAGTCAGTCTCTCTCTCTCGGAACTCTTCCCTCTGTGCAGAATTTCATGGTAAGTATTATGAGATGAAGCAGGAGACCTGGACCCTCTACCCTCTGCCCCTGGGATTGAGAGTGTCAAAGGGGGAAGAAGCCAGGTCCACATGCAGATGCAAGTGATCACACGTGGCAGCGGGTGTCAACAGGCCAGGTGCTTAGGGAGATCTTAGAGGAAGCTTCCTCTTCAAGGTCTGGGTCATTGTAGAGACCTCATGGGACATGGAGGACTTCACAAAGCCAGAAAGATTTGTTGAATTCAGGGGTTCAGGGGCCTGGATAGAAATGAGGATGGTCTGAGTAATGCAAGGACAGAACAGTACCAAGTGTGGTTAGAGGCTGGTGAGTCTCTCTGCACGAGCACAAGAAGGCAGAAGGAGTGGAAAATCAGGTGGGGCCGGGTCTTCAGACAGAAGACAGCAGTCTGTGAATGCCAATGCAATCAAGCTCTAGAGTCACACAGGCAGTGAGTAGCCATTCTTCAGAAAAAAAGAACACTACAAAATACTAAACATAACACGAGAAATAGAATAATTCAAGTAAATATAATAATAAAGTAAAAGTAAGCTCTTTCTGCCTCTTCCAGAGGACCAACCAATAAGACAGGTTCTAATAGAGGTGATTCAATACACTGTCATGTGCGATGTTTAACATCAGTAATAATAAATCGTAATGGGGTCTAATGCTTTACATGGTGGAGCATAGAAAGAGGAGTGAGAGGCTTAGATGAGGAAGGGAGATGGAACCTCTGCCTTGTGAAAGATGGCAAGGGGTTGCTGGGCAGTCCTGGGGGAGCTTTCCTTTCATTCTCATAAAATGAGAAACAAGGAGAGTAAGCAGCTGTTACGGTAAATAGTTAATAATTAAAAGACCAAGGCTGCTGACATCAGTCTTAGTGGAGATGCTGGTACCTATGAGTTCTACCATCAGAAGGCCTAGAGCCACTCTTTGGAGGTACCTGCTTGTTTCTCCCACCTGTGTGCTGCCACTTAGGAGCCTAGACAGCCATGCTCACAGGGCCCGTCTGCAGGTCACTGGATTGAGCAAGGACTCTCCAAATCAGGAAAGACTTCCCTAGACACCCTCTCTTGGGTTCTTTCTCCTTCTTCCCTGTGTGCTGGGTTTTGTGCTCAAATCTCCAGTGTACATTCCCAGTGTCCTCCTTCCTCGCTGTGCACTGTCTGCTAAAGGCCTTCAGGAGTGTCTCACAGTGGTCATGGTCACTATTCCACTCACCTGGTGATGAGTAGAAACCTCCAGCCAAAGTCTCTGGGCACAAACCCCAAACACCATCCTGGGCTTTCTGTTAGAATGCCAGGTGGATCGAGTGTGTGTGTATGTATATCTGCAACAATGCCTTTGTTTCCAAGTGACAGTAGCTCTAACTGGTAAGAACAACAAAGGGGATGCATTGGCTCATGTAGTGGGAAACCCACTTGTAGAGAGGACTTTAGGGTCACTGCAATGCTTTTCTTACTGCCTCTCTGTTCTGGCTGCTAGGGTATCAGCTTCATTCAATGGCTGCCTCCTCTCTTTGAGAGAAAGATGGCAGCCAGGAAATCAGCTGGAGTACGCTTTCTTCCCCAGGAACATTGAGATTGAGAGAGAGAGGGCTTCTGTTTTAGAAGAGTGAGAAAGATCCCTTTACAGAAACTCTAGGAAAAACCTCTTTTCATATCTCAATGGCCTGAAATGGAACCCAAAGTCATTCTTGAACCAATCACTATGGCTAAGGCTAGGGGCTGGGCTTCTCTTCTTGTCTTGCCAATCAGCACCTACCACCAGGTGCTGGGGAACTGGTCAATTCCCAGTACACATTTAATACAAAAGAAGGAGAGGAAACTCTGCAGGGGAAGAGAAAGGATTTTCAGTAAACGTTTAAAATGGGTGCTGGAAAGTCAATCAGGAAGGAGCTGTCCCAGGCCAGGAGTTTGACCCTATGAAGAACACTGCCCAATCATTCGTCGTTTCTGAAACCCTTCTTATACATACAAGCCCTTAACTGGGCCCTTGTGTATGTACCTAGATCAGTTAGGATGCTTCTGGCTGCAAGGAACACAAAATCCTGACTCCAGCTGTCTTAAATAACCAGAGAACGTGGAATCTCACATTTGGAGGAAGGATATCTCCCGAAGACAGCCCAATGAGCTGCTCAGTAGTCAGTAAGTTGTTCCCGTCTCTCTTCTCTCCTGACCTCACCATCTGCTTCATCCTAAGTCTTCTTCCTTTTGTATTTTTGAGGTGACTGTTGCGTCTCTAGATATGACAATCCAGAACAAGGAGAAACCATCTCTTGTGATTTTCTCTTGGAGAGAGGACATTTTCCCCAAAGCACCTGGGCCGAACTCTTACCTCCACCACTCAGTGACTGGTGGCCTCAAACAACATCGAAGGGATAATAATAGTCCTTGAATCCTCGTGAATGTCAGTGGAGTAATCCCACTGAAGTGCTCAACACCAGCCCTGGTACACTGTTGTTCGCAGAAACGAGGAGCTTGACTTGCCTGGCTTGTCCTGCTAGTTGAAGGGGTTTCCGTGCTCTGGCATGGATTATCTCCGAGTTTCCAGTGTTCAGTATGCCTCTCTCAGGTGCCTACAGTCAAAGTCAAGGTCAGAAAATGAAAGGTTTGGGGGCTTCTCTCCCTTTCGTTGAGCCCTTTGATCAATCTTACCCTCCACAGTTCCTTTACTTACTAAGCCTAGGGTGGCCACTTTGCTCTAATCATCATGTTTGCTGAAAGGGCCCAATGTACAATCTCCTGTCTGAAAGAAAAGAAAGAAAGAAAGAAAGAAAGAAAGAAAGAAAGAAAGAAATAAAGAAAGAAAGAAAGAAAGAAAGAAAGAAAGAAAGAAAGAAAGAAAGAAAGAAAGAGAGATTAACAATATATGTGTCGGGACCTATTTTTAGTCAGAACTTCCCTTTACAAATCAGAACTCAGAACTTCCCTCCTGGCCTCCTCCTGTCCCTCAGGACTTTCAGATTTACTACTTAAATATTTATAAACTGTTACAATTATTTATTAAAGGTTTATGTTGTTATTATATTTAGTGTGGAATATGCATTTCTTCCTCCAAAAATAACAGGACTTTCCATTAAGTGACATCTGTTAATGATGCAGTAAATTGTCTCTTAAAGCAATAGAGAAAGTTCTCTTCTCCTTTGACAAGCCTAAGTACCCTTATTTAAAAGTAGGGGCCCTACCTCACTGGAAAATACATTACTCCTGACTCCCCAAATGTTATTCTATGCAGATTTGGGAAATTTGTAATGCTTACACAGAGAAATTTTACCCTTAGCTATCACCATCTAGTCAAAAACAACAGATGCCTTTGTAGTTGGTAGGCCTTCCTTTCCTCCAAGGCTTCTGTTGGTGCATAAATGTGCACACACGTGTGCATGTGTATGCCTTTGTGTGTATATGTGTGCACACATGTATGTGTAAGAGAAGCTCTTACTCAGCTCAGATTTATTCGTTCATTCATTCAGTTTAATCCACTCTATGTTAGGTGTCAAACTCAAGGAAATGGATAAGAAACACTGCCCCGAGAGATTCACAGGACTAACAGAAGAGCAAAAAATAAGTAATAAATTATCAATGATACATAAGGAATTATAAAGCAGCATAGATGTACATGTACAATGCCATGGAAACAAAGAAGCACTAATTATATAGAGGGATGGTTTTTTGATGTACGAGTAGCTCTATGTGTAACAGCAAGGCTTAATTTGGGAAGAATTCTCTGACTTTTTTCTTGGAATGGGACTTGCCTTCCATCACTAGGTTACTAACCCATCCATCTGCCAGTGTTACCCAGACCATGGTCTAGCCTGGTGGTTCTCACCCAGGGGAGGTTTTCCTTCTAGAGACATCTGGCAATCTCTGGAACCATTTTAGGTGATGAGAGGGTGCTACCAGCATTAGTGAGTAGAGTCTAGAAATACAGCTAAGCACCCAGCAATGGCCAGGACAACTCCCACACCAAATAGTTCTCTGGCCCCAAATATCAGGAGTGTCCAGATTGAGGTTGAGAACCACTGTCTTGCTCAAAAGGATCCTGTGCCAGGTGTGAGTCATTCTGAACGAGGCCAGTGAAATTGGCCTGAGTTTCTTGGAGGAGAGCTGAGATTTGACCTGGAGAGACAGTCGAGGGTCTTAAAATGACCACTGCCCCTTCCCCTTGACTTGGTAATTTACCATCCAGAAATCTGCCTACAAAAAAATGGTCAGAATGGCTGATACCAAATTATGCACAGAGATGCTCCAAGCTACAAGAGAAACAGGAACAAAAATAATAAAGTTAAAAACAACCTAAATGGCCAACACTATAGGTTGGCTCTATCTATTAGGATACATGATAGATTTTAAAGATGTCTGCAGGTAACTTTAATGACATATACAATGCACATAATTTTAAATTCAGTGAAAAGGAATGTCCCTTCCCCAATCTCTCTTTTTCTCTCTTTTTCTCTCACAGACAGAAAAAAGGATGGAGAGAAATAAACCTATGAGTTAATACCTGTTAGTAGATGTTGGGATTAGAAATACCATCTGTTTTTAATTTTACTTCAATTTTTCAGTATTCTCCAGGTTCTCAAAAATTCACACAATTTTCTTAGTTGTTTTTATTTTTAAAAGATTATTTTAGACTGGGCACGGTGGCTCACGCCTGTAATCCCAGCACTTTGGGAGGCTGAGGTGGGTAGATCACTTGAGGTCAGGAGTTGGAGACCAGCCTGGTCAACATGGCAAAACCACATCTCTCTACTAAAAATATAAAAATTTTTATATTTTTATAAAATATATAAATACATATAACATATATAATATATAAAATATAAAATATATAAAATTATATATATAATTTATATAAAATTTTTATAAAAGCCAGTTGTGGTGGCAGGCGCCTGTAATCCCAGCTACTACTCTGGAGGCTGAGGCAGGAGAATCACTTGAACCCAGGAGGCAGAGGTTGCAGTGAGCCAAGATAATGCCACTGCACTCCAGCCTAGGTGAAACCGTGTCTCACAAAAAAAAAAAAAGATAAAATGTTGGTTATTTTCAAAAGATGGCACATCTGTTTAGAAGCCAAGAGACCAGGATACTGGGCTTGGCTCATCCCGCAGTAGATGCCATGATGTCAGCAACCCATAGCCCTTCCTCACCTTCTTCAGTGGATCTACTTGTGCACCTGGTACCAGGGGACCCCAATAACCTCCACCTTCCTATCTCTCAGAGTGGCTCTGAGAAGCCCATGAAACAGCACATGGGGAAATGAAAAGCTGAAGAAATGAAATGGTTCAAGATTGTATTTCTGGTAGGAAGAATTTGATAAATTCTTCCTACAGAGAGGAGAGGAAAGGCAAGGGGAGGGAAGGGGAGGGATCTGGATCTAGCCTGGTTTTCCCCTTGCTCTTGGTAGGTCCTGGGGCACCCAGGCGCCACCATGGGGCATTGCACTTTACAGATGAATTTCCCTACCTTTGCAGGAGGAAAAGCAGTGGCCCTCTGGTTACTTGGTTGCCTGGGATTTAAAGCTGGGAGTAGACTCCACAGCGCGTTTTTGTTTGTGGTTGGAATTTTCAAGTTATACACTCCCTGGGCTGTTAGCTGAAATATTAGTGCATCTTCACAAATAAAATCAGTCCAGGAAAAGGGTTGCTAGAATTTCCAACAAAGGCTGTCTTTGCCCTTCCACGTACTTTCGAGATAGGAGTTCTCAAGCCAGTCTTCGGAATCTGAATCCTACCAAGTGATGGCTGCCTTCTGCCTGCTACTCTGGGCCCCTGGATCTGCTGTCCTCTGGCACAGGCATCATTTGCTCCCTGGAAGCTGGGGAACCTTGCTTGGCAGTCACTAGGAAACTAGCTTAGAAAAACAGCCTCCCCAGCACCTGTGCCAGCAGGCAGGAATCCACCTGCTTTTTCCAAAAGTGTTTGCCTGTAGGGAGACTGCCTGAGGCCCATGTAAATTCAGAAATTTCTGGAGTTTGGCTTAGCAGACCCAGAGGGCCCTGGAAGACACTGAGCGATTTCCCTCTGTGGCGTCCGTGAGAGTCAGTGTCGCTGCTGGTGAGTCCATTTTTCCCACTCAGAGAGTTGGGGCACCCCCAAATAATTGAAGTATTAGTAACAGTTTCTTTCCCCGTCTGCAGGCACTCCCAGAGGTCTGCCGTTTTCTTTGCAAGAACAGTTGGCATTAAATATGCTGGGTGTCAGTGCAGCAGTGAGGTGGTTAATTTTGACTGAATATTATGCTATATAACCACTTGGCATTTAACTTGAAAAATGGCTTTCTGCTTCACCTGTCAGCATACCCAGTTCTCATCAAATAAGTGAGTGAGAAAAATTTTTAAATTTCAATTTCCTGATGCTATTAGACACTACTTCTTCCATACTTAAACAGTTTAGCAGTGCATGTACAGGGTTTGGTATTCAGACCATGCCTCAGACTACATGCTATTACAATAGCTTTTTTGTTTAAAGGGTAAAGAGATGCATGGATCTTTATCTTGAGGTTAGGAAAATGTATTGCAGGAACACGGCCAATCAGGTTCTGAATAACTTTGAAACATGGTACCGTCACCCCAGTGTAGTACAAGGAATTCCAACGCCTACGGTGGAGGATTTGAGAGTGTCAGAAGAAAGCCTTAGAAATGAAGTAAATGTGCAGAGTAATCCCGCATGGTACTTCAGGGGGAAATTGATCACTCAGGTTAGCATTAATCTATTTTTACTGTTCCTTTTGTCAATTATAATTCAGTAAACCATGCCAGGGACTTACATTCATGAACTCTCTATGTTTAAGATTAAAACCCCAGGCTCATCCACTTATGTGAATTAGACATCTCCAGTTGTTCGTAGTTCAAACAGGCTGATTAGCGTCACCTCATTTTGTTTATACATCCCTAAAATGAAAAGCCGGCAGAGGGACGATGACAGTATTTGATTTCTATGTCTCAGAACCACTTTGTCATAACTCATTTTTATGGTGGATGTGCTGTGAACAGGATGGGAGACGTGCCCTGTTGGTTTAAGAAAGGGTCAACAAGCTATGGCCTGTTGGCCAAATTCAGTCTGCCTCTTCCCTGGCCTGTTTCTGTAAATAAAGTATTATTTAGACAGAACCACACACCCTTATTTATCGGTTTATCTGTGGCTGTTTTCAGTCTGCAGAGTTGAGTTTTCCCAACAGACACAATATGACTCATAAAACGTTCTTATCGGCCCTTTCCAGAAAAAGTTGTCTCCCTGTAATTTCAAGCCTCAAATGCTCATTTTCTTCCTTTTGTGATTCCGGGCCTAATTTTTCCGTATCTTTAGAGGGCACATTTCTAGAAAGAATGAATGGCTTGAGAAGTTTTGTACTTATGAAGAGGTTTTTTGTTGTTGTTGTTGTTTTTTCTTCACTTAGGCTGGATGAGGGGGATGTGAAATCATTCTATTTTACACATATGAAGACTGAGGTTCAGCAGGGTTCAGTGACCTGTTGCAGGCCACAAAGCTGGGAATAAAAACACGAACTCCATTCTTCGTGGGAACTGTGGGGATTAAATACATCAGTAAATGCAAATGGGTTGAAAAAATGTTCCCAGCATAGAGCAAATTTGCAATCCTTGCTAAATATGATTATTCCCTTTATTTTCATTGTTCCAGGGCCCTCACCCTGGTATACCAGGTGGCCAGGAAGAAGGGACTCCTGCTGCTGTCAGCCTGTGCCAGCAACACAGAGACCCAGGCCTTCGGTCCAAGAGGGGCTCTGTGCCTCCATCGGAAACACGAACCAGATTTCCCTGTAATGGGCTCCATATTTTCGCCCAGCAGCCTTAGATGTCTGGCCAATAGGAAAGCTGTGTCCTTCCTGCACAATTTCAGCCCTAAGAATCTGTGACTTTCTCTCCCTGGAGGCCTACAGAACAAGAGGAGGGAGGGCTTGAAATCAATAAATGGATTGCACACCTACAGGGCTCTGCCATTTGTCATCTGTGACCTACGCAGGCATTCTGGGGCTTATGCTATCCTGAGCTGTGTGTGTTTCCATGGTCTCCCATTATCCTCCACTTTGACCCCTCAAAATATTGTTTCAACTTCCAGGAGGCTGGATGATGGGGAGAGAGAGGTGGAGGGAGAGGGAGGGAGCAAAGGAGCTGGCGGAATGAAAGGGAATATGTCCAAAAATGCCGACTCCAGCCAACTGTATCAGATGCCAGCTGCCAGTACCACCCTAGTCCCTCTGAGGTCAGCCAGGTAGCTGGAGCCCTTCCTTGCCTTCCAGGCAAACAGGCTGCTACTCTAACAGAAAACAGCCCTCAAATGCAGCCCTGCTCGACTTCTCAGAAGGCCAGGGAAGAGAAAAGGGATTGAATTAACCAACATATTCAACATACGGTCTCTAAGGTGAAGTGGAAAATCAACAGCATGACCTTTAAGGCCACTGACTCATTCACTTTAACATACATTCTATAGGTGCTCATGGTGTGCCCGGGAGGAGAGGGGCAGGGAACGGACAGCTCCTACCCCGAAGAGCTTTGTGTCACCCATGTTGTCAGCCCAAGCACTGGCTTAATAGAGGGAACGCGTTCTAAAGGTATCAGAAGAGTAAATTAGAGATGGTAATTGCAGGACGTGATGGCAGAGGGAAGAAAGAGGTGGTGCTTTAGGAATAGGGTCTGGGGCTGTTCCCATAAACTAGGGCCATGGAGGAAGGGGCTGCCCATGAGCGTCGTGAAACCACAGAGGTGATGCTGCTACAGGCAGATATGCCACCCCTCCACAAGCCCAGACTCTTGGGGGTACGACAGACCGTTATTTGGGTTCATTCCCTAAGGCGCCTTTTAACGAGAGAGTCTCAAGACAGCAGGGCAGGGAGCATGTGAGGCAAGAGGAAAGTTCCAGCTAAAAAGACAATCCCCATTGGTTCAGCCGGGACTCTCAAGAAGATGGGTGCTTCCCTAAATGCAATGAAGGCAAGCAATAAGAAGGATGGACTTTCCTCCCAAGGCTGCTGGGAGCTCACTTGGTAAATACGACCTGGTCTCCTTGCCAGGCGGGCTTCAGCTCCCTGACCTGTAGCATGGGATGACAGGGTCAGCTCAGAGGTGTTACTCATCCATGTTATCAAAGGGAAGAGTTTTAAAGTTCACCACTTAGAAGGTGGAGCTTTAGAGAAAAGACAGCACTCAAGGCCTCTCAGGAGCATTGTGCATGGGGCCTGATACGGCACCACACACAGAGTCCGAGGACTCTGGAACTGAGGGCTGAGCTGAGACACGTGGTGGGAGTGAGTGAATGACGCATTGGCGAGGTAGGCACGTGTTTATTCATGATAGTCTTCAAACCCTGCTTCTGCAGAAAGCACAGTGACCATGGCAGATACTGAGCTCTATCGTGGTAGGGACCTGGGCCACCAGGGCCTCCCTTCGTCCCCAGCAGCCTGGAGCAGGGCGTGTTGTGTCCCTCCCCAGCCCTCACCCCTGCCAGCCAGTTAAGAGTCTCCAGCCACGAGCTGATTTGTGGACGTGCCTCAAGGTCCGCCAGTGTCACAGTCCTGGATGATTTATCGCCTGCTCCACACCTCGCACTTTCTGTTGTGTGCTAATGTCCCGTCCTTCATATCTTTCTTTAATCATGAGAGAGTAATCGCAGATATTTAAACACTTGGGTTTCCTGCAGGAATTTCGAGACTGGGTTTTATAGGCCTTTTATAACAGAACAAATCACAGTTTGGATGAAATTCTGGGAATTCTCTTGCAGGATAATCATGTTCAGATTGCCTCCCTACTGCTAGCTTAATGTGGCTGTCCAAGTTTGGGATTTACTGGGGAGCCAATTTGTTTTAAGAAATTAACAAAACCAATACCTAAGTACCGCACTGAACATAAAGTTTTTATTCATTTTGGAGAAAGGGAAAAAAAAATACCCAACATTCTACTACTCACAAAACAGCTCTCGAAAATCATTTTTATGAAATTGAATCTCTCTCCCCAAATGATTCCCCGATGCTAAGCGGGATGGCCTTGTAATAATCGCTCCCTTGTATTTGTGCGTTAACCGGTTCAAACTTCACAGGCTTTGCCCAACCCAAGGGTCTCGTGGCACTAGCTTTATACTTTTTAAAATTTATTTATTTATATTTTTATAGAAGGCAGGGAGTTCCACGGATGAGAGAGAATTCTCAAGTGGGGAAAGTCATATGTGGACTGTGAGATTTAGACACAAAAAAGAAATATATCCCTCACACCCCACACTCCACACATACACAAAGTAGATTTTTTTTTTTTCCAAAAATGTGGTCTGGAAAAGAGAAGGAAGAAGGATGTCTTTCGTGGAGCTGGATGTGTGAAAACCTCTTTGGAAAGCAATGACATTTCCTCCTTGGGGGACCTCATCTTCCCTTTGCTCCTACCTGGAGCTGAACACAGGAAGTTTGTGCTCTCCCTTCACCATCACAGCTGCTTGGGAAATAAAGCACATTTAAAGCAACCCCTTTGTGTCTGCCTGCAGCTGCTAGGCCTCTGAAGGAATCTCTCTTCTCAGTTCCCTCTTGGTGAAAGAAAGGGAATTTGCACCCAGATGGGGAGGCTCCGTGCTGGGCACGAGCTGACTGAGTGCCCTGGCCCAGGGCAGGTGTGGGTGGATGGAGGGGCTATAGGGAAGGGCCCTGAGATTCCATTTCCCCAAAGGGTTTTATGACTCTAAGGTGCCTTCTTAGTCTGCCTGGAGAGTGGGGAGCCACTGTGGGAGTCCAAGACCACGGACAGGACAACAGAAAATCACTGCGGGGGCTCATTCCCTTTGGGTAGCCCCAGGCGGTTACAATCAGGATGACTGTGTGGCTGTGGAAGGAGCTTGCAGCCAGTGGCTCTTCTGCATGGACCTCTGTACAGAGCATGGGCAGAAAGAAAGGAACCAACGTACTCAGCAAACGGTGCTCGGTGTATCTACTGCCAGGCCCAGTGCTGAACCCTCCAGGTGAGACAACTCGATAAGACACTAGTGCCCCACCTGGGGCATGCGTCACAGGTGTCCCAAGACTTGCATGGGTTGATTTGCTCTCTCTAGGCAAGGACACTCCTTGGGATTGATGTCACTGTCCAACACGGCCTCCTGAATATGCAAGACAGAGTGTGCCACGGAGCAAAGCTGCCACATTTCCCTCGTGGTCCACTACCGGGTAAGGCATTTCCTGGGCAGTGCAGGCCTCTGTGGCCCTGTTCACCTCACTCCCTGGAGTTTTGTCCCTACACACATGCTCTACTGTTTCCTCTGCTGCCTGGGACTCCCAGCTGTCTCCACCAGCCAGGGCCTCCCCAAGGGTCCATGCTGATCTTAGCTATTCACACAGGATGCTCCTGGAGCCAGGGTGCAGCCCTTCAGACCTTGGTCATGGTCCTGTGTGGCCCATAGTTGTGGCAGGCTTCCACATCTGTTCTTTCCTAGCTGGTGCCAGGTCTCGGCCCTGTGGTCTGGGGTAGAGGCTCCCTGGGCTGCCCTGGTTGTGACACAGATGGCTCTGAAGGTGCCTGGCTTTCCAGAGCCTGTCATACCTGTGCTCTCGTTCTGCCTGGCCCTGAAGGCTGCGATTTCCCCAGGTGGCCCAGGCTCACTGTTGGAACCTATTTGCTACCTGATAGCCTTTACTGCAGTTCTGGCCTAGAACCTAGAACCCTGCTGGTGTCGAGACAGTCAGATAGTGGTGAAATACGAGGCAGGATGACTGTTTGCTCCATGTGGGTGTGGGGCTCCAGCCTGGGCCTCAGCGTGACCGTTTCTCCCTCAGGCCACCTCCTCAGTGGCCCCTGCTGATGCATTGAACTCTCCGTGGCTTTGAGCTGCACCCACCTCCCTTAACAGGCTTGCAGGGTCCTCACCAAAGCACAGGGCTGCCCCTCTGGAGGGAAGAAGCCTCAGGTGGTGCTGCTCCTGCCTCCCTGTGAAGTCTTTCTAGTCTCCCCACAAGCATGGATTGAGCACCTACTGTATCCCTTCACAAGGTTAAGAGCTGGGGATACAGCAGAGACTAGACAAAGTCCCTGCCCTCCTAGAGAGTAGAGCTCAGTAGCAGTGACAAATCACCTAGAAAAAGGCACATAAAGATCATTTTCGATAGTGAGAAGGGCCAGAAATGAAATAAAACAGGGTGATCTGGATGGGATGTTGGGGTGCAGGTGCCCACATTAGACATCACAGTAAGGGTGAATCTCTCTGACCCTTGAGGAGGTGACCTTACAAAGTGTCAGCTAAGGCCAGGTATAGTGGCTCCTGCTCGTAATTCCAGTGCTTTGGGAGGCTGAGGTAGGAGGATCATTTGAGCCCAGGAGTTCGAGACCAGGCTGGGCAACATAGCAAGACCTCATATCTACAAAAAAATTAAAAAATTAGCTGGGCATGGTAGCACACAACTGTAGTTCCAGCTACTCAGGAGGCTGAGACAGGAGGATCACTTGAGCCCAGGAGGTCAAGGCTTCAGTGAACTGTGATCGTGCCACTGCACTCCAGCCTGGATGACATAGAGAAATCCTCTCTCTAAAAGAATAAATCAAATAAAAATTTAAAAAGTGGTGACTAAGTGAGTGGGTCAGCCAGTGTGCAAGGATTGGTGGGAGGGAATTTTGGGCTGAGGAAATCGCAACAGCAAATGCCGGGAAGTGGGACACAGCTTGCCTAGGGTGGCCAGGGCTTTAGAGGACCAGGGGAAGAGTCTGACCACTGAGGCCTCCGAGTTTGAGAGGGAGGTAGGGGACAGATCACAGGGCACAGCCAGCAAGGCGAGCAGACGTCAAGGCTGGGCTCCGTCGTCCTGCCCTGCTCCTGGCTGACGTGAACCCGTCACAGCCTCGAAAACACACATTTGACACAAGCCTGTGCCAGCAGGGATTAGGAGAACACTGTTGTCTCAGAAGAATACATTTTTCATTAACAGGTTTTATTTACCACCGCCAGTTCTCTCTTGCTCACATGGCCCTGTTTAGGAGCATTTAAAATTATCAGCTTTTATTTATCATAAGAAAGTCTTCCCGGGGAGGGCACTTTCCTGTTGTTCCCCATGCAGGCCTGAGCGAGCAAGGAGATGGGGAGACCAGGAGCTCAGCCCTGTCCTCTGCAGACCTGGCCCCAGTCTCAGTGGGAGACACAGCCTGAAGCAGGACTTCCCTTGCAGATGGGCACACACGGCCGTCTCCTCTCCTCTTTCCTGACTGCTGACACCAGGGCAGGTGACAATCACCTTTTTGGATGTGGTTTGCCCAAGCAGTGTCTGAATTAAGCCTCGCTAGTTGAAGCCTGCCAGGGTGTTGCTGGTCCGGAGAGCTCACTGGGGCTGGGCAGGAAACATTGTGGCTTTTGCACCCTGGCTAATTCCATTGTGCAGCTTTCAATGCCACTCTATTTAAATCCCTGTCAGCAAACCCTTAAGGACAGCCAGTTTTATTTACTGTCAATGTGACCGCTCCTTTGGTTGATACTGGCCTAAACACCTCCAGGAAAGAAAGCCCAAGCTCGTCAACTGGACCTCCATCCTGCCAAAGGAACAAAGGAGGCTTCCTCCTCTCCTTGGCATGTGTGCGTATTAAAAAATTTATTGAAGCTATTTTAATATGCTTCGACTAATGGGAGGGTTTTAAGACCTTTCTAAGTATAGTAGTAGTAAATCCTGCTGCGTATTTCACGCAAATATCCAAAATAAAAATACCTTTGATTGAGAGAGGTGAGTCGCCCACCGGGGCCCATACCTTCAGTTTCGGTAGCTCAGTTCAACATCAACAACAACAACAACAACAACAAAAACCGCATTGTAGCAATCAGCCCTCTAATAAGCCTCTAACTCGGTTTCTACCTTATCCCAAAGGTATAGGAAATAGCACTGCTTTTTTAAAAATATCAAGAAAACATCATTTGCTCTAAAATGTCCCTAAAAGCAGGTCTAAATTGCCAATAAAGGCTAGGTAATTGTATCAGCATGGATCAGAAAGCATTTCTCAGGCCCGATGAAAGAGTTTGCAGGGCTGAAGGACTCCAAAGCTGCTGCCCACTCCCCCCCCACGCTTGGGCAACAGCCCGCACCAGCGGTTCGAAGGGAGATTTTCAGCACAATGCAATTTCCCTTTTAAAGCCAAACACCTCTCTACTCCCCCCACTCTCATTTTGTTCTAATTTGTTAAACTTAATTTCTTCTGAGGAGTTGTCTGGAAGCTCAGGTCAAATCAGAGAAACTTTCTGGCTGTTTGTTTTTGAAAAGTGGAAGGTTCTCTTTCTTAAGCCTGTGAGTCTGAATTACTTAATTATTCTCTCCTTTTCCTCCTCATCCAGGTTAATGATGTATGGACTGAAAAGGTAAACTGCATGGGTGGCTTGTCTTCTTAACTGCATCACCAGCCTTGCTCTCCACCTTACAGCTCTATAATCACTTGACTAGCAAACACATATAGAGTATAAATATTTAAGAAAAAGTAAATTCTATTAAGCCACTGTGTGATAGATGCAGTGGTAGGTACTTATCTTTGAAATATTAAACTCTAGACATTTATATCCATACAAAAAAGAGTTTCCTGCCATTTGATGAGAATTATGTGCCTGGCACTAATAAAATATTAAACTCCAATTTAAAAGATAAGTATCTTATCCACTTTTTTCATAATAAAACATTTTACAGTGCTCAAGAAAGCCAATATGCATCAGAATTTCCATACAATACTGTATTTACAAACTTTCATAAAAGTTTTGTGTCTGCATTTATCAGTGGCTGGTTTCACACTAGCATCCTGATCACTCTCCCTAATGATACGGTGCATTTCAATAATGCATGATGGAAGGTGTACAAACAGCCCTTTGTTTGTGTGTATGGTAATTCCATATTTTTGGTTAGTGGTTCTCCCTGGCAGTTAATTAAATGGAGGTGGTCACTAAGATTGCATTATCCCTTTTGGTCCCCATTATATAAATTAATGTCAAACTGATGCAATGTTTCATGTTTAAAATAACAGATACAAGTGTTAAAAATTATAGCCTGCAGTTTTCCTACTTGACAATGCATTATTTTCAGCTGCAAATGTCAGTTTCTAACCCCTGCCAAGAATATTGTGGAGAGGCAATGAGTAATAAGTGTTAGTTATCAAATTTAGTGTCTTTTGAAATTTGCCCGTGCTGCCAGGGTGGGGGTGGGGAAGCAGTCGATGCACTTGTGTAAATTTATGGAAGCTCCACTTCCAGAGCCCTGTGGGGAAGGAAAGGGATTCTAGCAGGCGGCTAGACCTTCCAGGGCATCAGCTGCCTCCAGCCACAGCACGCAGGTCCTGACGGAGGCCTGCGAGGGCCAGTCTTGGCTGTGGTCCCAGTATCCCTTGGGAGGAGGATAGTTAAGAGGTGAGAACAGCTAAAACGTATATGACTTTCCAAAAGGGTAAAACATTTTCAAAAGGCCTCACCTAATCGGACCTGGACTGCATAAGCCCCAGTCTTTTCATTAAAACCTGATGTCAAAAGCTGCCTATTTGAAACGTCCTTTGCCTCGGGTGTTTCGGAACCGGGCTTTGGCCATGGATGGGATGTTCCTGAGCCCTCAAGACCATTTTGGTCTCTGGGAGTGGGAGTCTCCCCTCTCCCCTGGACATCGGCCTTGACAACAGGATTTCTATTAGCAGCCTCCTTCTCTTCCCTCTTTGTTTTGATAGATGTCAAAAGACAGTTTTACCTTAAGAAATGTAATTACTCAAGAGGATGATAGGCGGTAAAAAGCTATATGAGAGGTAAGTTGCATGATGTTTTAAAATAAACAAATATCACCTTGGGCACAAATCCCCTATGCACCCCCACTTAGTTTTGGGGTTGAGAAATGGAGGGTGCATTCCAAGTCTGTGCCAGGTGACTCCTGAGCAAATAAAATAGTTAGATAGTGTGATACGTGTAGAGCAAGACAAACTAAATGGTTCTAACATCTGGAGATATTTTCAGTTATCAAGGCCCTGTTGGGTACCCCAAAACAGTGTTCCACTGGAAGAGACCTTGGCTCTTTGTGAACCTGGGTCACCGTCAGAGAAGGGGTGAGTGGGCATGCCTGTCCCCTCCTTAGACCAACTGAGACT
Organism: Piliocolobus tephrosceles; assembly: GCF_002776525.5. Taxonomy (NCBI): domain Eukaryota; kingdom Metazoa; phylum Chordata; class Mammalia; order Primates; family Cercopithecidae; genus Piliocolobus; species Piliocolobus tephrosceles. Next base: position 26,310,267 of record NC_045454.1, on the reverse strand, counting down.
TGACCAGAGGGGTCTCGTGAACATCCCCCATTCCATGCCACAGAGAAAAGTATCATCAAATTTTAGCAGAGAGCAGAGACGTCTCTCCACAGAGATTTTTAAATTAATAAACACCTTGTAGCCAAAGAGAGCTGATTTGCACGTCTTCTTTCTGTTGGGCATATGTCCGGATGCAGTGGATGAAAATATGTTTTGGCCAGGCGCAGTGGCTCATGCCTGTAATCCCAGCACTTTGGGAGGCCGAGACGGGCGGATCACAAGGTCAGGAGATCGAGACCATCCTGGCTAACACGGTGAAACCCCGTCTCTACTAAAAATACAAAAAAAAATTAGCCAGGCATGGTGGCAGGCGCCTGCAGTCCCAGCTACTCAGGAGGCTGAAGCAGGAGAATGACGTGAACCCGGGAGGCGGAGCTTGCAGTGAGCCAAGATGGCGCCACCGCACTCCAGCCTGGGAGACTGAGCGAGACTCCATCTCCAAAAAAAAAAAAAAGTTTTATATTACACTGGGAATATTATCATAAGTGGTCGCTTTAGCAGGTGTGAGGGACCGTGGCTAACAGTGACTGGTGACTGCTGTATTGTTTGGCCACAGACATCAGCTAAATCCTGAATAAGAACTCTTTCTGTTTCTTCCAGGAGATGAGCAGCGGTAGAGTTCCTTATTTCTGTAAATTACCGTAGAAACAATAGGCTGCAATTATCATCACGTTTGAAAAGCACCCACTAATTACACTCAGGATAAACTGCACTTAATACCTATGATATCTATTGTGAGCATATCAGAGTGATGCCCTAGCCTGCACTGATACCTTTATCTTCTAATATTTGGAAGAAATAATTGCTCTAAAGAGAGTACCTTAAAAGCTTGGCCTGCTGGGCTTCTCTTCAGCAGCTGTTTCAAGGGCTGGGGTCTGAGGGGCACGGCTCAGCTTAGACTCCTTTATTCTGGGGTAGGGGGCAGAAACCGCAGAGTTCTGCCTCGGACACTCGACACTCACTACCTGTGTGATCTCAGGTGAGTTTCCTAACCTCTCTGCTGTTTCCTTCTCCATAAAATGCGAATGAGAATAAGGCTCACTTGGTAGGGTTCAGAGGATTACATGCATCAATACATTGAAAGCATTTAAATTGTCCTTCCTGTGTATGATTTCAAGGTTCCAAAAGACTTGGTCCTGGAAAGTTTTCCCAAATATCTTCACACCTGTGATCTGTGAAGCTGAAATTAGAATGCTGCTCTCCTGGTCTTACCGAGAGACCTAAATGAAACAAATCACGTACAAAGGAGCATTGAAGAGTGAACCGCATGCAAAAAATGATACCGATAATGATAACACCATATCATTGAAAGCACGGCCCTAATTTATTTATTATTTCATGCCCGCTGTTCCCTCATCTCCAGCCTCTGCCTAAGATGAGACCTTGGGACTCATCTAAAGGTTTTTATTTGACCCTTTCTTTGCCTCTTATCTCACACACGGAACAACCTTCCTAACACAACTGGCTATTGACAGCTTAACTGAAACCCTCACTTGGTTCTCCATTGCCACAGGCTCAAGTTCAAGCACCTTGGCCTCATTCTTCTACCCTTGACTATCTCTCCAGCCTCATCTCTACAAAAAACTCCCCTTTCTCCGCATACTCCAGCCAGATGGAACCTTTTGTAGTTCTTTGAATATGCCGTGATCTCCATCCATTCCTCCACTCCACTCTTTGCAGAGCATTGAATAGTTATAGGCAAGGACTCAAGAGGTAGACTCACTGGGTTCAAACCCTTGCTGAGGTCTTCCAGCGAGCACCATGGGAGCCCCACAGCCAATTGATTTCCACTTGGAGCGCTGAGCTTGGAGAAGCTGTGTGACCTTGTATAAGTTATTTAACCTCTCTGAGCCTTGGTTTTTCCCATCAATAATATGGGATATTCATCTCATACAGTTGTAATGAAGATTAATTGGTTAAAATATAAAAAATGCCAGGGGCATTGGATGACTTTGTTATTAAGAAAGGGTAAGTCCTGGGCAAGATTTGAAGATTGGTCTTCTGAGATGGAGGAGGCCTCTTTTCCTTTTTTTTTTTTTTTCTACATGTAGACTCTAAGAGGTTTAGGTTCAAGTCCCCTCTTTCCCAAGAAGACTCTTTAGTTCTCCATCCCACATCAATTTATACTTTCCCCAAGTCCTCTCTCCCACTGTGTCATGCTTTAGCTTCTCATGGGTCAGTACTTGATCATGACCTGGAATTATTTCAGTCTTATCTCTGCCAGCCAGTGAGATGCTGGAAGAAGGGAGTCTCGTCCCAGCTCTGCCCCATGACTGGGGCTGGGCACACAGTGAACTTGGCCGTGGATTGATTGACACACCAAAGTCCCGCCAAGCCAGCCCTTTGTCCTATGGGATGGCACACACAACGGCCAGCTCCTCCAGGGATCCTCTTCACACTTCCTATCCTAGTTCACATCATCTCTGTTTCCTGTGCCCAAGCCAGCCAGATGCCTGGCCAAATAATTATGTAATGGGGCTGGAGGGAGATGGAGACACAAGACAGCCAGGGGAAGGGCTAAACCCCGGCCTTGCTGCCAAATCCTCCTATTCCAGGAGTCCACCTTGACATCCCCAGATGACCATGTCTCATAGGATGTCATCCTACTAGCACTTTAAGGAGGCAGAGAAGCCCAAAGCCAAACTGGTACTTGAAATGACCATAGTTGACCTTTTAAATCACGAATGTGTCAGATAACCTGGTGTGTGATTGTAGAGTTGTTTTGGGTCCTGTTCTCGTCATGCTCCTATGTTCCTTTTCTTAATAGAAAAAAAAAAGGTGGAGAGAAGTATGGTTCTCTATAATATGATTCTTAATTAAGAAAAGTTACAAGAAGAAGAAGAGAGAGAGGGGAGAAGGAGGAGAAAGGGGAAGAAAAAAGGAGTAGGAAGACAAGGAGAAAGAGGAGGAGGTGGAAGAGATTAAAGAAAAGGAAGGAAGGAAAAGAAGAAAGGAAGGAAGGAAGAAAGGAAGGAAGGGAAAAGGAAGGAAAGGAAAGGAAAGAAAGGAAAGGAAAGGAAAGGAAAGGAAAGGAAAGGAAAGGAAAGGAAAGGAAAGGAAGGGAAAGTTGAGGTCTCCTGCCTGGCCCTCTGGGACCCCTGTGTGGACAAGGAAGAACTGCCAGCTCACTGTCCTCCTTCTAACTTAAAGCTGATCGTATGGAAGATACGATGCCTCAAATCTGAATGATTTGTTCTGTGTCAGGGACAGGGTGGGTGGCTTCTGTCTGCAATTTAAGGTAAAATTAACGCATATGCTTCTCCAGTATTTTCACAGTATAAGACTCCCAGCCAAATGTGAGTGTTTCCACACACTTCCTTCTTGAGAAGACAGATTTGCATATGCATTAAGGCCATTTTATCAGAACGCACACACAGAGGAATGACACATCTCACTGACAGCACCCGGGTGACGGATAACTCCACACAAAACATACATTTGAAAGGAAAATAGGAGGAGGAATAGAATTAAAGGCCGGTGTGAGAGTGGCATCTTGTTTTGAGTGAGGCAGCACAGATTGGATTGTTTGATTCACTTCCCGGCTCTGCGTGAGTCAGGTGGCGACAGGTGCTGCTGCAACTACCTGAGCTCCCCGGGAGGTGGGGGTTGGGGGGCGTATGCCGCTGGGCTCCGCAGCCTTAATGCTGCATGACCTCATCACCGAGGTACAAAATGAGCCCCTTCCCTGTGGCAGCCGAGGTCTGGCCCCTGATCACCTCACCATCTCACCTCCCTCGCCTGTAACTTTGCTCGGGTGGTCTGGCCACGTGGGCAGAGCCTCTGAACATGCAGATTCCACTGCCCCAAATACTCTTCCTGCAGACCGTCCTGTGGGGGTTCAGAGAAGCTCATGCCAGTTAAGCTACAAGGAAGCTCACTTGCTGGGCCCTGTTAGTGCCAGGACAGGTAGAGGGTTCAGGTGGGGAGTGGAGACTGGCTGCCAATCAGAAAGCATTTCTATGCTGACATTTCAGATGAACACATACAGAACTCTTAGGAGCTCCTGAATCCCCAAGACCCAGGAATTTCTTGTGCTCTCTTCTTATTCTCAGTAAATATTTGCTTTCATATGAATATTTTTCCTTTAATTTTTTTTTTTTTTTTTTTATAGACAAAATCTCATTCTGTCACCCAGGCTAGAGTGCAGTGGTGCGATAATAGCTCACTGCAGTCTTAAAGTCCCAGGCTCAAGCAATCCTCCTGCCTCAGCCTCCCAAGTAACTGGGACTACAGGCATGCTACCATGACTGGTGAATTTTTCTATTTTATTTTTGGTAGAGTCAGAGTTTCACTATGTTGCCCAGGCTGGTCTTGAACTCCTGGCCTCAAATGAGCCTCCCAACCCAGCCTCTCATAGTGCTGAAATTACAGATGTAAGCCACCATGCCTGGCCTGTAAATGTCTTTCTTAAAAGGATTCCCCAAAATCGTAAAAGCCTCAGGACCCACAAATCATTGATCTGTCTTCTGCAAGCTTCTTTCTGTTAATTTCACACAAATATTACCTTCTCCTAGAGGCCTTTTGCAATATTGCTCCCATCTCTGTATCACTTCACCCTTTACCCTGGCTTGTAGAAATTAACTCTTCTCAGAAATTCCTTAGTTTATTCATTCATCCATGCATTCATTTGAGTTTTGGTTCTTCATCTGTTCTACATCTAGACTCTCCATGACCACAGGCACCTGGTCTCTTCACTCACCTGCATATCTCTGCATCTAGAACAGCTCAGGGTAGGTATGGAGTGAATGGTGATTGCATGAGTGAATGGATGCCCAGTCTACCCATGGCTTGTCCATCCTCTGGATATCTCATCTACTCCTCTGGAATTGCAAGCTTTCTCATGAAATACGAAGGGCTACCCTAGATGTATTAAATTGATCAACCCATGTCTTCTATGCCTCACAAACTGGGCTGGGTCCGGGGTCTAGCAAAGAACAAGACAGATGTAGCCTCTGTCTTTATGGAGAGCGCAGTTTGTGAAAGACAGACATTGAACAGAAAATCACATAATCATTCAGTGAAAGTTGAGATGCGGTCTTTGGAAGGCTTATGTGAGAGAGCAGCAGCATCTGTGTGTCTACCGAGACACAAGCAGATGCTTCCAAAGCTCTGTCCACATCTAGCATACATTGCTGGTGCTGTTCATCAACCACTAATGAGAGGTCGGGTTGTGCTGTGGTGTCTAGAAGCAGGTACACCACGTCTTTTGGTGTTCCTGAGGCTCTCAGCCTCTCTCTTCCCTGAAAGCTGGCATGGGGAAGAAGGGATTTTCTGCCACCCCTTTACCGCTCCCCAGCATACACATCTCTAAGTCTAAGGGTTCCTGGAGTCCCCCAGTCCTGACAGCCATGTTACCAAATGAGGCACTTCTTCTCTCGCTTCCCAGCCGAGTGATTGCTTCTGGTGATTAAGAGGAGTAGGAGTGAACAGGAAAGGGTGTGTTCAATGTGGAGTAAACTTACTTGGTAGAAACCAACTTGGATAGGGTCTTCGCATTCTAAGCATTTGGGAAATACAAGTTGAAAACTTAAATATAGGCAAAATCTAAACCAGTGTTGTCCAATCTTTTGGCTTCCCTCAGCCACATTGGAAGAAGAATTGTGTTGGTCCACACATAAAATACACTAATGCTAACGATTGCTGATGAGTTTAAACAAATCGCAAAAAAAAAAAAAAAAAATCTCATAATGCTTTAAGAAAGTTTATGAATTTGTGTTGGGCGGCATTCAAAACCATCCTGGGCCATAGGTTGATTTAAACTTTCCCTTTTTATTAGATTTCTATACGATACATATAGATAACCAATGTGCATTTATTTTTTTCCAAAACACTGGATGGGCTCTTCGGGCCATCTTCTGTTTTATGAGTCTGTGTACCTGAGTTCCTTGGTAATCCTCTTGCAGAGTTTCACCACCTTTATTCCTTCAAAGCCACCAGTGGCCTGAAGAGCAGCAGCTCAGCCACCTGGGCCAAGTCTGTGTGCTGATGAAGGCGGTGGCTGGAGGGTGATACCCCTAACAGACCCTCAGCCAACCTTTGTCGGATGCTGAGATGCTACTGTTAGGTGTGCGTGCACCTGCTAGGCCCACTCATGTATTGCCCCCAAGTCACTACTGTAGAGCAAACAATGCAACTTGTGTGTGGGGGATTGGCCTCTGCAAATTATAAGCAATTAACCAAATTCGCCCTACCATCAATCATGTTAGTCTGCATTGCCGATTCATATGACCCCAAAATTGCCAACTCTTTTCAGCTGTTTTCAGCTGTTGGTATGCATATCCAGACACAAATGACTGCCTTCAATTCCGTCTCCATCCCGTTCTTCAAGTCAGCACCCAGCTGAGGCACGTGGCTGACAGTGGGAGAACAAGAATTACCATGGATCGCCAAGGATCATTTGGGAGAGGACAAAATAGCTGAATGCAATTAAGCCTATTGTCAGTGGCTACGGTACTTGGAATGACAGGTATCTTTGAAGTGCAAGGTATTAGTGCTGTTTATTGCTCAATTCCCAACCTAGAACTCTATCATTTTGCTAAGAAATTGCAGCAAACTCGATTTTTTTCTATCAAGTGTCTCCCTGGGTGCTAAGTCTATCATTGTCACAATATATTAATTTTTTTTTCCTTTGGTGACATTGATGATGGGGAACGTCTTCACTCTCTCTCACCTGGTACCTTCTCCGTGTCTTTAGGAGAGAATTTGGAATGGCTGGAATATTCTTGGCCATCCTTCATTTGGAATTTATGTGGTAATTTCAGTGAAACCGAGACCTTGTGCAGCAGTTTTCATCTTTTTCAAGGCTGCCTCTCTTTCTCGAGATGCTGGAGAGTTTCCAATTATTCCTTCTGGTCTCTTTGGATGTGAATTGTAACAGATCAGCTGAGAGTCGCAGTTCAACATTGTTAAGCTTATCAATATAAATATAATGTTAAACCCCTTTTAGATAATTGGAGCTATGTGTGAAAATGTGACCAATTTGTGCATAAATTGGTCCTACACTTCTTCCTGGCAAAGACAGAGAGAGAGGGAAAGAGAGACCAACCATATGTGAAGTTGGTTTGCTTCTTCTCGGGGACTTTTCCACACCTTGAATTCTTGATCTGGCTTTGTGGCTGCTGACAGTTGGAAACCTGTGCAGGTTATGCCAAAACCATAAGGTCCTTTGCCCTTTTGAACCAAATTCTTCCGTCTTAGAGGCTGCATGGCGAGTATCAACAAGGCACTTGCATATCACACCAATGGGAGGGTTGCAGACAGTCTTGAGAATTAAACGTCTCTGCTTGGACAATTACCAAATTCAAAGAACCAAATGGAGAGACTGACGCCCATGGAGGGGGAAGGGAGGGGTGCCGAGGGAAATCCTGGAACTAACTCATCCCGCTTGGAAACCTTGCTGTCACTTCGGGATCCTGGAAAAGCTCATATTCTCCTCCTGGCTTCTTGCTGTGCATGTTTGGGGTGGGGAGGAGGGTAGGATGGAGGGTGGGCTAGTTCGTTTTTCCAGGCGTAAGTCCTCCAGAGAGAGTTACGAGGCCTGAGATAATTATTCTAAAACTGCCCACAGCATTTTACAGCTTAAGGCGAGTGTTTAACAAAATCAGTTCCTCCCAACAATACTGAGCTAAATATTATTATACAATCTCTACCGATAAGGAAGTTGAGGTTCTCAGAAGATTAAAACTAAAAGCAAAAAGAAACAAAGAAGGCTATTCAAGGATACTTGGAACCACTTCTAAAGTTCACTCTGGAGTTCGTAAATTTTTAAGCAGTTTGTTTGTTTACCTGTAACAAAGCTACAATGAGACCATAATTAAGGAAGAAAATTGCTGAGGCTCTGTAGCCTATGACGTCATCAAGCAGGCTTCTGGCTGGCCTGAATGTGGAAGTGTCACCCTGTTTCCATGAATTGCCAGTCCAAGATGTCCCTGAGGCTGGAGGCATTCAGTCAGGAGCAAAGGCTCCACCCCTCATGCGTTTAGTGCTAGACTGCCTTTCAGGATGCAGAATGAAAGACTCACCGAGATATTACAGAGGCCTGGGGAAAAGGCAGACAGGACCTTTCCAGCAATTGCCGTCTCCGATACCGAAGGGCTCTACAAGGTCATGGTCTTTGCACAGAACCAAGCTTTGCAAGAAAGCAGAATTCTCATTTCCTCTACTCCAGCTTACCCAGAAAACACAGAGGCTACCTCAAGCCTTCCAGGTTTGACTTCTGACTTTAGGGATGCTCAGGTTGGGAGGACATATGACAGCCTCCCTAAATCCAAAAGATGCCCTGGCCGGGCACCGTGACTCACACCTGTGATCCCAGCACTTTGGGAGGCAGAGGCGGGAGGATTTCTTGAACCTAGAAGTTTGAGATCAACGTGGGCAACATGGTGAGACTTCATTTCTACTAAAAATACAAAAAATTAATTAGGCATTATGGCATGCACCTGTAGTCCCAGCTACTTGAGAGGCTGAGGCGGGAGTATAGCTTGAGTACGGAAGGTTGAATCTGCAGTGTTCATGCCACTGAACTCCAACTTGAGCGATGGAAGGGACACCCTACCTCAAAAAAAAAAAAAAAAAAAAAAAAGGAAGGTGCCCCACAATCTCATCTTTTGCCCTGGAAAGAGAGTTGCTTTCTGGGAAAAATCAAAGATCTTTGTTTAAACTCATGGTTACATTTCCAAATGAACCCCAAGACATAATGATCACATGCATTTTCTTGACTCCTCACCTTTTCGCTCTAACTTGGGGAAAAGGAAGTGCATAACGAGGTTTCTTGGGCATCACTTGCTCTGTTAAAGCAGCATGATGAGTTAAGCAGACATGAATCAGAAAACATATGGACCCAATTTTGGTTTAAAAATTAATAGGAAAACACATTCTCATCAAACTCAAAACAATGAAAAATATTTTTTAAGCAGCCAAAAAACCCAAAATACAGCTGGGTTTGCCCGCTGCACACAGATTCTTAACACCCCTGGTCTCCTTCCTTGGTTTTCAAAAATAGCAAATTGTGCTGAAGGTTGTGTGGAACCAATTAGGACAGCACAAGTGAGGTGTGGGCTTCCAGCAGGATGGACCACCCAGTGCAGGGGCCTTACAAAGCATTGCTGATGGTTGATGCTTTACCTCTAGACCTTCTGGTGGTGCGGACAGACAGGGCAAGTCCGCAGGATAGAAGGGATATCCACACAGTGCCAGAGTGAAGAAGCCACAGATGTGTCTGTGACAGGTAAGCTAGATTCGCCTACTGACCAAGAAGCTCACAAGATGGAAAAGGTAAACCAAACCCAAGCGAGGTTCACCTTCTGTCAACCATTAGATGTGACCTTGCCTTAGGGGAAGGACAGTTTATTCATCAGACACCATTCCCAGCCTGTCCTCCCTTTGGTAACTTTCTCCTCTCTCTTTCCCATGGTCCTCCAGTCATGGATTCTCAACATCCCAGTTGCTTTCAGCTGCCCCCTGGGGTGGCTCTTCTGAACCAAAGTTGTTCCCTGGTGCCCCAGCATGTCCTGTCAGAGCATCTAGGATGAAGGAGTCTGTTGGCAGAAGTGACAGGTGATGGGAGGGAAAATCAGAAATGTCACCCTCCATGGGTGCCTCTAAACGGCTCCAGCTCTTTCTAGATTTTCCTGGTGGATGACTCCTGGAGTCCATCCTCCTCGAAGCCCTGAGCCACCTTCTCATCTTGCCCTTCCTTCTCGGGAGACTATCTTGCTTTTTACTTTAAGGACAAAACAAAAGCCACCCGTTGAACCCATTGTCACCATACCTACCACGCTTCCCACATCTAAATCCATCGTTTTGTCTCTCCTCCCATGCACCTCCCCCTGGTGCAAAGCAAATCCCTCCAGCTTTGCACTGGGTTCCACTCTTGTTTCCTCCCCTGGGACCCTGATAACTTTCACTCTTTGCTTGTAGACTGCTCATTTCCATGTAAGGCATTTTCAGCATGGTGCTTAAACGCACTGTCTGGAAGCCAGACTGTCTGCCATTGTATGGAAGGCTTGGGGGAAAACCCAGCTTCCCTGTGCCTGGTGTCCCCATCTGGGAAATGTAGATAATAATAGCTCCCATCTAATGGGCTTGTTTTGAAGATGAAAAGGTTAATACATATAAAACACTTATACAAGTGGCTAGCACATCATAAGCATAAAATAAATGTAGGTTGTCTTATTATCCCTGCTTCCTTCCTGCCAACATTTAAATGTGACCATCTCTCGTATTTAAGAAGGAATTCTTTCTCAACTCACTACAGCCAACTGCTGTCCTCTCTAAAAATTCACCCTTGCTATTGACTTTCTTAGGTGAGACAACTGTGTGCACCTGTTGCTTTTCCCTCCTAATTTCTCCCTCCTTAGTCTAGGGTTGTCCAGCTCCACTCCATTCATTGTTGAAACTTCTTGCATCATGCATTTCCTGCCACTAAATCCAAGGAACACATTTCACTCCTGTCTCTTAACCTTTATATACCCTTGGCTCTGGTGACCTTTTCGCTCTCTTCCAGTACTACTCTGTGGGCTCTCACACCCTACCATGGGCAGTTCCTCCTTGGCTCCTCTTGCTGTGCAGATCGATAATGTAAATGCAAATGTTTTTAAGAGTTTGACCTCACCTATTCCCTGGTTGCTGGCCTGTGATAGCTCTTTCCAGCCAGCCTTCTCTCCTGAACCCCATTGGAAATGGACCCTCAGATGTCTTATGGGCTCCCATATGAGGCCCTGCCCTTTATCCCCAAGCTGTTCCTCTGGGAGTTTCTATGTCCATGGAGTGTATCAATTGCACCCCATAGTCCAAACCAATGGCATAGGGGTCATTCTTCGACTTTTCCTCTACTTTACTTTGATTCTATTTCCTAAATACCTATCAGACCCCTCATCATCTCTTCAGCTCCACAGCCATTACACCAACCTGGACTACTACTATCCCTCCCTAGGTCACTAGGATCACCCTTCACGTGTTCTCTGGCCTCCCACCAGTCTCCCCTCTGATGCATGCCCTGCACTGCCCCTGGAAGATCTCCATTGAAAGTTTGTTATAGGTTTCCCATTGCCCTGAGGATAAGCACCAAATTCCTTGACCTGCTTTTCAAAGATCTTGAAACCACTTTTGCAAGAATTATGACAGGGAGAAAAGTTTAACCTAACTGACTCCATCTTGCTTCTGACCTCCCAGTTAACTGTCTTTGCTCATTCCTGGGCATAGGCCAAGCAAACTGTGGGAGGAAGTTAGCTTATAATTTCACTTTGAAACAAGGATGATCATAGTCCCTCCCTAAATTGACCCCCTCTGGGGACTGAAACTGCCTTTGTAAGACTAATGAAAGGCCACAAGGTTAGGATTATGGGCGTGCGTGCCTGACTTCTGCTAAACTATAGGCCCAGTTAAACAATAACCAACCATTGTTGCAAAAGTCACAAGATTTGGAACTTCCCCAGTCACTCCTGTGGATAATATCACTATTGTCAAAACATAAGATTGGCCTCTGAGATATTTTTCAGACTTTTGGGTTCTGGTGACTGACTGATTCCACCTGGACCCATGACTCACAGCAAGGAGCTTATTCCTACCCAGAAACTCCCACCTAGAAAGTTACTCAGTGCGTTGAAGGCTGTTTGAACACCCTTGTGATTTCATCCCCAGCCAATCAGCAGCACCCGTTCGCGAGCCCCCTGGCCAACATAATTATCCTTAAAAATTCTAGCCTCCAAGCTCTCAAGGAGGCAGTTTTGAGAAATGCCTCCTGTCCTTCTGTTCAGCTGGCCCTGCCATTAATAAGCCATTTTCCTACTCTAACACCACAGCCTCAGTGGATTGGTTTTATTTGCACAGTGGGCAAGAAAAAAACTTATTGGGCAATTACAGTCTTGACTTACTGGCATCTAGTATCATTGCCAATGGAAGTTCTCCATTTCATCTTTTATATTCTGTTTCAGCCACATGGGATTTAGTGAACTTTTGTCATGTATTGGTTGCCTAGCATCTGAATACTTTATTTTGATTTGGGGAAACTCTCCTGTGTTAATTTACACCCAAAAGGCTGTAGATATGCCCTCTCCCCCTCACTGGCACCTAGCATGTGATCATGTGACTCAGACATGGCCAGTTAGGTGGACAATGATGGCAGCACCCCGCCAGTATCATAATGAACCTTGACTGAGTTCTTGGCAGCCCAACTTCCTTTGGGTACTGCTTGATTCCTCAGTCATCCTGTCCTTTTGTAAGCTACTTAATATTCTTCTAACAAATTCCTCTTCCTCTGAAGTTAACCAGAGTCAGGGTCTAGTACTTGTAATCAAGAACTCTGACACTGACATAAAATTTTTTGCAGGCTCTCTGACATACAAATTATGTGTGATGCTATCTGTACACACTTCACTTAGTTTACTCCTACTCATTCTTCAGACCTGGATTTAAGACTTCTTCATCTGAAATCTCACCCATCCCTGCCTCATTTAGACCAGATTCGGTGTCCCTGTGAATGCTTTCTGTAGCACTGTTTTTCTCTCTGTCATAGCACTCATCATCCTAAAATGTAATTGCTTATTACATTGTCTCTACTACTAGAAGCAAGGTGCCCAAGGACGCCACTTGTTTTGCCTATTCTTATATTCCCCAAACCCAGCATAGCATCTGTCACATAGTAGCTCTCACTAAATATTTGCTAAATGACTGAATGCATTGCAACCTCATCCCAGTGCCCAAAGTTGTGACTGGACCCTCCTTTAAATTCAAATATCTTTAGAGATCTTCAGCTCCCAAAATCCTACTGTGAATTACTTTCTAGTTCATCTCCAAGGCCCACCTCCTAGCTCTCTTCACTCACTCTCTTAAAAGTCCACTGCCATGGCCACACTTACAGACCTGGATTCTGTCCTGGGAGGAGCAGATCTGTGATGTGCCATTTTGTGGTAGTTATGCATGAGATGCTACAGAGGCACTTGACCAAGAAACAAGCAAGCTGGAGGGAAACATTCTGCCAGAGTGTTTGGAAGGAGAAGTGCTGTGTAGGGATGGTAGGAGTGAAAAAACAGAAAAGGAACAAGGATGAGAAGGTGTCAGTCTCCCCCACTAGAATGCCAGTTTCATGTGAACTGAGTCCCTTTTTATCATTGCTGTATCCCCAGGTCTAAAGCAGAGCTTAGCACGTGGTAGGTACTTAATATGTATTTGTTGATTGATTGATTGATTAACTGATTGAATGCATATTACCTACAGTGAAGCAACAAAAAATACACATACAAATATCTCGATATTTCCAGCATGAGGGATTCAGGAAACATTCCAGAGAGCAAAATATGCATACGCTCATTATCACTGATTGAAGATGGACAAAGTGTAATGGTCATGCCTTTATTTAGATAACACCAGAAATACTTAGTATGAAGACTTTCACAATGTCGTTTAAACACATGGTCGTCTAACTCCCCTTTCCTCACACTATCTTAATTCCTTGCCCTTGCATTTTCCCAATTTGGAGTTTCTGTTTCGGAAGCGGGTGCCCCTGGGGAGGCATGCAATCCTGTCCTCCTCCACCTTCGTCCCTGGCCCCTCTCCACATAACAGTGTCTGATATTCCTTCCAGCCTATTGTTTATACATTGCCTTCCCAGCTGCTCCACCCTACTCCTACTAGAAACCCTCCTTCAAGTCTGACCTGCTCTGAGAAGCCTCTCTATCATCTCGGTCCTCATCTCCTGCCCTTCTCTGAACACTTACAGGACCTGGTTCTTTATTGACTGCTTTTGCTCTGTGGTTGTGTCATTTATGAGTTAAATCTGTCAGAGACACAACTAAGTCTGAGACAAAACTCACAGCCTGTTTATTCATAAATACGTAGTAAGGAAACCCATCGGCTGTTGCTTTTGTGGACAAGTGTTCAGGGGTGTTAAAGGAGAGTTCATTACACAGCATAAAGAGTGGAAATACAGAGACAATCTCTGATTGGCAAACATTATGTTTAGGTGGAATTTTGGAAGCCAGGGAGACTTTCTAATTGGTCTTCAGGTACATTTGGTCATCCTTGGTTGGCGGTAATTTGCGGAGATTTCAAGAAAAGAAGGGTTGTTCAATGTTGGGGTGGGGGTTTTCTGTGGCTGGTCATTTCCTGGAACTGGTGGGTGGGGTACTTGCCGCCATGGCCAGCAGTCTCTCAAGTCTGATACTGTAGCTCACGGGCTGCCATGAGGGAGAAATCACGTCTCACACGTTCCTTGTATGTGCTTCCCGTCTTGGCGTACAGCCAACGTTCAGTCCTATTTCCAGATTTAACATGAGGACTTGTTGAATCGGCTTTGGGGGAGGAAAGGTAACTGTATAGATACATGCACACCCACTGTGTGTGCCTGTGTGCATACTCCATCTAGAAAATGAATGATTGATGAAAAGAGACATGAATTGATATGTACCATACATACTGCTCTCAGCGTGTTCATCAAATAAATCCATCATGTCTGAGTCAAAACCCACAATCTCATTCATAAACATGAACTCATCACTACTGTGGAGGAGGGTTCAAGAATATTATAGAGTAAAAAGAGGAAGTCATGACTATATGTCCCCAGTGTCTGGCTGGTTTTGGGGTGATTAGGAAAGCTACAATCAGGCTGATGATGTCCTACAGAGGACCATGCTGCAAGCACCATCCCACGAGATGCAACTGAGCTGCACTGGCTGAGTTTCTAAATGAGCCAGTGAGTATCTGTCAAGACTGAGGTGCTCTGGGAGAGGCAAGAGTCACCTGAAAGTTTGGAATAACCAGGAACAACGCATAGGAAGGGAATATTGCTGCAGCACTGCCTATGCGGATGCAAATGGAAATTTCACAATGGTGTCGTAGAGCCCAATGTGCTATCACTGCATTGGAAACACGAATGTGAAACAGAAGTCAGGCGGTAGAACCCACAGAGAATAAAAAACTTTTGGGAAAATAGATGTTCAAGAAACATTTATTGATGAATAAAAATTCTTACCAGTGAGCACCAGGTCACTGCCTCCCAGCACCGCTGATGCCATTTTGAATTTTGGCCACATTGTGGATGTGGGGCCTGAAGGCAGCACAGTGGTGACCAGTGAGGAATGGCATCTGGTCACTCCAATGGCCCAGCCTGGTGAGATACTCAGGACCTGGGGTGTTGGGAGACAAGGCAACACCTAACATAGCCAAACTATTCTGCACTTTAGTGACCAAGCACTTGGGGGTGGAGAAGAGCACCCTTGAGGGTAGATGGCATTGAAAGTGGCTGCTCTGCAAGTGAACCCATGTGCAGCACAAAATCTCTCCAATGGCTGGCTGTGACTTTGCATCTCCCTGTGGCATTTTTTTTTCCTCCTCAAAATTAAATGACAGAATCATTGTGCACTTGGAGTTTCCATGGTATAAATGCAATGGTCAGACTTTTGATAAATAGACTTTGAAATGCTCTACATATGCCTACCACAAGCTTTTATCTATTTGGCTAATTGTATTCTTTGTAAGCCACAGAAGACAGGGGAAAATGGCCCTGTGATTAGATCTAGCTCAGAGACTGGGGAAGAGAAGAGGGATTTGAGCCATCCCGCAAAGCCTGAGTAAAACGTCCTTTGTAAGAAAGGTGGAATAAGAGCATCAGAGAATCTTGGGGCTGGGAAGGACCTTTGGGGTCCCCAAGCCCCACGACTCCCAAAGCTAACCCCCTAGCCTGGGTGTGTGCATTTTTCAAAGAACTCTCTGGGTTGGCTTTGGGTGGGTGGCTGTATAACGAAACAGCCTTTGTGTTACGACACTGGGTTCAAAACTATGTGGTTCTACCACTGCTCTGTGCTTCTGTTCGCTTTTTTTACAAAAGGAGGGAATGTAGTATCTATCTCATAGGGTTCTTGTAAATAGCACACATGATCATCCCTGTAGGGGTTTTAGAACAGGATTTAGCATAATATGTTAACCACAATGGAGATCAAGATGAGGAAGAAGGGCTAAGTTGGCCAACCACTGATTCAACCTAGCTGCTATCACAGCCCAGAAGTGGTGTTTTGGTGTCCTGAAGGTGTCATGCTCTGCGTTCCTGCTGCGGACAGCCTGGCTGTTAGAGTGTGTCCTGATCTGATCCTATCTATAGCTCTGCCTCTGGAGATGGTTGCCAGCCGGCCTGGATCCTTGCTGTCATGAGAGCTGTTGCAGAAGGCCTGGGCTATGCTGGGTTTGATTCAGGATCCTGCAGGCTCACTATTTCCCTAAGAGCAGGAGCTCAGACAGTAAGTCCCCATGGAGGGCAGGTTCTTACAGGTAAAACCTCAGAGCAGAACATTTGCAGGGTCCTCTGCTGTTAACATGCAGGCGTTCCTCCCTATCCTGGTGTCTTAGGTCAGGTTTCCCTACCACCTCCAGAACCCTCAACTCAGCATGTCCCATGAGCTAATGGGAATAAACCCTGTATTAGTCTGTTTTCACACTGCTGATAAAGACATACCCGAGATTGGGTAATTTATAAAGAAAAAGAGCTTTAATGGACTCACAGTTCCACGTGACTGGGGAGGCCTCACAATCATGGCAGAAGGCAAAAGGCACATCTTACATGGCAGAAGACAAAGAGAGAATGAAAACCAAGTGAAAGGGGAAACCCCTTATAAAATCATCAGATCTCTTGAGACGTATTCACTACCATGAGAACAGCATGGGGGAAACCACCCCCATGATATAATTATCTCCCACTGGGTCCTTCCCACAACACATGGGAATTGAGGGAGCTACAATTCAAGATGAGATTTGGGTGGGGACATAGCCAAACTATATCAAACCCCTACTGTGGGATGGTAGCAAATGCCTGTCAGGCTGTGTGGCTCTTGTCCCACAGTGTACACATTTTCTGGGGAATCACATGACATGAAAACAAATGTGATTTCATTACATGCACCTTTCCAGCATTTGACCAAATGATAAATTTATCGGGCCAATTTAACCGACAGTTATAGCACACTTCCTGAATCCGAGACACAGAGCCAGGCACCAAGCAGGGAGAAGGTGGTGATATAGCCAACAGAACAGAAAAGCAGAAGCCCTATAGTGGCGGTGTCACAGAAACAGTGGAAGGTGAAGTTTCTGCATGGGTCAGGAATACATTGGTGAGGCACATTCAAGGCCAGCCTCATGGATATGTCACCTGTGTAGTCCTGCAGGTCTCTCACTAGGACCACCCCACCTGGCTTATTGTCCTATTGTTGCCATCTTGAAATTCTTTTTTTTTTTTTGAGACGGAGTCTTGCTCTGTCACCCAGGCTGGAGTACAGTGGCACGATCTTGACTCACTGCAACCTCTGCCTCCTGATGTTCAAGTGATTCTTCTCCCTCAGCCTCCCAAGTAGCTGGGACTACAGGTGCCCACCACCAAGCCCGCCTAATTTTTGTATTTTTACTAGAAACCGGGTTTCACCATGTCACCCAGGCTGGTCTTGAACTCCGAACCTCAGGTGATCCACCTGCCTCGGCCTCCCAGAGTGCTGGGATTACAGGTGTGAGTCACCACGCCTGTCTGAAA
The DNA here is from genome assembly GCF_002776525.5 of Piliocolobus tephrosceles. NCBI lineage: Eukaryota > Metazoa > Chordata > Mammalia > Primates > Cercopithecidae > Piliocolobus > Piliocolobus tephrosceles. The sequence goes on along the minus strand of NC_045454.1, from coordinate 26,292,719 downwards.
TTCTGAATCATCTTTGAACAAAGATTTCTGCAGATTCATTTTGTAGTGGGCCCTGCAAAGTTGTAGCTGTTCTGGATTTAGTTGTAAATGTCCATGACCTGCTGACACCCTCTATGTACTGTGCCTCTTCTTCCTCCTCCCAACTGCCCAAAACTTTGGGTTGTCTCTGAGTTAAGGACACCAGACTAATCTACAACCTCTACTCCCAGACCCTGATTGTCAAAGGCTATGTCATTTTTCTGTACTTGCCCTAAAGTTGCACAGGAAAAGCCCCACATCCCACTGTGTGCACACACCCCTCAAAGATGCTGTAGTTCATACCTTGGCTAGGAGAGTCAGCTTTTTCTGTATCCTCAGCTACTCTGAGAGGCTTAGGAAGCTTTGTTCTGTTCTTTTGGAGAAAAACTCAGGATGAGTGAGCTGTCTACCCTGGGTCACAGCTCCCCAAAATCTGGCTCAGGCTGGCTGCTTAGGTGCAGCATCGAGGAGCTGTTGGTGATTTTGATCACTGCTCATCACAAATGTTCAAAACCAGACTTCTCTTTGCTCTTAGGCCGTAGACAAAGCAATCATACACATTTTATGGAGGAGGACACTGAGGCTCTGAACACAAGTGCTTGTTTGCATTTCCTAGTGCTTTGCTTGGCTGAAGTTTGAGACAAAGGAACGGGAAATCCCACTCACAGACTGTCAGGGTTGTCATTTCAATGCCATTCTCAGGTAGAGAACTGAGCTAGTACATCCACCTTTGGAAGAAATCGCCCCCTGATTTTAAGGAGAAGGCTGCACGTTGCAGGGGCTGGCGGAGGGGAGCAGTGCTGGGAAAGACTGGAAAGGCTCTGCTTCTTGCCAGGAATTTCCATTGGAACATGCCTCGTGCAGACTCTGGAAAGACAAACTGGTTCTTAAAATATCTTCAGGTCTGGATGGCTGGGCTCGCCAACCCTTCCCTCCACGTGGCAGCTCCTTCTTAACTAGCATGCACTCTGCGGTTCTTAGATCATTAACAGAGAAAACCAGCCACTACTGGGGACCGTAGGAGGTGGATAAAGAGTATTTCATTGTCATAGAGCTTTACAGGGATTCTGGAAATGACAGCCCAGGCTAACTACCTCATTGTATAGGTAAACAAGCTGCAGCCTAGAGAGGAGGAAGGGGCTTTTACTCCCACAGACCTCTTCAAAACTCCCTTACTCCCAGATTGCTCATGCTCTGATGGCTGTGAGGGATTGAAGCCTGGTTTCCAAACAAGTGCACTGGGATTTGGACTAGGGGCATGCACTTACCCCAGTGGGACTACCACAGGCTTTCTCCTTACACTGTAAAATCTGGACTCAACTCTGACTGGTGGCAGCTCTGGAGCTTTGAGATCGCATAGAGTGTGGTGCAACCCTCTTCCATCCCACGGATGTTAAAGGAGGTAAAACCCACTAATGAAGGGAATGGATGGAAGCCAAAAGGAAAACAACCCACTCAGTTGCAGAGAGGCAGTGAGTGAGAGTCCTCGTGGTTCCTTCTGCTTCTAAGGACCTCATTCCACCTAATGATTTTGCTTGTGGGTCATCCTCAGGCTGCTGTGGGCACAGGTTGCACAGCACAACCTGGGGACCCTTTGGGCTCTGGCAGTTTCATCTGGCAGCCCGTTCAATTCTGTTTTGTATTGCTCTGATGCAGATACAGAATGTACATCCTTTCTTCAATTTCCACAACTACTCACTTAGAATATTCTGTGCACTGACTACCCTAAAGTGACTTTGGAGAGTTAATATGAATGTCCTCATGTCAACACAATGGACAAAGCATTCACTTTCAATACTCTTGTCCCTAAAAGAGATGTGGCCACTTCCCTAAGTACACCAGCCCCACCATCTCCTTGCCCAGCTGTGGCTCTCCTGCCACTTCCAAGGATCTGACAATGGAAAGGGTGGCAGTTGAGGTACCTTCCATGGCTGTCCTCTCTCTCAACTCCTCTGCTCCTCAGTCTTACCCTCCACACTGAGTTTTATGGAAAATGAATTCAATGGCAGTGGTCTTTGGAGGGGGATTTATTAAGCAGGGGAGGCTGAAGTTGTTCTGACCCGAAGCTCAGGCATTCTGCCATAGCAGACTGGACACCTGGCCATATCAAGTAGGTTGGTATTTTACCCACTTAAATGTACAGTTTTGTGAGTTTTTGTACGTGTGTACAGTCATGCAATTGCCACAGCAATGAAGACATTTAAAACTTCCATCATTCCAAAAATTCCCTTGGGTAGTTCTGCAGTCAATACTACCCTCACCCCAGCCCTGGAGAACCACCTATCTATTTTCTGTTGCTATAGAATTGTAAATAAATGAGATCTGATAGCATGTAATGTTTTTCGTGGGATTTCTTTCACTTAACATAATGCTTTTGCAGGTTCATTCATGTTGTAACATGTATCGGTGCTTTTTCCTTTTTTATTTACTGCTATGTATTATTCCATAAGATAGTTATACCACAATTTATTTATTCACTCACGTAATAATGGACAGCTAGGTTGTTTCCAGGGTCTGGCTATTATAAAGAAAGCTAGAAGACATTTGTGTACGGGTCTTTGCACAAGCGTATGTTTTCATTTCTCTCAGGTAAATAAATATCTAGGAGTAGGATTGCTGATCACAAGGTACATGCATTTTCAATCTTACAAGAAATTGTCAAATTGTCTTCCAAGTGGCTGTGCCATTTTACATTCTTATCCTCAACATGTGAGAGTGACAGTTTTCCCACATCTTCATCAACACTTAATATTGTCAGTCTTTGTAATGTTAGCTGTTTTGGTGAGTGTACATTGGTATCTCCTTATGTTTCATTTAGTGAGAATTATACATAGTTCATTGCACTTGGTGGTTTACAATATACTACAAAGACATATAACATATAACAGGTTCTGACAATTGTCTAAGTTTCTTCTTACAAAAACTAATAATTATTTTATTTTGACACAAAATAATTGTACATATTTGTGGGGTACAATGTGATGTTTCAATTCATGTATACCTTGTGCAATGATCAAATCATGGAAATTAGCATATTTATCACTTCAAACATTCATCATATATTTGTAGTGAGAACACTCAAAATCCTCTCTTCTAACTATTTTGAAATATTCTATACATTACAGTTACTTATGATCACAGTGCTGTGCAATAAGACACCAGAACCTAATCTTTATATCTAATTACGACTTTTACCTATTGACTAATCTCCCCCCATTCTCCTTCCCCCATTCTCCTTAGACCCTGGTAACCACTGTCCTAGTCATTATTTCTATGAGGTCATCTTTTTAAATTCCACATATGGGTGAGATCATGTACTATCTGCCTTTTGGTGCCTGGTTTATTTCACTTAACATGATGTCTTCCAGGTTTACCCATGTTGTCCTAAATGACAGGATTTCTTTCTTTCTTTTTTTTTTTTTTTTTTTTATGGCTGAATGGTATTCCATTGTGCATATACACCACATTTTCTTTAATCATTTGTCCACTGATTTTTCTTAATTAATTAATTGTTTTTTATTTCAATAGGTTTTTGGGGAACATGTGGTGTTTGGTTACGTGAATAAATTATTCAGTGGTGATTTCTGAGATTTTGGTGCACTCATCACCTAAGCATTGTACACCGTACCTGATGTGTGTTCTTTTATTCCTCATCTCCCTTCCACCCTTTCATTATATCACTCTTATGCCTTTGCATCCTCATAAGTGCTCCCACTTATGAGTGAGAATGTACAATGTTTGGCTTTCCATTTCTGAGTTACTTCACTTAGAATAATGGTCTTCAATTCCATGCAGATTGCTAGGGATGCCATTATTTTGTTCCTTTCTATGCCTGAGTAGTATTCCATGGTATATATATATACTACATTTTCTTTATCCATTAGTTGATTGATGGGCATTTGGGCTGGTTCCATATTATTGTAATTGTGAATTGATTGATGGGCTCTTAGTTTGATTGCATATTTTGGCTACTGTGAATAGTGCTGCAACAAACATGGGAGTACAGGTATCTCCTCAACATACTGATTTTATTTCCTTTGGATGTATACCCAGGAGTGGGATTTCTAGATCATATGGTAGTTCTATTTTTAATTTTTTAAGGAATCACCCATTGTGATTTTGATTTGCGTTTCCTTAAAGGTTAGTTATGTTGATCATTTATTCATATACCTGTTGGCCATCTGTATGTCTTCTTTTGAGAAATGTGTATTAAGATCTTTGTCCATTTTAAATCAGATTATTTGGTTTTGTTTGTTTAACAAACAAAATTTTAATTTGATCTAATCCTATTTGTTGATTTTTCCTTTTGTTGTCTGTGCTTTTGGAGACATATTCATTTATTTTGTCTTTTTCAAATTTTTTATTCACTTATTTTAAAATTTTATATTTATTTAAATTATTATTTTATTAAATTTTTATTTGTTATTTTATATTTACTTTTATCTTTTGTGATTCTATATGAATTTTAGGATTATTTTTTCTGTTTCTGTGAAAAATGTCATTAGAATTTTGATAGGAATTGCATTGAATTTATAGATCACTTTGGGAAGTATGGACATTTTAACAATAGTAAATTTTCCAACTCATAAACATGAGATATCTTTCCATTTATTTCTATCTTTTTCAATTTTTTCTCATAAAGGTTTTATGGATTTCACTGTACAGGTCTTTCATCTCAGTTTCAGGATACAAAATCAACATACAAAAATCAGTAACATTTCTAAATGCTAATAGTGAACTATTTGAAAAAAAGTCAAGAAAACAATATTATTTACAATAGCTACCCAAAAAGTAAGATATGTAGGAATAAATTTAACCAAGGAAGTGAAAGATCTCTACAATGAAAGCTACAAAACATTTATTATAAAAATTAACGTTTATTAAAGAAAATTGAAGAAGACACAAAAAAATGGAAAGATATCATGTGTTTACAGATTGGAAGACTTAATATTGTTAAAATGTCCATACTATCAAAAAGTGATCTACAGATTCAGTGCAATCTCTATCAAAATATTAACATTATTCTTCACAGAAATAGAAAAGTCATCTTAAAATTTGTATGGAAACACAAAGACCCTGAATAGCCAAAGCAATGTTCCGTAAAAATAAACAAAGCTGGGGGCATCACACTATCTGACTTCAAAATATACTACAAAGCTATCATAACCAAAACAGCAAGACATTGGCATAACAACAGACATATAGATGTGGGAAACAGAATAAAGAGCTGAAGACAAAATCCACATGGTTATGGTCAATTGATTTTCCACAAAGGTGCCAAAAACACTCAATGAGGGAAAGAACAGTCTCTGCATTGTGATTTTAGCTTGCACTTCCTGAAGGGTTAACAATATTGAACCTCTTTACATATGCTTATTTGTCTTTCTTAAATTATTTTGGTTGAAGTATATGTTGAAATTTTGTCTACTTTTAGAGAGTTTTTTTTTATTAATAGATTGTGCAAATTCTTTATTCTTGCCTTTTGATTTTCTCAATAATCTTTTAATTAGAAAAAGTTTTAAATTTTGATGAAGCCTATTTTATTATATTTTCTTTTGTTATGGATTATGCCTTTTGTGTGCTGTCTAAGCTCAAGGTCACATAAATTTCTCCTTTTTTTTCTAGAAGCTTTATGGTTGTACCTCTTATATTTAGGTTTATGATTCATTTTGAATTGCTTTTGTGTATGGTATGAGGAAAGGGTGAAGGTGATTTTTTTCCCCAATAGCTATCTAGTTATTCCAGTATTATTTATTGAGAAGACTCTTATTTCCCCCATTGAGTTATCCTGGCACCTTTGCCCTGGTATCTAACCTTTACTTGAAAGTTGGTTGAAGCAATCACAAAAGACTACTTTACTCAAGGTAGAAGGACAGCTGGAGAGGAAAAATGGGACTTTCCTTCTGAAGTGGAGGTAGTGTCTAAGACTTGGGCCTCTGTTCACAAACTATCAGGAATGTTTTTGCCAAGAATGCAGCTTTCCATAGCTTGATATCATCCTATTATATAGTACAAATGTTTTTGCCTTTCACCCTCCTTCTGTGGAGCCCTTGATGCCATAGTTAGAAGTTGAAATAACTAGCAGGAAACCAGGTAGGAGAACTTAGAATCTTCAGATATCAAAGCTAGAAGGAACCAATAACCTAATGTAGCACATGCTCGTCATTTGCATAAATACAGGAAAGAGGCCCAGAAAGTTTGAGTGACTTTCCCAGTATCACACAGCAATGAAATGGCAGATATAGGAGCAGATTCCAGGTCTCCCAACTGCTTCCTGGTGTCTGACACTCATTTTCCCCACGATAGCCTCCCTCCTAGTGATTTCTCGGAAGATGAGTGGTTCACCATGTATTGGAACTTCACAAAATCATCTGCAGGAGGAGTGGTCTCAAGTGGAGCTTGACGTAGCCCTGGCTGTGGAAGGCAAGGAGGCAGGAGGTTTTAGTTAGCGGCACCAACTCCTTGCCATAGTGGCCATCTGAAACGGCTCAGTTGCCTTCTAATTGCTCCCAAACTGTTGCATATGCCAGACTTTGGGTGTTTCTCATCATCCAGGTTTCCCCAGCCCAGGACTCTTGCTCATTCATATGTGGCTGCTCCGTGGCCACCATCATTTACAGACAGAGTGCGCAGCAGACATGCGTGCATCACAGCAGCAGTGGGCATGTGTTCTGTCCCCATCCTGTGTCTTCAGAGTCTTTGGAGCAAGTGCAAGGCCAGCCTGGAGGAGCCACCCAGGATGGAGGCCACCCATTGAGAGGGTGCATTGGCTGAGATCTCAGCACTGGAAATATCAGCCCTGATAGTGACATCACAGATTCTTGTATTCAATTCCTTTCTTTGCAGATGGGAAAACTGAGTCTTAGAGAAGACAGGATATGTTCCCAATGTCATACAGCAGAGTTGCATAGCAAGCACTTTGACAGACAGAAATTCAACCCTGTACACCATCGATTCTTTGCTTTTGTTTGATGAGACTTAAAATGAAAATTATATTTTGTATTTGCACTCCTTATTATATACTTCACAATTGCACTGGCATTCATGCATCCAAATTACTGGATGGTGTTATCTACATAAATCCATGTATACTGTGCTTTATGAATGTTTTATAGTACATGCAGCCAAAATAACCCTTAAAATGTGATTTTCATCTTACCCAGTGTCTTAGAACCTCGTTCCCTCTGAAAGATGTGGCTTTAATGTGGAGCTATTTAATTGGGTGGGGAAGGGGGGATCCTGACTCCTAGTTAAGCACTCTTTCCCCAGCACCAGGCTGCCTTGATCTTCCAGTGAAATGTCCAATTTTTGTCAGAGTTTCCCCCTCCCCAAGACAAAAAAGGAGAGTACAGGACACTGGCTTTGCCAGGAAGTTAGCAGATGAGGGAAAATGCAAGTAGCAAACGTCCCTGAAATGCAGTTTCTCACGAACTCAACAATAAAGATTTAATTTGCAAAGCGCCCCCCACCCCCACTACTTTCCAGTCAGCTAGAGCAAGGCTTCCTGGGGCTGAGAGCCGCCTGAGCCCTGTCCCTTTAATGTGGGGTCCTCCTCTGGGCTCTTCCTCTCTCTGGGAAGTGACTGTGCACAGGGAGAGTGTAATTGGCAGGCTGTGACACTCCTGTCTGCAAGTGTCTCTCTAAGTGGAGCACATTTCAGCTTTATCTGGTGATGTCTGCTACCTGAGAAAGGCCCTGGGCCATCTCAAAGGGCTTGTAGCAGCTAATTGTGCCTGTTAGGACCAGCAATTAGCTGGGGATCTCTGGACTTCGAAGCTCCAACACCCACCAGCTTTCCGTTCCTTTCTCTCCCTTTCACTTAACTAGCCCAGCCTAATAGAGGCGGTGAAGGACAGGCAGGTGAGGGGCAGACAGGACAAGGAAGGCGGAAGCTGGCGGGGCCTCATCCTACGCCCCTCTGAGTCCTGCACTCTACCCCCACCCGAGAGAACCTGTGAAAAGAAACAGGCACCAGCTCTGGTCTCATGCTGTAAATATATCCTCTTGATTGCAGGACCGGGGCTGGAGGCTTATTAATCGGTATTGGGAGTCATGCTGCCCCTGTTTGTACAGTTTAAGCGGGAGTTGGAAGATGACAATAAAAAGCTAATTAGGCGCAGGTCATAAAGGAGATCACACATGCATGGTGTCTGCTGGTTACTATGGGCACACGATGGTTTCGGTGGTAACACGAGGCAGAACGTCTGAAAATTAAGACAATAAATCAGTTTCATTGAATAAAAGCAGTGCATTTACCCATTAATTAAGGATAATGGTATCCTATAAGCTTTTTGTGTACCACAGGTAATTTGTTGTACTTTACCGTAATAATATACGTTGAAGATTAAAAATTCAGTATACCTTGCAAGTAATGGATGCACACGGCTCTTCCTCTATTTTCAGAAACAGCTAAAGGTTCATGCATTAGCACAATCCCATATTCAGGCTCACCTGATCCGCCTTTGTCCAGTGACTCAGACTAGTTATTAGGCATGTTCTTTCTCTGGTGGCTTGCAGTGAGAGGGGAATGACCCTCCGTCCCGCTGTGTCTGCTAATGTGCCATTTGGGTTTTATTTTTTTAGCAGCTATCACCCATTTCTTTTCTTCACAAAACCGTATCCTTATATTTTGGAGGGGATATCCCCCAAGTTGTGCAGTCTTGAAGGGCTGTCAATCAAGGTGCCCAAGGCAGGATATAATCAGAGCTCAGCCAATCTCTGTGCCCCAGGACTCAGACCCAAGCAGAGTAATGCAAGGGCAGAGAAAAACAGGGTCCTGGGAGCTCTATCTAGAACAGAGCTGATCAACCTAGTTGACAGGACGATCAACTAGGTTCTGTCTAGGAGATCTCTAAGACTCCCACAGTCACTCTTCAGGGTAAGCAGAACAATGCCCCACTCCAAAGACACCCACGTCCTAATCCCCAGAACCTGTGAAAATGGTACCTGACATGGAAAAAGCAACTTCACAGTTGTGATTAAATGTGCTGACTTTGAGATGGGTAGATAATACTGGGTTTTCCAGGAGGAGCTCATGTAATCAGATGAGTCCTTAAAAATGGTGAATGCTGGCCGGACGTGGTAGCTCACGCCTGACTTTGGGAGGCTGAGGTGGGAGGATCGCTTGGGGCCAGGAGATCAAGATCAGCTTGGACAACATAGTGAGACACTGTCTCTACAAAAATACATAAATACATAAATAAATAAATAAATAAATACATAAATAAATAAATAAATAGTTGAGCATGGTAGCACACGCCTGTAGTCCCAGTTACTTGGGAGGCTGAGGTGGGAGAATGGCTTGGGTCCAGGAGGTCAAGGCTGTAGTGAGCCATGATTGCGCCACTGCACTCCAGCCTGAGCAACAGAGTGAGACCCTGTCTAAGAAAAAAAGAAGAAAGTAAAGAGAAAATAAAAGAAAAGAAGGAAGGAAGAAGGAAAGAAGGAAAGAGAGAAAGAGAAAGGAAAGGAAAGGAGAAAGGAAAGAGAAGGAAGGGAAGGGAAGGGAAGGGAAGGGAAGGGAAGGGAAGGAAAAGAAAGGAAAGGGGGAGGGAGGAGGGAGGGAGGGGGAGGAGGAGGGAGACAGGGAGGGAGGGAGGAAGGAAGGGAGGGAGGGAGGGAGGGAGGGAGGAAGTAAGGAAGGAAGGAATGAAGGAAGGAAGGAAGGAAGGAAGGATCCTTTCTCAGCTGGATCAGAGTAAAAGATGACAATAGAAGAAGAGTCAGAGTCGGGATATGAGAAGGACTTGACCACCATGCCAGACCATTTTTGAAGATGGAGGAAAATGACCACCAACCATGAGATGCAGGCAGCCACTAGGAGCTGGAAAAGGCAATGAGATGAATTATCCACTGGAGTCCACAGGGAGGAGTGCAGTGCTGCTGACACTGTGATGGTAGCCCAATGACACCTGTGCCAGACTTCTGATCTATAAAACTGTAAGATGATAGATTTCTATTGTTTGAGCCATTGACTTTGGGGAATTTGCTACAGCAGCAAGAGAACGTTCTTGCTGTTGAGACTGTGCCCTCAGACTTAGCCAGAGTGTGTGTCTGCTGCTTGTAACCAGCTCTACCTATCAAAACTGGAGAAAGTAACTTTGCCTTCAGTTGCCTCAAGTAAATTTGGATGGGCCATAGGTCTAATTCACAGCTCAGGGTAGGCTGGCTGGCCTGGCAATGAAACAGAGCTGGAAATGAAAGGTGCTGCCTATTCTGTCTTCCCATGTTTCCAGTGCCAAACCACACCCCAAAACATCCATGGACACGTTGATGTCGGAAAGACCTCCTGGTCTCCCCTTCCCTCTTTCCTTCCTCTCTCTCTTCCTCTTCCCTCTTTCCTCTTCTTTTTTGCCCTCTTCATTTATTCTTTCATTTTCAAAACGCGAATGCCTGGATCCCCCAACAATTGCCACACCAAAACTCCATTCACTGGTCTGGGAAGGCACACAGATGTATGATTTTTATAAAATAAGCTCACCTGAGAATTCTGATGCACATGAGATTCAGATGCCTGGGAAGGGCCAATGGCTTAATTTAAGGCCAACATTTCCAGATAACATAATGAAGACTTTGAGGATGTAAGTGTCCTGTCTGAGGTCACACAGCTGACCACGTGCACAGAACACCAGGTTCAGTGCTCTTCCCATGACCAGGGGCTGCTGCCAACTCGAGGACATTGGAGAATTCAGTGGACTCTCTGAGATCTCTCAGTTTAGAAACCTTTCTCTTGTAAATGGAGCATTTCATCCATTTACATTTTAATGTAATTATGTTATATTGGGGTTTACATCTACCATCCTCCTAGGTGGATTTGATTAGTCTTCTTGCCCACTCAGTGCCCCTTTTAGTTTTGGGGGGTTGGTTATTTCTTTAGTTCTTCCAGTGTTTCTTCTGTCCTTTGTGAGATACGTACTGCTATCTTTTCTGCTTACCTTAGTGCCATGGTTGTCCACTGGGGCAATTTCAGCAGATGTTTGACAATGTCTATAGACAGTTTTGGATGTCACCATGGTAGTGGGTTGAGGGGAGGGCATTGCTAGTGGTGACTAGTGAGTGGAGGCCGGAAATGCTGCTAAACTTCCTACAGTACACAGGAAAATCCCTCCCAATAAGGAGTGTATGGTCCCAAATCTCAACAGCACTGACACTGAGAAACTCTGCCCTAGAGATGACGACTTTTATCTTTGACTCATGAAAATTTGATGTCAATTTGGTAACATTACAAGTTTCCTAGAACGTGCAATAGAATACTGCAACTCCTTTGCCCAATTTCAACTCATGTCCTATCAGTGTTGGGCATTCTCCATACATTTTAAACCCCACAAGATATCATTGTTATTTTTGATACAGTCATTTCTTCATTTAGACTTTCCCAGAGCTCTGCATTTCTTCCTGGATCTCTGATCTTCCATATGGAATCCTTTTCCTTCTGCCTGAAGAACTCCCTTTATTTCCTGGAGTGTGGATCTATCTGCTGGTGAGAAGTTCTTTCAGTTTGTGTTTGTCTGAAAACGTCTTCACTGAACTTTTTCATTGTTTTTATGATTACTAGTATGGTTATTGATGGCTACATGTAGAAAACACTGCTGCCTTCACAATGAAAGTGTTCTACACAACCACAATACTATTATCACACTTAAGAAAATTAAAATTGATTAACATCTAAAATAGAGTGACTATTCAAATTTCCACACTTGTCCCCAATACATTATGAGAGCTAGATCCTCTTATAAAAATTCACCTGATTGTCAGGTCTTTTGTCTTTTTCAAAAGTCTAGCATACACTTTACTTATTTTTTAAATTATTGTTATTCCCTTTGCATTTTTTTTGAAGAACCAAGCTAGTTGTTCAGTAAAATGTGTCACATGCTGTATTTTTCTGATTGTTTCTCCAGATTTGATCTAGGTTTAGTACTTCTGGCAGGAATACTACATAGGGAATGTGCATACTTGTCGTCACATGTCAGGAGGCACATAATGTCAGGTTGTTCTACTAGTGAGGGTCACTGGTTAAGGTGGTTACTGCCAGGTCTCTTCCATGCAAGTATTTTTCTTTGGTGGTTAGTATGCTGATAAGCAAATATATTTTGTGATCAGTAAAATGCTTTACACTATGAGACATGTGACATGTCACCATCTCCAACATTTCACCCTGGGTTTTTAGCACCTATTCATGATTCTTGCCTGAATCCATTATTGCACTGGGGATTACAAAGTGGTGATTTTCTCATTTAATACTTGCTTCTGTATTGATTAGTGGTTAATGTTCTTTGGAAAAGAGGAGTTTTGAGTACTGTCTTGTTTTTTGGAAAATCAATGTATCTCAAGCTTATTTTGTATTTCCCCTCTCCCAAATGTGTAGTCACTTTTCAAAGGAGCCTTGGGGTTCTTTAATGGGAAATGGTATTTAGGAGCCAAGATCTGGGCCGCAGGTGTGCTCCTCATCGACCAGCTGTTATTGTCTTTAGCCCACTTTAATGGGAGGAATTAGGAAATGCATTTTTCCCTTAAAATTCTGAATTCGTATTGATAACCTCCAATTCAATAGGAAGTTGATTCATATTTGCATTTTCCTTTCACTACGCTGAGAACCTTACTTTGTAGCAACATGTTTACATTTTTTGCGTAAAATCCTGAATTTATATTGATAATCACCAATTCAATAGGAAAGTGATTCATACTTGTATTTTCCTTTTACCCTACTGAGAAAACTACTTTGCAGCAACATGCTTATACATTTTCCCTTTTCTAGAATGCACAGAATAGTTTCAGAATTGCACACCAAGACAACTGCCATTAACAAACCTCCCAAACAAAGGTCAAGATTCCTTTGCAGAATTAAAAATATATATATTTTTAACTTGAGAATGTAGCCTTCCTGTAGGAATGTGTGATTAGAGTAATATGTTCAAAAGTTACTTGAATTAATTTTTTATCTCTATGGTTATCAATTTGAAGTACGATTTTATTAATTTGCATCTTCACATTTCCTTTTTATCCTTTTGATATAATTTTACTTTTGCATACATAAAACATTTACAGGTTCAAAATTCAAAGCTATATAAAAAGATAAACTCAGAGGAGTCTCACACATAAATTTCACCCAATTCTTACTCCTACCCATCACCAGAGGAAAATCTTTTTGTTATTTTCCGGTATATTTTTTCTGTGTTCCTTTGTGCCAAATAAGTAAGGATGTATATATCTAAGTATAGAGAATATATATGTATACATATGCATGTGTATGTATACATACATGTTATTTCCCAATTGTTTTTAATAAAAGTATGGTATAAGCTATACAGCTTCCTTTTTGCCATTGATAAAACATTTAGGAAATTACTCCATTATTCCATTACGCTTTATACAGATATTCCTCATACTTTGTTTGAGTTGAATATTATTTTACTATGTGGATACAACAAAGTTTATTCAAACACTTTTCTATGAATAAACACTTGGGTTGATATTGCTTTGTATTCAGGGTAAATTCCTTAGTGGACTTGCATTGCCTTTCTTTTTTCCTTTAAGGTTTTGTGGCTTTATTTTGTTTTCCTATTTTCATCCGAATATTAAAATCCTTGTCCAGATACAGGAAAAAAATTTGTTGATATGTTCATTGTGATTACTACAAATTTATATAACTTGGCCAGATGATATCTTTATGATTTTTTTTTTTTTCCAAGAACAAGGAATTTATTTCTACTTCTTCGGGTCTAATTTCAGGTCTTTCAATGTGTTTTTAGGTTTTCCTCATCTAGGTTTTGCACATTTCTTATTACATTTATTCATAAAAATGTATCATGTTGTTATTTTAAATGGATTTTTCTCTTTCATTACATCTTCTAAATAATTATTATTTGGATATTTAAAGGCTATTGTCTTTACCTGATTTAATTTTGTATATTTGTGTGTATTTTTGTTTGTGTATTGGTTTAATTTTTTTTTTTTTTTTTTTTTTGAGACGGAGTCTCGCTCTATGGCCCAGACTGGAGTGCAGTGGTGCGATCTCGGCTCACTGCCAGCTCTGCCTCCCGGGTTCACACCATTCTCGGCCTCCCGGGTTCACGCCATTCTCCTACCTCAGCCTCCTGTGTCGCTGGGACTACAGGCGCCTGCCCAAGCCCGGCTAATTTTTTGTATTTGTAGTAGAGATGGGGTTTCACCGTGTTAGCCAGAATGGTCTGGAGCAGCTCCTGAACTCGTGATCCGCCCGCCTCAGCCTCCCAAAGTACTGTGATTACAGGCGTGAGCCACTGCGCCCGGCGGTTTAACTTCTATTTATTAGAGTTTCCAGGTACATTGGAATATCATATACAGAGAAAAAGTTTTACTTCTTTTCCAAGCCTTATGCCTCTTCTTGTTCTTAAAGTATTAGCCAATCAAAGCAGACAAGAGAAAAATGTACATTAGCTATAGCAGAGATGTTAGGAATCACTACCTTTTTCTGGAGCTTGATAGAAATACTTCTAGTGTTTATCCATTAAATAAAATGCTACTTTTAAAACTAAAGCATGAATACGTTATCATTAGGAAAGTATTTATAAATTCTGATTCTATTTAGTATTTTCCTGATGAAAACAGGAAACATTAAAGTATTCATTTAAATATTTCATTAAAGCATTTATAAAAATTTCAAACTTTCAGAACATTTTTAATACAATGGTATTTCTTCACCCAGACTCACCAATTGTTGTTAACAGTTTGCTACATTTGCTAATGTGTATTTTCTAAAGAAAAGAACATTTTGTGACATAACCACAGCACAACTAAAAAGTCAGAAAATTTAATATTGACATAATACATTATTTAATTTATAGTCTAAATTCCAATTTTACCAAATGTTTCCATAATGTCCAGAGTTTTTACTCAGTTCAGTATTTACCTCAGGACAATTACCTAAAATTTAGTCATCTCTTTCATTTTCCTTAATTTGGGGCATTTACTTATTCTTTAATTGTCTTTCATGACATTGACACTTTTGAAGAGTAAAAGGACAATTATTTTGTGAAATATCCCTCCCTTTGGTGATTGCTTCTCAGTGATTGGATCTAGGTGACGTTTTGAACTGAAAAACTGCAGAAGTTACTTGAGCTTCTTTGCAGTGCATTGCTTCAGGAAGCATGTGGTGTCAGTTCATTGCATTATTGGGTAACTTTGTTCACCAGCCTTCTCCACTGTAAAATTACTATTTTCCCTTTTGTAATTGCTAAACACTTTTCTGGGATGAATTTTGGCTGAATTATTTTGGACTGTGTAAATATCCTATTTCCATAAAATCTTTCACCTATGGTTTCCAATATCCATTGATTTCATCAATTATCCTTATCTAATAAATTGTATGTTTTTTTTTAAATTGTGCTTTTCTAATTCTATTGTGTGTTCAGTGTTTAATAGCTGGCATTCTTCACTATAGAAGAATGTCACTCTGCATTTAAATTTATTTTTAATGTATTGAATTATAATCCATCTCCTTAACTATTATCTATGTTATTTTTTTCCTGTATCTGGACAATGGGTGCCTCTTCAAGCTGCTTTTCCTTGTTGTGGTTTTGACAAATTCTCATCCTTCTTTGAGTACCTTCACCCTTTTAGTTGTTTTCATGCTATATACTTTTTCCATTCCATCTTTTACTTTCAATTTATCTATGACTATTTTTATATTTAAAGTATGTCGGTTATATAATTTGATCTTGCTTTTATTAATCCTTTCATATAGTCTCTGCCTTTTAATTGAGTTCTTTATACTTAATGTAATTATTCAATCTAATTTAGATGTTACATTTTACTATTTGTCATTGGTTTTTCTTCTTTTGGTCTTCTCTTTTGGATTTTTTTTTATTTTGGTCTTTTCTACTTTTGGATTTTGATCTTCTTTTCCTGCCATCTTTTGGCTTAACTGAATATATTTTATGATTTTATTCCAATTTATTGGTTAGGTTTTAGCTATACTTTACTGATTTATTTTTACTAGATGTTTAAGGCTTTAATATATACAGCCTTAATTTTTCACAGTCTACTTAAAGTTAGGTCCATTTATCCCCTTCTGTCGCTGCTCTGTTTGTTATGCTATAGTTGTTTTATATATATATACATATACATATATTACAGTTACATAATTTAAAATTCTCCAAATATAATGCCATATGTTTTGCTTCAAATAGTCTTAAAGGTTGTTTTTTAAAAATATAAAATGTAAAAAGTCTTTCATATTTTCTACATGTTTACCAGTTATAGGGCTCTTTATTTATTCCTAGATATATAAGTTTCCATCTAGTATTATTTACCTTGGACCTGGAGAATTTCTTTGAGTGTTTTTAATACTATTGTCTGTTAGCAACAAGTTCTCTTAGTTTTAATATATCTGGAAATGTCTTTATTTCACCTTCATGCTTGAAGAATATTTTCACTGTGTAAAGAATTCTGTATTGAAAGTTTTTCTTTCAACATAGTCATGTGTTGCTTAATAACAGGGATATTTCTGAGAAATGTGTTGTTAGGTAAAACATATCATTGTGTGAACATCATAGTGTGTACTTACACAAATCTAGATAGTATAGCCTCCTACACACCTAGGCTGTATGATATAGCCTGTGGCTCCTAGGCTGTAAACCTGTACAGCATGCTACTTTGCTGAGCACTGTAAGCAATCGTCTTTCATTGACCAAGACATCATTATGCATTGCATGATTATGTTTTAAAGATGACATTCCACTGTCTTCTGACTTCCAGCACTTCTGACCAGAAGTCGGCAGTTGTTTACATTGTTGTTTCCTTTAATATAACGGCTGTTTTCCTCTGGTTGATTTCAGTATTTTCTCTTTTGAAAGCTTTTTAAAATTGATACATAATATTTGTATGTATGTATAGTGTACACATGGTATTTTGATACATGTGTAGGATGTGTAATAATCAAGTTAGAGTATTTAGGATATCCAATACCTCAAACATTTATCCTTTCCATTGGGAACATTTCAAATCTTCTGTTTTAGCTATTTTGAAGTACACATTATATAGTTGTTAACTGTAGTCACCCTACTGTGCTATCAAACATTAGAGCTCATTCCTTCTATGTAACTGTATGGTTGTGCTCATTAACCTACCTCTCTTCATCACTCCCCTCACACACACACACGACCTTTCTAGCCTCTGATCATTCTACTCCCTACCACCATTGGAACAACTGATTTTTCCTTTATGTTAGATTTTTATTAGTTTGAACAAGATATGCCTAGGTGAAATAATATTTTTTTTCTCTCTCTTTCTCCTTCCTTCCCTCCCTCCCTCCCTCCCTCCCTCCCTTCCTTCCTTCCTTTCCTCCCTCCCTCTTTTGCCTAGGCTGGAGTGCAGTGGTGTGATCACAGCTTACTGCAGCCTCGACCTCCTGGTCTCAAGTGATCCCCTACCTCAGACTCTTGAGTAGCTGATGCCACAGGCATGCACACCACCATGTCAGCCTACTTTTTGTATTTCTCATAGAGATAGGGTTTCACCATGTTACCCAGACTGGTCTTGAACTCCTGAGCTCAATCAATCTGCCCCCACTTAGCCTCCCAAAATGCTGTAATTACAGGAGTGAGCCCCCATGCCCAGAAGAAATTTCCTTTGCATTGCTTTTCTTGGCATTTGTTGAACTTCTAGAATCTATAAATCTGTGTCTTTCACCAAATTTGGATAAATTTAAGGCATCATTCATTTCTTCAAGTAATTTTCTGTTCCACTTTCCCTCTCTTTTCATTCTGGGATTCCAATGACATTTGTGGTAGAAATGTTGGTATTGTCTCACTGTCCTTGTCCTTTAAACAATTACTATTGTTCTACCTTCAAGTTCAGGGACTCATTTATATGTCATCACTAACTTACTGTTAATCACAGCCTGTAATTTTTTAAAATTTTATCTAGACTATGGGTCTATTTATGAGAAAATTGGTACAAATGAGCTACTTTACCATTACTGAAAGCAGAACTCTCCTGAAAAAAAAAAATGTTACTAATGCATTACTTTTAATTTTCACTTTCATTCTCTAAGGATATTTTAAAGGGTATAGACATCTTGTTTGACAGTTATTTTCTCATAGCACACATACGCATGAAACAAAAATTTGTTTTCTGGCTTACTTTTTTGTTAATTCAGAAAGTATTTGTCAATTTTATTCCTGCTCCTTTGAAGGTAACCTTGTTTGACTTGGCTCTTAAAGGGTTTTGTGTTTTGATTTATTGTTTGGTTTTATTTTTGTATGCATAAATATGGGTCTATTTTTTATTTATCTTCTTTGGCATTTCTTAGGCTTTTTGGATCTGTACTTGATGGCTTTTGTAAATTCTAGAGAATTCTCAGTCTTATCTACTTAAATGCCTCTTCCACATTCTCTCCTCTCCTTTTGTAACTATAATTAAATGTATGTCAGACTTCTGACTGTATTTTCTATATCTCTTACCCCCCATTCATTCCTTTCTTTCTTAATATTTTTCTATCACTTCCTATTATTTTTTCTCCATCCTGTATATTTCTTTTGATATGTCCTCTTTTTACTAATTTTCTCTTTAGCTACATGGTATTTGCTATAAAACTCATTTGCTGATTTCTTTATTTCACCTACATTTATTGTTCCAGAATGTCCTCTTAAATCTGCCATATCATTACCGGAAATTTCTGTTCTCTGTAAAAAATGTCAATATTGTCTTTTTTTTTTTTTTTTTTTTTTTTTTTTTGGTTTGAACACAGAATAATTATTTAGCATAATTATTTTAAAGATTGTGTCTTACATTTTCCTTGTGAGCCCCTATGAGTCTTTTTCTAATGTCTTTTTCTGCTAGTTTCGTTTCATTTTGTTTTGCCAAGCAATAAAACACAATCTCTTATCTCTTTTCTATGTAAGGCGTCATATGGAGCAATATTTTTGATCCTATTTGATTCTCTCATCAACTGTATTATTATACCCATTCTGAAAATGAGAAACCTGAGGCTTAAAGATGTTGAGTAACTTCTCAAAGCCACATGGATATAAGGAGATCCTTGGAATTCAGAACCGGATCTATTTGCATATAAAGCTAAAGGCTGAGCTTTTAACCCTTGGCTACCTGGAAAAAGTTGGGCTTTTCCCAAGTGGCAGAGCCAAAATCAAACCAAACCATTGTTACGGATGGATATGGTAGTCAATGCCAGTGCTACATCCTTTTTCAAGTTCTCTATGCAGACAGATTTTGCAGCAGTGCACTGACTGTGAGCTGCTTTTGGTATGTGATCTGGGACTGGACAGCTGGCTCCTTGAGTGATGAAGCTGAAATAAGGAAATGAAAAATTTTATTTTCATTTTAGAGAGGCTTCTCTGAGATTTGGGGTTAGGCAGTGGTAAAGCACCTATCACTTTCTGCCAAGGCCCAAAGCAGCCGGTAACAGCCAGCATACCTGACCCCAGGGCTTGCTTTCTTGCCAGACACTCCAAACCTCTCTATATAGGCTATTGTCAAAACAATAGCAGCAACAGTAGCAAAAAATAACATTTATTGAACACACTAACTGTGTGCTTATCACTGTTCTAGAACTTTATATTTATTGATGCATAAACATCCTTACAACAGTGCTATGAAGTACATTGTATTAATATTTGGATTTTGCAGATGAAGAAACCAATGCACAGAGAGGTTATTTAACTTGCCCAAAGTCATCGGAAATAGCACAGCTATTTAGAGTGAGACACAGCTCACATTCAGGGCCCACCCCAGAGTCCACACTCTTAACTACCAGTTAATTACATTGTTAATTAATTCATTTTTGTGTTGGTGGTCCTGTGGTGAGGGAGAAACTGTGTAACTATCCTAGAAATAAAATGCAGGATGGGAATGGGAGTCTGAAAGAAGTCAAGTCTTGGATCAACGGAGAGCCAAGAGCCGGGAGTTAAGGAAGGGTCAGTGGTGAGTGAAAAGGTCCAGACTGCCCAGCACACTGGTGCAGTGGCTCACACCTGTAATCCCAGGACTTTGAGACCAGCCCAGGCAACATAATGAGACCCTCCTCTCCACAAAAATAATTAAAAGTTAGCTGCGCATAGTAACATGTGCCTGTGACACCAGCTACTTGGGAGGCTGAGGTGAGAAGATCTTTTGAGCTCAGGGGTTTGAGATCAGCTTGGGCAACACAGCAAGACCCTGTCTCTACAAAATATTAGAAATTAGCTGGGCATGGTGGCGTGCACCTGTAGTCTTAGCTACTCAAGAGACTGAGCTGGGAGGATCACGTGAGCCTGTCAGGGTCACCTGAGCCTGGGAGGTCAAGGCTGCTATGAGCTGTGATTGCACCACCACACTCCAGCCTGGGTGAAAGAGCAAGACCCTGTCTCAAAAACTAAAAAAATGTAAAACTCTACACCATCCTAGGTGGTGGGGTATAGAGGTGAGGGTACTGCCATAGAAGATTGCAAGAAGAGGACATGGAAATGATTATCAGCAATGATCGTGCCTGAAAAGCTGTGGATCCAGCTGCATCATGGAGGCTGAGCCAGAATTTCTCTTATTTTTTGCTTTTTTGTTTTTGCTTTTTTCACGACAAAGTGTCATTCTGATTTCCAGGCTGAAGTGCAGTGGCATGATCAAGGCTCACCGCAGCCTGGACCTCCCTGGAGTCTGAATTTCTACTTAGCTACTCCCAATAAAAACGTGTATGTCTTTTGAAAGCTGCCTTTTACAATTGATTTTCCACCGACATTTTTAATAAAAAATTAAGGCTTTCGCTCAGAATCTCTTATGCAACAGTTCTTCCATATGTAGAGGTGTCGGAACTGACTCAAGTGTTTTATTGGTGAAGAATCTCAGAATCTGGCAATTTTCACCTTTATAAAGAATGTTAGTTTATTATTTATTTATGGCTGTTCTCCTGATTTCCCACTTGCTTTCCTTCTTTGTCTATTTGGTGGTGGGCCTACCCACTGCTGCGGGCTCCTTTCAGCTGATAATTGTCCATCAGTTTTTACTTACACTGAGTGGTGGATCTGGAGTCAAGGAGCCCAGCTGGGTTCCTAGGTAATAGCAAAAATGTCCTGTGGGTGGACTGTGGAGGTTCATGCCCTGAGCTGGGCATCCCCACCTAGGCGTTCAGGCTGAGCCCAGCCAGGGCCAACAGTCTCATGGGTACAGGGCCTGAAAATAGTGCCTTTGCTCAGAGCCAGCAGATGGCTAGTTCTCTCAGGAAATGCCACTCTACTTGGGGCTGTCTGGCTTCCTTGACTGTGTGGGGCTGGCTCTGCTTTCTTGATGGGACCTGGGAAATTCCAGCTTCCCCAGGCTCAAAAGTCCCTGCCCCTGCTAACTCTAGAAGACAGAAATTCATGTAAAAGCTAGATTCACGTAGAAGCTAGATTCAGTCCCAACCTAAGCTCTCAGGCTTCTCACTATGCTGGACACTCCCGATGTCAGGTGAAGCCATGTGGGGACATCTAGGCTTGTTCAAGGTCCCTTGCCAGGCTCCACATAAAGCAGACCCTTGTGTGGGTGAGGCATGGTCATAGATGATCTGGATAGTGAATGGGGAGAAAAGCAGTGAGGTTCAGGGGAGGAGCACTGGCCTGGGAATCGGAAAGTTCAAGCTTGGCTTGCCTCTGCGTTAACTCTGGAACTTCTCAAGTGCTGAACTAGTGGAACCAAGGGCGTCCTCAGATCTGGCCACATGAGAAAGCAGCAAGGTGCAGGAAAACAGCCACAGACATTACAGTCCACCAGACCACCGTTCGCGACCAAGTGTGCCTGTCACTCACTCATGGCTTTGGCCAAATCTTTTCAGTGTCTTCATATATAAAACGGAGCTGGTGATGCCTGACCTGCTCCTCAGGTGCCCAACCAGGAGACCCTAAGACAACATTTCTCTAAGCTTCAAGCAAAATCTTGACACAGACTTGGACTGTCATGCATTACTGGGGCATGATGACCACATCAAAGGAGCAAGCTTATGGATTGAGTGTCAGCTGTAGTTCTCATTCACGCTTCACAGCCACCATGTGGGGCAGGTGTGACCACACCTGGCAGGTTTCAGACAGGAACCCTGAGAGCATATTAGGTTATGGGCACCATCAGAACTGGAAGGATTACTTTCAAGTCCCATTTCTAGCACACCTGTAGGGTCTCAATGTGTGTTTGCTGAGTGAAAGAAGGACCTTCCCCACCCCACTCATCCTATGTTCTTGTGTGTCAACTATTCACCCTTGGAGGGCAAAGAGTGGGGCGCCTCCTTGGCCTTCGTTCTGCAGTCACTTTTCATGGGGAGAGTGCTCCCTTTCTGACCTCCTGAGATTCCAGTCACTGGCATGAAAACCCATCCTTGGCTGCTTCACTCCCTGACAGGTGGGGAGTGATGCCTTTTACCATTTATGAAAAAAATGTAAATGGTGACAAAAGCTATTTTTATAATGTTTTTATCTATTCCATGACTGACATCAATAACACATAACAGTTTCATTGACATTGTATCGCATCCAATGGGCCCAGTGACCTGATTCAATGTCAGTGGAAAAGCCTCGTACATCATCTCCGTGGCTGAATTGCAACAGATCCATTACCAACGCTTCAACCCCAGAAGTGTCCCGGAACCGATGCCAAGTCCATTTCAAGTCCTCCTTCCCAATCTTCCTGGTTTCTAACTGCCTTAGCTCTCTTACCATGGACTCAGTCGCCCTTTGGCTCACCCCCTTAAACTGTTCCATCCCTGGACTTACCGAGTTTCAAGGGTCAGGACAGGTCTGCATTTGGTACTGTGTGTCACACAGTAGGAGCTCAATTTATGAATAAATGAGAGGGGGAATGGCGGGGAGGAGGAAAGAATGTGGGTCTACACCTCAGTTACAGCGTAAGTGCTTGTGCATGGTTCTGTGTTCCTTGCAGCACTAGGACTCGGCTAGAACATCCATAACCACTCAGGGTCCTTGGAGGAGTAAAACTTATTCTCATTTCGGCAGCTGGCTCTGGTAGGACTGAATCTAGTCATGGTCAGAAGAGAGAAAAGGATTTAGGACATTTTTGTAAAATGAAAACCTACTGTGGGAGAGAACTTCCTGCCCCAGACTTCAGCGCCAGGACCTGAAGCCAGTCAGCACCTGAGGAAGAGGAGGCTGCCTAGCCAGGCACCTGTGCTAGACTCACAGAGAGAAGCCTCCCAGCCAGGCCCACCATGGTTCTCCTCATCTTCTCAGCTACACAAAATGGGAACGGACGTTGACTCTGCAATCTTATTACATGGGTTTAAGAGAGCCCTCACTAATATTGCAATATATGTGTCATTTGTCTCACTAGTAAGGCTGTTTAGTAGTCAAAACTGTAGAAAATTGAATATACACTTACTGTGTAAAAATGATATGCTTGGTTAGTGATAGTTTAAAAGAAATAAGTACATCTATCATAGATGAGCAGGCTGTCAGCTCTTTATATGTAAGAAAAATATTGAACACAAATGTGATGAATGTTGGGCACTATTTTACAAAAGTTATCCAACAAAGTTGGTTTACAGTAAGTTCTTCCAAGCAAAGAGGAAGATAAAAGGAAAAGAGAGAGACAATGCATAGAAGAAAACAAGAGATAGGGGGTGGGGAACAAGGGGAGAAACCAAGGGAAAAAAGAGCTCCAAAGTGTTGAGAGAAAAGGCCCTAAGCATTGTCCTCACTCTGGCATCGCAGTAGCCCTTCCCTGCTCCTGCATCCCTCTACTTGGAAAAAGTTTCCTCCCCAATGGGAGCTCAGATGGGGAGGGGTAAACCGACTGCAGAAGATTCCACGTCATGGAAAATGGCTGATGAACACTTGGTAGTTCCATCCCCAGGCCACCGGAAAAGGCAATCGGAATGGATTTTGCTATGGCCCGGAGGCAAAAGTCAGGTAGACTAAGAGAAGAAAGTTGAACTAGTGATCAACAGTCGTACTTGGGGAGTGGCTCCATAAATAATGAAGTTCCAGGTGGGAAGGGAATTCTAAAATAATGTGGGGAGCTCCCGTTGGGGTGTTGGGGTGCTAAGGGGGCTGGTTGTGTGACCTCTAAGCTGGGCCCTGGGATGGAGGTGGGCCCCTGTGTGGGGATGGAGCAGTGAGGAGGTCAGTAAGTCCATTGGGGTCAGCTCCAAGGAGGCCGGGGCCAGGGAATTCGGTGGAGGAGGACAGAGAAGACAGAGGAGGCAGGAGGCCCATTCCTGGAGGACATGGGACTTGACTGAGCTTTGAACCTGAGTGGGTAGAGAGTTCTTCCAGTCCGAGAAGAGTCCGAGGCAGAGGGTGCCCACCCTCCATTTGGTTGGAGCAGAGAAAGGGTGCATTTGAGGGCAAAGGTAACAGAGATAAGACCGGCGAGAGCTATCTGGCAGCATCTATCTTGGCATACAAGTAGGGCTTGAAATCAAATTCAAACGGCCTCCTTTGAGATCCAGTAGTTAGAGGGCAGCCACAGAGGGTGTCCGAGCCAGGCAGAGTGAGAGTGAGAGTGTGATAGAGTGGGGAAACTCATGATGGGCCGGGAGGGTGCTCTTCCCTCCCCAGGGCTTTGATCTCCAGAGATCAAAGTGCCTCCACCAGCACGCCCTCCTCTCCCACATGCGTCCTGCTATACCTCTGCACTGTCTGGGTTTCCCATGAGGGCAGAGCTTCAAAGTGAGACTCAGGGGCTGAGGGGAGATTCAGAAGCACTCAGGAGAGGAAGGTGCAGAGATGGGCCTGTGGGAGCTCAGGAAGGTGAGTGTCTCCTCTGCCCAGCTCAAGCTTAGGAGAAAGTGGGAAGTGAGCTGAGAGTTCTGTGCTTCCCTTTACCTCTTCCCTATTTCCCTAGTCTTACCCTCATTCCATTCTTCTTTCCTTCTCACTCTCTTCCTTCTTTTCTCCTTTTTCAATTTGAACCAACACTGGCCTGGTACTCACTACCTGCTAAGAATTGTTAGAAACAACTTGTGAGTATTATCTCGTTTAATCCTCATAACAACCTCGTATGTGGCAAGCACTGTTACCGAGGAATCAATGGGCTCCCTGCTTAAGGCACATAGAGGCCAACACATGACACCAGCTTTTGAGAAAAGAAAAATTTGTTTGCAATTCTACTGGCAAGGAAACAAGAAGAAACACTCAAATCTGTCTCCTTAAGCTGGAGGCTGGGTCGGGTTTTATAAGCATAGGGTAATGAGGTGTGATCTGACTGGATCTTGCAATGGGGTGATGCCGGGAGGCATGATCTGATTGGATCCTGCCGTGGGGTGATGCCAGGACTCAGTATGATTGGGTCCTGATCCTGCCATGCATGTCCACTTCTTAATTCAGTCCCCACTCTTTGGGAGTCCTTACACTCCCTCCTGCTTGCCCACTTGGCTCATCTGGGCATGCGGAGTTTATATGACCTTCAACCTGGGGGTTCATGGCAGCTGAATGACAACTCACAACTTTGTTACATAAAAGTTGAACCAGGTGGGTGTGGTAGCTCAAGCGTGTAATCCCAGCACTTTGAGAGGCCAAGGTGGGAGGATCATTTGAACCCTGGTTGAGGCTGCAGTGAGCTGTGACTGTGCCACTTCCCTTCAGCCTGGGCAACAGGAGTGAGATCCTGTCTCAAAATAAATAAATAAGTAAATAAATAAATAAATAAAAAGTTGGACCAGATTGGAAAGCAGTTACAGTACTATAATTATCCCCTTTTTATAGGTGAGAAAACTGAAGCTAGGGGGAAGTTAAGCATTGTGCCAAGTCACCCTGTAAGTAAGTGGCAGAGCTGGGATTTGAACTCAGTCTATCTGGTTCCACTGGCTGAACTTTGCTGCCTCTGCATAATTCTCCCTCCCCAAAGTTGCCCCCCTCAAACCAACAAACAAACACCAGTAATGTTCTGGAGAGACCCCAGGTGTTCAGTGAGAGTATTTTGACTCTGTCTTCTCCTGTCTGGAGCTTGTCCTTATTGGAGCTGGGAAGGTGGTTCCAGGGATGAGGGTGATAGGGTGGGATACAGGAAGCTCCCCTCCATGAAAGGCAGGAAGATTAAATCTTCACCCAGCTCTGGTAGTCCCAAACTTTATACCTCTGGGCTTGTATTCACTGTTCCCCCTTCTGAGTTTCCAATGTCCATCATACCACTGTGTATGCCCCTGCGTACCCATAGCTTAGATTCCACTTGTAAGTGAGAAGTTGAGATCTTTGCTTTTCTGTTCCTGAGTTACTTCACTTAGGATAATGGCTCCCAGCTCCTTTGAAGTTGCTGCAAAAGACATTATGTCATTCTTTTTTATGGCTGAGTAGTAGTCCATGGTGTATATATGTCATATTTACTTTGTTCACTCATCAGTTGATGGACATTTAGGTTGATTCAATATCTTTGAATTGTGAATTGTACTTTAGTAAACACATGTGTGCAGGAGTCTTTTTGATGTAATGAGTTCTTTTCCTTTGGGTATCCAGGAGTGGGACTGCTGGATGGAATGGCAGATCTACTTAGAGTTCTTTGAGAAATCTCCATACTGTGTTCCATGGTGGTCATGCCAATTTACATCCCCACCAGCAGTGGATGTGCTTGGGGATGTGATTTTTAAGGAAGGGATGACACTCATTACTGAAGTATGGTGAGTAGAGCCCTGGGTGTGGGTAGAGCCCTGGGCCAGGCCTGGAGGAGCAAAGGGAGGAAAGAAGAGGGGAGTCTTGACTTCCTAGGGGTTCATACTTAGGCAGCCCTGCTACTCTAAAAGTCTGAGGGTTCTTATACTTATCTGAGTTAGGAAATCTGGTAGTCATGAAGTTGACTTGCGTCTTTTCAGCTGGGGAGACAGAGATATGTGACAGGTTGGTGAGTGCCAGGGCCACTTTGGGTCAGCAGTGGCAGGGCTTCCTACATGTCAATGCACGCTCAACATTCAATTCATACCCAGCTCATTCCTCAACGAGGCTTCTCCTCCATGGGCAGGCTCCCTGCATCCCTCCTGGCCAAGCCCTCTCTTTCTTTACCTCCAGCGCTGAGGGGAGGAGGGAGGAAGAGAAGAGAAGGGGTGATTGCCAAAACCCTGGAGTCCATGCAAACCAAATGGAGGAGATTCTGTCTTCACTTTGCACAAGGCATGGAAGAAGCTGAGAGAAGGGCCAAGTGTGAGGTAGGCAGCGGCCCAGGCAGAGTCTCCATGCAGAATGTTCACATCACCCTTGGGACAGCCCGGCCAGCAAACCTGGCTTTAGTGCACCAGTGACCTTCTCATTGGCCCTGCAAATAGCACATCCTCACTGGAGCTCTGGCTTTCTTGCACAAATCCTGATGCCTCCTGAGATATCCTCCCAGCCCACTGCCCCTTCCATCATTGCCCACCCCTCCTCCACACAGGGAAACTGATGTGTGGAGTGGGACTCATTATGAAGTTGAATCCTTAGCCTTTTTCTTGGAGAAGGGACCTGCCCACCACTGGCCCTGCTATATGTGTCCCTTATCTGGTCCATCTTGAGCCACACAGACCCCAGACCACTGCCCTGAGGTCCCTCCTCGTCTGTGTGGCCGACTTCCCATCTGGGATCATTCTCACCTCTATCCTCCCACCCCATGGGTGTTCCAGAACTGTCCTCTTCCTCCTGCTCTCTTATCCTGTCTTATTTGTAGGAGTTCTTTATATATTCCAGTTAATAACCCTCTGTCAGTTTGCCATCTATTTGCTACACAGTCTACTATTTTAATTTTGCCTGTAATTTTTTTGCGGTTCAGAGTTTTACAATTGTGTTTCACTTATTTATTCAACAAATATTTATTGAATATCTACTGATGTCAAATTATCAGCCTTTTCTTTGTCTTTTTTACTTCTTGTTTGAAAAGAACCTTCTTATCTTCTTCTCTGATTTTATAGTAGTTTTTTATGTTTAGATTCTGTAATGCCTACATTTATTTTTTTCAAATGGTATGAGATAGGAATTTCAATATATATTTTTAAATGTATACTATATTTCATAGGCCCTCCTGTCTCTAGTCTTTACTAAGTTCTCATATGGACACAGATCTATTTCTGAATTCACTTTTCTGTTCTACTACTCTGTCTATTCTAGTGCTGATACAACTTGCTTTTTATCAAAATGGGATTAAAACATATTTTGGACAAACACTCCTTCTCTTTTATCTTTAAATTTTTTACAGTTTCTTGGCTCTTCTTGCACAGAAAGTCTTCTATTTAAATATCAGAATCAGATTGTCAATTTCCATGAAGAATTTTGTTTGTCTTTTGATAAATTCTAGGTTGAATTCATGAATTTATTTTGGGAAAAGGGTTAGATTTTCCATGCTGAAGCCTCCCTTTCATGAACACAGTTTCTGTCTTTGTTACTCCAGTTTTTGGCCCACCTCCTCAAGGTCTTCCTGGGAAGGACCACTGTCCTCAGATGTCTGTATATCTGAATCTTTGCCTTCCTACTAACTATACTGTCTCATCTCCTGCTATTGTTATACCCGGGTAGTGGGGAGAATGCAAGCATCCAGAGAAATCTAATGGCCCATTTATAGTTACAAAACAAATAACAAAGCCAAGACCAGGACTCAGGTCCCTAGACATTCACCCACCTCAAGGCCAGGCCCCAGCCACTGAACTACCACCTTCCTGTAGCTACTACCTCCCGCAGTGCTTCATCTCCATCCCTCACACCTCCCCGCTACCCAGCCCTACAAAATACAGCATTTTAAGCTACTGTATATGCACATGGCTGCCCATGAGCTCAGGACATTTCTTTGAATGCTTTCTTAGTGCTTACTGACAGCCAAGTCCAGTGTTATATGCGGGATACACCAAAATGAATAAGACCCCTGGCCTAGGGGTGCTCACAGGGAATGAGATGTGTGCACCCAAGTTACAGGTGTCACAAGTGTGAGAGGATGTCATAGTCTGTTTGCACTGTTATAAAACCATCTCATAAATGTGTGTCTTCTAAACCACAGAAATTTATTTCTCACAGTTCTGGAGTCTGGGAAATATAAGATTTTATTTTATTTAATTAATTTATTTATTTATTTATTTATTTATTTATTTATTTAATTTTTTTGAGATGGAGTCTTGTTTTGTTGCCCAGGCTGGCATGCAGTGGCACGATCTCGGCTCACTGCAAGCTCTACCTCCTGGGTTCATGCCATTCTCCTGCCTCAGCCTCCTGAGTAGCTGGGACTACAGGCGCCCGCCACTACAGGAGCCCGCCACTACATCTGGCTAATTTTTTGTATTTTTAGTAGAGACACAGTTTCACCGTAGTAGCCAGAATGGTCTTGATCTCCTGATCTCATGATCAGCAGTCCTCTCAAAGTGCTGAGATTACAGGGGTGAGCCACCGTGCCTGGCTGGGAAATATAAGATTAAGATACTGGCAGATTTGGTGTCTGGTGAGGGTCTACACTCTGGTTCATCTGTAGCACTTTCTTGCTGCATCCTATATGGTGGAAGGGGCGAGGCAGATCTCTGAGCACAAACTTATTCATGAGAACTCTGCCTCATACTCTGATTACTTCACAAGGGTCCCACCTCCAAATATCATTACATTGTCAACTAGATTTCTGCTATTAGTTTGGGAGTGACACGGACATTCTGATTATAGCAGAGGATGTGTCTGGGTATGTCTGATGAACTGGTGAGTGAGCAACTACGCATTGATTTGCAATGTAGGTTTTGTCAGGGGTGGGGATGTTTACAAGGGAGCCAGGAAGGAATCAGGATATACTACCAGATACTGATTGAACTGTACCCACTGTTTCTTGTGGACTTATAACTTAGCCCTGTAGAGAGAGAGGTGCTGTAGGCAGAGCCTAAGGGAAGGCACTTTTGCAGCCTTGGAGACACACAGGACCCAAGGAACCCTGCTTGATCATCAGTGCCAAGCACAAACCAGAGTAGGTGAACTCTGAAAATCTTTGGGCAGTGACGAGCCCAGGGAACATGGCCACCGTGTGACCCTATCAGCCACGCCCAGGCTGAGACTGGTATACCACCAGCACCCGTCTTCTCCTGAAGGCTCTGAGCAACTGCAGCAAGGGGAGATCCCCACTCTGGGGGACATCAATGTCCTCAGAGGCAAACAGACTCAGGTTTGAGTCCCAGATCCAATAATGAAAGCTTGTGGTCTTCATTACAGTACCAACTGCTAGAGTAGACAAACGGAAGGAAACTCTCCCTGATTCCTATGTGATGGGGATTCAAACAGTAGCTCAGTGGACATCTGACTCTGAAACCCGCATGCCTGCCTGGTGTGAGGTGTCCAGAGACCTTAACAACAGATTATTTGCCACTTTCCATGTGACCTGGTTCCCACAGAGGGTACTGCCCTGGGGTAGTTGTGTTGTTTTACTTGGAATCACTGATTTAAAGCAAACTGCAGGCAATTTGACTGGCACAACTTATGCCATATCTCTGTAGCACTGGTGCTTTGAATTACATAATGTTATTTAAATTGATATTTAATTTATGATAAGAGGGAACTAGTGGATCAGATAGAATAAAGGCAAGGGTAAAGGGTAAAATAGACACATGACCTCAGCCACAAAAGTTAGAGGACAAGGACCTACAGGACCTGGATGGCCAGAACGGAACCCAGAGAAGAGACTGAGATAGTAGAGGGGGGAGGAGAGAGGTGACCAGGACTGGAAAGCAGCAGGGAATGTGCAGTCAGCCTTGGAGGATAAAGGGGTGCAACTGGGAGTGAGGACTGGGGGCTGAGCCTGGTGCAGAAGAGCAGAGGCAGGTGTGAGGGGTAGTGGGTGGCTGATGGGGCACAGGATCGGGCCCTGAGATGAAGGGGATGCAGGTTAGGGAATGGGAGCCCAGTCGGTGTTGAAACCCATGGGAAGGCTCTGGCAGGGTTTTAGGAAGACTAAGGGTGATTGTGGGTTAATGAGAAACATCAAAGGAGATCAATAGGTTGGCCTGTGTGAGCAGACAGACCTTCCTAGAGAAAAACGAGCCCAGCCGGAAGCTCCGGGTTGTGGTCTGGAGACCTGTCTAGTCAAACCTTGATCAAGGCAGAGACCTCACAGACTCAGACAGAGAGAATGAGAACTCCTGCGTGGAGTCAAAGCCAGCCATGGCTTTTCATTCAATTTACATGTACCTGTACTGTAGGGCACTCATGAAAAGTGATGGGGAGCAAACTGAGAAAGATGAAAGAACAGAGTTCTTTCTGCAAAGTATAATCACTGTGCAGGATTCCTTTCCACACTCAAGCTCTGAGAGGCTGGAAGTCCAAGATCAAAGTATTTACAGGGATGGTTTCTTCTTAGGCCTCTCACCTTGGTTTTCAGATGGCTGCATTCTCACTGTGTCCTCACATGGTCATCTTTGCATTTGTGTTTTCTATGTCCTATTCTCATCTTTTTTGTAAGGCCACTGATGCTATTAGACTGAAGTCCACTCAAATGGCCCCATTTTTAACTTAATTACCCCTTTAAAATGCCTATCTCCAAATACAATCACATTTTTGAGGTACTAAGGATTAGGGCTTCAGTATAGAAGTTTGGGGATATACAATTCATCACATAACAAGGACCAGGTGGGATTTATTCCAGGTTTGCAACTTTGGCATGCTATGTAAAAATCAGTTAACATAATCCACCATACTAACAGGCTAAAGAAGAAAAAGCATGTGATAGTATCAATTGTTGCACAAAAAGCGTTTGACAAGCTTGCACAGGCATTAATGATAAAAACTTTTAAAAAACTAGGAATAGAGAAAAACTTTATTTTTTAAGACAGAATCTCACTGTCACCCAGGCTGGAGTGCAGGTTCAGTGACGTAATCATGGCTCACTGCAGCCTCAACTTCCTGTATTCAAGTGATCCTCCCACTTGAATAGCTGAGACTAAAGGCACACACCACTGGAACTGGCTAATTTTTGTATTTTTTTGTAGAAACAGGGGTCTCAGTATGTCCCCCAGGCTGATCTCCAACTCCTTGTCTCAAGCAATCCTCCCATCTCAGCATTCCAATGTGCTGGGATTACAGGAGTGAGCCTCTGCACCTGGCCAGAAAACTTCCTTGACATAGTAAAGAACACACATACACACACACCACACCCTACAGCTGATATCAAGGGAAGAATATCCACTCACATCATGCCTATTCAACATTGTACTGGAAGTTCTAGCTAGTGAAATAGAAAGAAAAAAACTTACTGACTGGAAAAGAAGAAATAAAATTTTCTCTATTTACAAATGACATGATTTTCTATATAGAAAAATCTCAAAACAGCCCTCCATTTAAAAAGAAACAAAAATCATGCTCCTAGATCTAAAATACTTACCATGTTTGCAAGATCAATACACAAAAATAAATTGTATTTCTATACACCAGACATGAACAAAATATTTTAAAAATCATTTACAATTATTAAAAACATACCTAGGTTTAAATCTAACAAATTATTTATAGAATCTGTTTATTGAAAATTATAAAATATGGATTAAATAAATTTAAAAAGACCTAACTAAATGGAGGGATATACCATGTTTATGGATTGGAAGATTAAACACAGTAAAGATGGCAGTTTTCTTTAAACAGATCTCTAGATTTAATAAAATTTCTATCAAAATCCCAGCAAGGTTTATTGCAGAAAAAGACAATCTTATTCTAAAGTTTACATGGAAAGAAAAGGGATCTGGACAAATGATCTAAAACATCTTTGAAAAGAAGTATAAAATAAAAAGAACCAGTCTAACCGATGTTAAGGGTTACTATATCTATAGCAATCAAAATAGTCTGGTTTTGGCATGGAGATAGATACATGGATCAGTGGAACAGAAATGGAACCCAGAAGTAGTTTAAAATATGCCCAAATGATTTCAACAAGGTGTAAAAGCAATTCAGTGGACAAAGGATAGCATTTTCAACAAATAGTAATGGTGCAATTGGACATCCATAGGTAAGAAAGTAAACCTTCGTCTAAATCTCACACCTTATACAAATTCAGACCAAAATGGATCACAGACTTAAGTGCAAAGCTGTATCTATTTCAGAATAGGAGTAAATCTTTAGGACCTAGGACTAGGCAAAAGTTTTTAGTCTTCTCACACACACACACACACACACACATTTTATGAAAGGAAAAATCGATACATTAGCCATCATCTAAGTTAAAATAACTTTTGCTGTTAAAAAATTGTAAAGATGAACAAACTGAGAGAAAGCATTAGCAAGTCACATATCCAATAAAGGCCTCATATCAAGAATGTAGAAGGAAGTCTTTAAAGTCAGTAGAGAAAATGAACAATCCAATTTGAACATGGGCAAAAAAACATGAACAGACATTTCACTGAAGAGGACATACAGATGGCAAAAATAAAAGAACATGAAAAGATATTCAACATAATTAGCTATGGAAGTAATTCAAGTTAAAACCACAATGAGGAAAACTCACATAACATGCAGAAGAGAAGGCTGTGTAAAGGCAGAGGCAGAGACTGGAGTGTTGCATCTTGAAGACAAGAAATGCCAAGGACAGCCATCTGGCAACTCCAGAGGCCAGGCGAGAGGCATGGAGGATTCCCTCACCCTGAGCCTTCAGAGAGCGCGTGGCGCTGCTGACATCAATTTGGGACTTCTAGCCTTCTGAACTACTGTGGGCAATAAATTTCTGTTGTGTTACAAAATTGCAAACACACAATGATATCTCACTACTCATCAATCAGAATGGCTAAATGAAGAATCCTGGTTTCAACATATGCTGGTGAGGATGCAGACAACCCAGACCCCTGCTCCACTGCTGATGGGAATGTAAAATGCTACAATCACTCTGGAAAACAGTTGGGCGTGTCCTCTAAAACTAAGTACCCACTTACTATACAGCCCAGCAATTATACTCTTGGGCATTTATCCCAGAGAAATGAAAAATCTGTGTTTACATAAACACCTTTATGTGAATGTTTATAGCAGCTTTATTTGTTATAGGCAAAAACTGGAAACTATACTAAGTGCATGCTTAGTTTTATAGGATACGCCCAACTGTTTTCCAGAGGGATTATACCATTTTACATTCCCATCAACAGTGGAGGAGGGGTCCGGGTTGTCTGCATATGTATATATCAAATATATATATTTGAAATAACAAAAGTACAGAGCTCAAGGATAGAATAGTAGAGTTAGTGATAGGACAGGAGTGGATATAGCTGTAAAGTTCTAGCACAAGAAAACCTGTAGTAATGAAACAGTTCTTCATCTACATTGTGGTGGTTAAAGGAATCCATATATCTGATAAAATTGCAAAGAACTACACACACAGACACACACACACATATAAGTAAATAAATGAGCACATGCAAAACTGGTAAAACCCAAATAATCTCTGTGGATTATATCAATATCAATTTACTGATTTGTTACTGTATTATATTTACGCAAGATGTTACCATTGGGGAAAACTGGGCGAAGGGCGTATGGAGTTTTCCCGTGAGTTTTCCTTCAACTTCCTGTGAATCTATAATTAATTCAAAACAAAACATTTTTAAGAAATTCAAGAGGAGACTTAGAGAAGAACTTTGTATGGATAGGAGGGATTCCAGGAGATTTACAGGTTGGAGGGTCACCAGTATTTGTTTAAACCAAGGATTTGGGTAAAATCACTCCAAGAATCTGAAGAAAGTTTCCACCTCAGCATTTAAACATCTGGTGGGGGAGGCCCTACGGAGTGGAGAGAGATGTAAGGGGAACTCTACACAAGGGAAAGTCCTGGCTGTGAGAGAAGAAAGTATCTCAATTAGGAAGGAGTGTGGACTGAGAGGATGCAAGCGAGAATTCAGTAAGTTGGAGTGAAGCCTCTGTGGTGTTTAGTGCTCTTGACGAGCTGTGTCAGGGTTGTGAAATAACAGGATGATGGAGTGATTCAGGGAAAAATTGGAGTAGTGAGCACAGGAGGTGGAAAAAAAATTGAAGATCTCTAGAAACTGGTCCTTTGCCAAGCCTTGATGTTGGGCGAGGGGGACAGCTGGACCATTTATTAGCTTGTTTACTCTATTACTAAAATAAGCCTAGCAATATTCTAGGTTTGAGGACCTGAGTGATCCTGGGGAAGAAGCTTCCTAAAGAAAACATTGAGGCATCTCAGGCTTTAATGACTCAGCACTGGAATTGGATTAATGTGATATGTGTGTGATTCACTACCTAGTTCTGCCACTATCTTGCTGTGTGATCTTCAGCAAGTTACTTGCCTTGTCTGAGCCTAAAGAGTATGTGTGTTGTTCCTTTTTTTCCCATCTTTTCAGCACCCTTTTCCCCTAACTGTGCAGTTCCGCCTCTAGACAAGAAAGAAGACTCCCATCCTTGCTTTGGTACTCCTGTAGCTGTATGCCTCCCAACGGGACAAGAGAATGTTACTGGATAAAGCCAATGCTTCCTGCTCTAGACCACAGCAGCTAGGTGGGCCCCCTGCCCAGATGATCCTAAGCCCACTTCTAGAACTTCATTGACTTCTTTTTTGGATCTTACCTCCCAAGTGCAGACCACACACTGGGCTAGAGTTGTGGTCAAGGGTCTGCTGTTTGCAAGTGTAGACAGAGCTGAAACTTGTGATCTTGGTGTCTACACATAAGAATTGAAGGCTGTTTATGAGGCAAGAGAGAGAAGAGTGGGAGAGGGAGTGGTCAGTAAGCTGGAGTGGGAGGGTTGGGTGCATTGTCCACGTGTAGCTAAAATTCCAAGGTGTTTAGAAATTCTAAACTCAAGCCTGACCTTCCATGTTGTTATGAAGCTTCATTTGTCAAGGTGGGAGGATATCATATTTTAAAAAATAGTTTGTAACGTGATTTGTAACATTTAGAAATGTTTGTACTGTCATGCTGGGCTCTGTAAGTGTTCAGATGGGGCCTGTGACAGTCGCCTTGGAGGAATGTCCCCTCCCTGATTATGTGCAGTTTGGGGAGACAGGGACTTCATTCCAATGCCTTCCTTCTATGGAAGCAGCAGAAGACCCTTGAGCCTGCCTCTTCGAGAGTCTTCTTTCTTTGTCAATGATGATTGACATTTCTAATGTTAGTGGTCAGGTACGTGACTTCAGCTCAGACAATCATATTCTTTCTTACTGGACTTGAGACTTGGGTGGAATGACTTTGACTAAAGTAAATTTCAGGTGATGTTCATTCTAGCAGGAGTGGATGCCTGAGTTGGGGCATACCTGTTCTGACTCAGGTCTTATAACTGGGCCCCACCTTCTACTCCAGACTCTCTTTCCCATAGGCTCTGGAAGTTCCTCAATATCCTTCTCATTTGTGCTTCATCCAACTGGCACATTTCTGTAGGTTACCATCATTTAATCCTGTGGCTATTTTTCTAGGCCTCAGATTTCTGTTTTGTCCATGACCTCACAGAGTCTTCTTGGCTCTGATGCCCAGCGGCTCATGTTGCAGAAGTTTCAGTAGCTACTCAGCTTTTCCAAACTAACAAGTTCATACTTGTAAATGGGCGGTTTCTCAGCTATTCATGCCCCCTAAATAGCATGAGCTGGGTAGAGCTGGGGGACAGGAGAATGAGTGGGGAAGGACATTGGACTTGGGGGGAAGCTGATATGTCCATGGCCTTGAAGTGGACTGCTATTGAGGAATTTCTGGGTTTGGTCTTTGTACCAAAGCCAACTGTGTGACGAACATTGTTTAATGGGTTCAGGATGACCCTAAGTTATTCCACCCGAAGGCCAGAAGAATCCAATTCCAGCTATGTGCTTTTCATTAAATGATCAAATTTAACCCAATCTAATTAGCTTACACTGGTGCCAGTTGGAGGCCCTGAAGATCACTGGATTCTTCAAGGTGGTGTGAGTTAGTATCTGCCCTGGGGAGCTCATAGGCTGCACACTGGTTTGACAGGCTTTCCCAAAGCACCTCTCCCCTCTTCTCGCTCTTACTCCTCCTGAGCAAGACAACATTTGCACCAACCTCCAGAGCCTAGAGATGCAACATATGCAACATATACATTTTAAGAATAAAAAAAGGTAGCTGATTTTTCAGAATCCATATAACCAAAAGTACTAGACCTTTCTACCCATCTCCACCCCGCTCCCTTACCCACTCCAACAATAAATATGGAAAGAGGGTGATTCAGTATAATTCCATTTGGCCAGGGCTGGAGTGGTGTCTGGAACACTCCTTCAGAATGATGGTAGACAAAACCTCTGTGCTATCCAGACTCCAGGCTGTGTGACTGGATTGCAAAGTGGTGGTGGTGTTGTCCTCCTTCTTACGTGGGGAGCTCTGGCAGTGAGTGTGGACGGGGAAGTTTGGAGGCTTGATGAGTTTGTTCTTTAGTACACAGCTCACTCTGTTCCTAGCCCCCTCTGCAGATGACAGGAGGTGCTAGACGGTGGAAAGTAAGATGTGTAGTGCTGTAGGCAGAAATTTGATATGGTGTAATTACTGTACATTAAAATAGATGGAATTTGGATTTGAAAGCAGAGCAGACCATATCTTACGTGATGATGAGAAGGGACACATCACCCCACACGGCATCGCATGTGCCTGAAAGAGCGTTCCAGCCTCTGAAAATGGCACATGGACCAAAACGTCCAAATAAACACCTCATTGCCGAGAGTGGGAGGGGGAGGAGGCTCTCACCGAGGCAGTTGAGAGTAGACGTGAATCAGAAACTACAATCGTATGAACCATCTTTTGGTTCAAACTTTTACTTGAATATGAGGTATTGCAATTCTCTTTTCAGAACCAAACTGGAGCCATGCTAATTCTTTTCTGGAGAGG
This sequence comes from Piliocolobus tephrosceles, assembly GCF_002776525.5. NCBI lineage: Eukaryota > Metazoa > Chordata > Mammalia > Primates > Cercopithecidae > Piliocolobus > Piliocolobus tephrosceles. The sequence goes on along the minus strand of NC_045454.1, from coordinate 26,255,029 downwards.
ATAGAGAAAAGCAATAGAATCTCCCAAGGTTTTACTGAACCACTTGTGCCAGGCTAGGTCAAGAAGTGATATGAGGAAGATACATGTTCTAAGGGGTTTGATAGTTTATTTGGCAATCTAAGGACCAGTGTAAATAATTTTTCAAATACAGACTATAATTGAATATTATTACACATAATGCAAGTAGGGATGTCCAAAACAAGAGCATGTGTTGGGAAGGTTCAACTTGAGTGGAGTGGATTCAAGTAGACAAAGGGCAGGAACATGTGCTATCTGATTGAAGGTGGGGGAACAGCTTGAGAAATAGTACACAGGTGAATACAGAGATGCTAGATGCATGCAGACATGGGAGGAAAAGAGGGAGAACACTTTGGTGGAATAAGACAAAGAGAATTCAGATGTCAGATGGGGATCTGACTAGAGAGTCTAGTGATGCCTTTTTGCCTATATCAACGCTCAGAGCTTCTGATCATGAAATATCAGGTTAAATCCTGGGTCAAGCTTCAGAGGGTGGGACAGAACCATGCGAAGTGTGTGCGATGACATTTTATTAGGAAGATTGCCATCCTAGTAGTACTGATTCTAAGGTTTTGGATTTTCCTTTTGTTCATCTATTGATCTTACTGCTTCAGCCAATGGAAAGACAGCATAAAGTAGCCTTAATTCCTCCACAAAGCATTACTGAAGTTTTAGAAAAGAAGATGCCACACTGGGTGTCCTGGCCATCAAGCTGGCTTTCTCTAACACTGAATTTCCTGACCTCTCCCCCACATGGCAGAGCTCACAGCTGCCACCACTGAGATGCACCTGTTAGGGTGATTTTCTGAAACTGCTCTTAAAAGACATTTTAAATATACAAGCGTCACTCCTGGAGGTAAGGCCATTTTGAATGCAAAGTGATCATCACATCTCTTGCAATCTATTTTTAGACTTCTTTCCTGGAGCCAGAAGAATATGGGCCAACTAGTTAAGAGGGAACTGAAAATAAAGCTTGGACTGCAGATGCCATCACCAGCATTCACGAGCTGAGATAATATAATGGACCATGTGTCTGTACTTGCGCCTTACCTCCCTTTTCCTCACTCCCTCTCCTTGAGACCTCTGCCAAGATTGACACCTGGATCATGAAGGGTGGAGAGTCAGCAGGTCTGCAGAAGGCCTCTTTGCCAGCTTGCTGTTCAAAACGACATCTGGCTAGGAGATCATGATTTAGCTCCACCCTCCACCTCCATCTCACACACAAACACACACACACACACACAAACACACACATATAAACACACAATTCTGCCCAAGTACCAATGAAGACAAATGAGGAGAAGAGGAAAGTCACACCATCACCCAAAACAGGGGCTAACAGACATTAATGCCAGCCAGTGAAAGGAATTGACCCTAGTACCACCAATGTATTTAGAAATACAAAGCAGAATGTGAAAACAGTTATAATGACATCCTTTTACTTGCTTTTATTTGTCTTTGACAGATCTGGTAGAAAAAAATGAGAAAGCCTAAATAATATGACTTTTACCTTATGCAGAATATATCTTTGTTTCTAACACATATATAGGAACTTATATTAGTCAACAAAAACTCAATAAACTTAAAAAATTATAAACATGCTTCACACATAATGTATTTACTTATTAAGTATAATTAAAGTAATAATGACAAATATTTTTAAAACAATAACAATTGTTAGGAAATTTAGCAATACTCTGTGAAATACTTTTTTGCCAAATAAAAATTCAAAATTTTAATTGCATATTTCTATTATATTTATAGAAAAGAAACAATGCAAAAGCTACAGATCAAATCTCAAAAACAAAGTTCCTCTCCTAGAAAAATTTAAAATATTACATACATCCATTATTTAGTAACATTTTTAACGAATTAAACATTAACTCAATGACATAGAAATATAACAACAAAACTTAACAGAAAATACAGAACCAAATAGAATCAGGATTTAAATACATTAGAAGAATAAGTGAATTAATTATATATATGTTTATTCTGTGCATATATATACATACACAAACACATGCAATATTTTAAACCTTTTTGTTTTTGGAAATGCTAGGGATTGCAAAAAAAGAGGAAAAATACATGACCAGTATAAATATTGGAGAAAAGGAAACAAAATTATCGTGATTTGCAGTTAAACACATTGTCTTTTTCTAAATGTTAAGACAATTGAACAATGATTCAAAGTAACATGAAGTGTAACTAAAATGAATGTCAAGATTCTCTTTGAAATTCAACAAAATGATTTTAAAGTATATGAAGAAATCAATTCGTCAAGAAAAAAAGTTATATCCGGTAATGCAGAAAGTCTTGCCTATATACATTATCAAGCTACAATAACAAAATCAGTATGGTTTGGCCTTTTTTTGACAGGCCAATGGACCAGAAAAAAAATTCAGAGGCATTCCTAGGTTTATGTCAAATGGAATTTAAAATCTGTAGGTAAAGGTTATATGACTCAGTCAATGTGTTGAGACAATGACCAAACATTTGCAAAAATAAATTTGGTGACTGATTTATGGAAATAAAATCTTTAAATGTAAATTATAAAATTTAAAAAAATTAGAAGCAAATGTGGGTATATATATCATTGACAGATAAAAGAATAAAGGGGGAGGCTGAGAAAAGTTTAATTCTAAAATGTGTAATACTTTGCCCAGTTTGTCTTTCTACTTTAATTATAGTACATTTTAATCCTAATACAATTAAAATACTTTCTATCATAGCAAATATATTAATTAGCTCATTTATGGTAGGTTTGTTTTCTTGCTTGGAAAATTGTATGTGTGTGTGTGTCTGTGTGTGTGTGTCTGTGTGTGTGCATGCACATATTAAAAACAAACACCCCCTGAAAATCAGACTAACATAACATTTAAGAGTATGGATTCTGCCAGTGTGGCAGACTTAATTTCCAACTAAGCGTGACCTTAGGCAATTTAATTAATCTTTTTATACTCAATTTACTTATCTGTAACATTTCTTAACTTATTGGGGTGTCCTGTAACATTTCCTAACTTATTGGGGTGTCCTGTAACATTTCCTAACTTATTGGGGTGTCCTGATAATTAAATTACTTGGAATATGTAAGGCACTTACAACAGTAGTTGGCAAATTTAAGTATTATATTTGTGGTATTATAATTATTAAAATACTACTAATGAACATGAGAAGGTTCTTTAGAATTGAAAACACACACGAACATTACTAAAATTATTTTACATTAATTTTGTTAAAATAAATGCAATTTAAACATTAATGAATTCTTATTTTTAACCATAAAATTGACAAAACCAAAGCATTTCAATTGTCAGCAGGTTTTCAGAGAAATAAACACTCTATTAATTGGTTTCAAACTGATTTTATTTTTTTCTTATTCTTAATTAAAACTTAATTTCAAACTTAGCAGTGCAACTTGGCAAAACCTAATAAAATATTAACAATACATATACTTTTAATCCAACAATTCTTCACCGGTAATACATCCTATGGAAATTATACATGGACAAACGTTTAGCTGCAAGAATGATCTTTCTAGTGTTTAGAAAATTGGCATGATTTCTTTTTTAAATGTCTCATAGAATTCACAGGTAAAACCATCTGAGCACAATATTTTATTTTCTGAAAGGTTATTAATTATTTATTCAATTACTTTAATAAATATGGGCCTATTCAGATTATTGATTTCTTGTGTGAGTTTTGGCAGAGAATCTTTTAAGAAATTGGTCCATTTCATCTAAGTTATCAAATTCGTGAGCATAGAGTTAATTCTAACATTCATTTATTATCTTTCCAATAGGTAAGGGATCAGTAGTGATGACTCCTCTTTCATTTCTGATATTAGTAATTTTTGTTTTCTCTTGCTCTTTCTCTGCCTCTCTCTGTCTGTCTTTTGGTTGCTTTAGCTACAGTTCTATTACTTTTAAAAATACGGTCAAAGTGTAACTTTTGAGTTTGTTGATTCTCTCTATTGATTTTTTATTTTCAATGTTATTTATTTCTACCACAATTTTTATATTTGTTTTCTTCTGCTTAATTTGGCTTTGATTTTGTCTTCTTTTTGTAGCTTCCTATGGTGGAAGCTTAGCTAACTAATCTTAAATCCTTCTTCTTTTCTAATATGCACATTTAATGCCATAAATTTCCCTGTAAGCACTGTTTCTGCTGCATCCCACAAATGTTGATAAGTTGTAGCTTCATTTTGTTCAAAATATGTCTTAATTTCTCTTAGTATTTCTTTTATTCATACTATTTAGAAATGTGCTGTTTAGTCTCTAAATATTTTAAGATTTTTCAGCTTCTTTCTGTTGATTTCTAGTTTAACTTCATTATGATCTGAGACCAGACATCATATTATTTATATACTTTTAACTCTGTTAAGGTGAATTTTATGACCCAGAACGTGTTATATCTCAGTCCTTGTCCCTTAGGAACTTGAGAAGAATGCATGCTCTGCTGTTGTTGGATGAAGTATTTTATAAATATCGGTTAGAGCGAGGTGATTGATGGTTCTGTTCAGTTTGACTATATTCTAACTGATGTTTTAGCTTTATGAAACTAAATTACTGATAGAGGGGTGTTGAAGACTCCAACCATAATAGTACATTTATCTATCAGCTTTTGCCTCATGTATTTTGGACCTCTGTTATTACACACATACACATGAAGTTTGGAGAATTAACATTTTTATTATAAAATGCCTGTCTTTATTCTTGATAATTTTCCTTATTGTGAAGTCTGTTTTGTCTGAAATTAATATAGTGTTTTATTTTTATTACTTCTAGTATGGTATATTTTTCTCCATCTCTTTACTTTTGTGTGTCTTTATACTGAAAGTGAAGTTCTTGTAGACAACGTATAGTTGGGTTTTGTTTTTATATCCACTCTGACATTCTCTGACTTTTAATGGGTGTATTTAAACCATTCAGATTTAAAGTGATTATTGATATAGTTGGACTAATAGCTACCATATTGTAACTATTTTCTATTTGTTGTCCTTGTTCTTTGTTTCTTTTCTTTGCTTACTGTCTTTTTCTGTTTTGAATTGAGTGTGTTATATGAGCCCATTTTCTCTTCTCTCTTAGAATATCAAGTATACTTCTTTTTACATTTTTAAGTGATTGCCCTAGAATTTGCAACATATATTTACAATAATCTAGGTCTACTTTCAAATAACATTATACCACTTCAAGTTTAGTACAGTACTGCATAACACAGTATTGCCGTTCCTCCCGCCAGCCCCTTACAACATTACCATCGTTCATTTTCCTTATATACAAGCTATAGACACTCAATATATTGTTGGTATTATTATTTTGAACAAGTTGTTATCTCTTATATCAATTAAGAATAAGGGAAATAAAATACTTTATTTTACCATCACTTATGCCTTTTATAAAGTTCTTCCATTTTGTATGTAGATCCATGTTCCTGACCAATGCTCTTTTCTCTAAGTTGATGTTGTTTACAAGAGTAAAAATTGGGAAACAGAATAAATATTCATCAGTAGGATAAAACCATGGTAAATTCATATAATGGAAAACTATTAAGCTGTTGAAAATAACTGCAAGTTTCCACACTTCACCTGTTCTCCATCTTCCCACCGGTAGATGAATCAGAGCTAAGGAAAGTTCACCAGGAAAAAAAAATTCCAGGCATCCTGTGAGCGCATTTCAGAGAGAATTAACCATCTCTACTTCCTCTTGTGCTTCTGAGAGTGTTTTCCACTGTTGGTGGAGTGACAGAGGCTGTGAGGAAGGAGAACAGAGTGCCCAACAGCGCACAGCAGGACACAGAATGCAGACCCGTGGGCTGGAGTTGTGGGGGTGCTCAGAGCAGGGTCCCCCATCAAACTTTGCAAAGTTCAGCTCTCACAACATGGGGTCAGGTGGCTGGAGAGGGGCTATTCCTTTGTCCTGTTAATTACTTGGGTTGTTACTACAGGCGTTGGGATATGACTGATTTCCCCCAACAAGCATTAACTTTGCCTACTCCTGATTCAGAAAACTAAGCTTTGTTGTTCTACTAGCTTCAGGAAAGGGAGAAGACTTTCCCAGAGGAAAAGGGGGGAAAAAGTATCTTTCTTTCTTCATAATTTTAGCACAACCTAGACCCTTGGAAGAACTTCAGAAATCTAGGTATGGGCAACATTTTAAAGATAACTTCAGGACTCAAAGTTTTCTCTGGAGTGCAGGGAGAGAAGCGGAGAGATCAGTACTCTCTGCAGGGGTTCCTGAAGCCTGTACCCTAAGCTGAACCTTAATAGGAGGGAAGCAACCCAGAAAAGTTCCTAGGAACCCTAAAGCAGTAGTACGTGGCACAGATTCCTTAAGAAAGGCCAGGAAAGGCAAGAAAGTCAGTGAAGGCAACAAGACTTTGAGCAAGCTGGTGAAATTTCTAGACAGTGGAAAGCCCAGGAGAAGCATGCAGCTCAATCCCTATGTGCTTGAGGGCAGTGTGAATCTTAGGAATGGACCCCCTTAAGCAGTGGAATGGACCGGTGACTCAGACTAGACATGGGGATAGGCACATTGGTGAATGTCAGATGGTATTGAGGATCAGACACCTGGCCTTCACTCTTGGAGCCCAGGCTATATGTAGCCCTAGAAGCAACATGTGTGGAATAAGTGAAAGAAACCCCAAGTTTTTCTTAACTTAAATTTCTATAATTCTTACAAAATGACTGCTCAAAATGGATGTTGAGTTACCAAAAATAAAGTTGTATTTATTAAATTCTTGTGGTTTTAGACTAAGATTCCAATTTGGTCATTTTAATGGGAATTTTAGCCCCAGACTTTCCTGGGGTGATGATGTGAGGAGAAGGAAAGATAAAGACAACTATTACCAAGTTGTTGGGTCTGAAAGTCCCATCCCACTAAGGGTTAAGGCAGACCATTTCTTATCCAAACTGAGGAAGCCAGCATCCCTCACTGTAAATAAGGAATTAATGAGTGCATCGAAGACAATGTTGAGATTGCATAAAAAATGAACAGTTCACACCTTATTTTTTCAAAGTTAACTTTTTTCAGCTTAAAAATCTGATAAATGATTTCAATTAACAGTTACAGAAAAAGAAAATTATATTGCAAATTCATGCAAAATCTTCCTTCAAAATCACTTGCTTAATTACACAAATCAATTCTTCAGACTGAAAATTTAGTTCTAAAATAGAAAGTAGGAATGTTTCAGAAGCAGTCATACGGGTAAGGTGAAAATCGCAGGGTGGTCTGCTCTGGCCTTTATTTTATAAGGATGAAAAAAGATAAATATCACAGAAATCTAGTCTTTTATGACCCAAAGTTGCTCCATAAATAACTCAGCATAGTGTAGTACATTAGAGTTCTAAGGAAGTGCTTCAGACCTCGTTCATCCTCCTCTTTGGACAAAAGTAACAATAGAGTCACTCTGAGACAGCCCCAGAATATGTTAGTTCTGGAGCAATTGAGAGTTGCCAAGCAACTCAAACGGGCATGTGGATGCTTTGTTATAATCCAAAGAAATCTTTGTCATTATCATTATAGCCATGATCATCACTGCCATTATTATCATTGCCATCATCATTATCATCACCATTGCCATCATCATCACCTAAGAACCTTGCAATCATTTGGATGAACCTTGATATGATAGAAAAGGAATTGGGGTTAGAAGGCCTAGATACTAAACTGACTCAGCCTTTGGCCAGTGGTTTCATTTTGGCAAATGTTTCCCTGCTCTGGGCCTCAATTTACGCATGTGTGGCTGAGGGGATGGTCTCAATAAGCATAGAGGACCCTTCTCAACATTCTCTATTGTCTCACACTTGCCCCTACTTTCTTAGTTCATGAATTTTTAAGGTCTTTGAGGGCAAAGACCTTGTCTTGTTGAACACGGTATCCCTCAGGGAGCTTGTCTGTGCTTGTCTTAGAGTATATGCCTAATACTCATTGGCTAGTGTAAATTAGAATTGAGTCTGTTTTGTTTTGCGGGGGATTGGGTGTGTGTGGAAGGGATGGAGAAAGACAGAAGAAGCAGTAAAATGCATTGCCTGTTTAGAGATGTAAGTTTTTCTCACCCTGTAATAATCCTGGGACTTTAATCTCTAAACCCCAGAAAACACATGCATGTTATGCAGCATGTTTGCTTGTATTTGACAGATTTATAGCCCTGTTTAAAATAAAAATAGGGATTACTTTTAAGTTTTATTCCTGAATCATGGCTGTGCTTTGGAGGGGGTGTGGGCCCTGTCTGTTTGATTCTCAGTGGTGGTGCTGCACTACCAGACCCACATTATTAATATCATTAATAACTGAAGTACAATCCTAGAACTGTCTCTGGCTACACAAACCCAGATACAACAAACAAAACTACCTCAAACATACACACAACAAAAAGGCATCAGTAAGTATAGAAGAAGGGAAAAGAAAAGAAATTTCCTAGAACACCCTTAACTGGAGGAAGCTAGGGTATTTGAGCGCAAACCTTGGTCTTGAACTTCTGGGCATCCTAGGAGATGACGAAAACAGAGATGCGGGGTCTCAGAACAACATCATAGCACTGCATGAAGAAAACTGCATTTCTTAGTCTATCAATTCATCTGTAAGATGCTCTGAGCAATACAATGAGCAAGAATTTTCTGTATCAGCCATTACTTCATAATAAATTATCCATTTTTAAGCCCATTAATGACTGAAAATACAACTTAAAATTTATTATTTCTCTTGACCCTTTAAGTCAGTTGGATGGTTCTGTTGATCTGGGCCAAGACCAGCTGATTTCAGCTGAGGCAACTCATACTCCTGTGGTCAGCTGGTGAATCAGCTAGGTTAGCTGTCCAGGGTGGCTCCAGCTGACACAGCTTTTCCCTGCTCCATGTGGTTGTTCTCTTATTCTCTAGCAGGCTAGCCTGGGTTTGTTCACATGGTTACAGGGTTCTGAAAGACCCTGGAGAGATACATAGGCCTTTTAAAGTTAGACTCAGAAGTGGCACAAGGCTCTTTCCTCAGCATTCTCTTGGCCAAACTGAGTCACAAGGGTAACCTAGAGGGTACAGGAAATAGACTATTTCTTTTTAAATTATCTTTTAAAATTTTCAACTTTTATTTTGGATTCAGGGGGTACATGTACAAGTTTGTTACCTGGGAGTATTGCATGATATTGAGGTTTTAGGTACAATTGATCCTGTCACTCAGGTATTGAGAAAAGTACCCAATAGATAGTATTTCAACCCTTGACTTCCTCTCTCCCTCCCCTCTCGAATAGTCCCCAGTGTCTATTCTTGCCAGCTTTGTGTCCCTGTGTACTCAGTGTTTAGCTCTCACTTATAAGTGAGAATGTGCAGTATTTGATTTTCTGTTTTTGCATCAACTTTCTTACAATAATGGCCTCCAGCTGCATCCATATTACTGCAAATGGCAAAATTTCATTCTTTTTATGGCTGCATAGTATTCAATCATGTGTATGTTCCACATTAGCAATAGACTATTTCTGCACGGGAAGAACTTCAAAGTTACGTTGCAAGGGTCATGGATACAGGGAGGGAAAATATTTGAGCCATTTTTGCAACCAACCTACCACAGTTAACCCTCTGTCTAAAATTAGTCATATCCTTTCCACAAACAAAATACATTAAACCCTCCTAAACCTCCCACACACCTACAAATGTCTCATCCAATATGGTGTCATATTCCAAATTTAACATCCTGTGATCTATATCTACTCAAGTTCAAGATGCTCTTGATTTTGAGAATTATGAATTATAAAGCCAAGCTATCAATCCCTGCACATCCTACATACAATGTTGAAGTGGATAGTAAAATTACAACAAATGCCCCCGCTGAAAAGAGGGAATAATGGGAGGTATGTAGCAGCCAATGGTTTATGGGCATTCTGAAACTCTACTGTGCAAATGGGGAGAGCATTACTTGACTAGGTCATGGTTCTAGTCTCTGAGAGTGGTTTCCCATTCATTGTTTTTCAAAGATCTTGACACCACTGTTTGAGATCCCACTTATTTTCTATCATTCTCATTGACTACTTCTAGAAAAAGTGGCCTGTCTTGGCAATGAGTTGCTTTTTCACCCTGCTTCTTGACCTTAAGAAGTTTGGGGGCCAGGAATGTCTTTATAATTCAAAATAAATGTTAGTTCTTTTATTATATACTGGTGGCATTTTGCCAATTCAATTCCATTAAAAACCTCATGGACCTTCTGTGTATCTATTTTTTACGCCATGCTTCAGATTCCAAAACTAAAAGAGCCTTTGAGAAAGACTTTTCTCTTTGAAGTTACTAGTTTGGGGTTAGTCCTCCATGTTTTTCATCTTCTCTTTAGTCTATCTGAGAACATCTATATAACATTTACAAGGCATTTTAAAGTCACACCTATGATTTGTTTCTTGTACTCAGGGCTCATTTTATTTTTTTTACTAACTTCTGGTAACAACTGATCTATTTTTCAGCATTGTATTTTGTCTTTTCATGAAAGTCACATAAATGGAGCCATACAATATGCAAGTTTTCAACACTAGATATACTCACTCAGCATAATGCCTTTGAGTTTTTGCTCTTATCAACAGTCCTTTTGTTTGTACTAATAAGTAGGATTCCAGTGCATAAATGTACTGCTGTGTGTCTAACCATTAAACCACTGAAGGAGATATAGGTTGTATCTAGTTTGGGGCAATTATAAACAGAATTTCTCTAAACATTTGTGGAGAAGTTTTAATGTGAACATAAGTGCTTTAAAAACATTTGTATAACGTTTATAGGATAAATGTCTATGAGTGAGATTTCTGGGTCAGAGGATAAGTGTACGTTTACCATTATACAAACTGAACATTCTTTTTTTTTATAATGCTTATGTAATTTTATATTCCTACCAGAAATGTATGAGAGTTCCAGTTGCTCTTCCTCCTCAGTAGCACTTAGTACTGTCGGTATATATTTTAAAAATTTTTAACTAGTCACACATGTGCAGAGGTATTCATTTCAGCTTTAACTTGCATTTCTCTAATGGCTAGTGATGAAGGTAATTTTTTGTGGCTTATTTGTCACACATGTATAATCTTCAGTAAAATGTTTGTGTCTTTTATCATTTTCTCATTGGATTTTTTTTTGTTTCTTATTGGATTGTTTTCTATTTTATATGCACTATGTATGAATTCCTTATCAGATATATTGCTTGCAAATATTTTTCCAAGTCTGTAGATATTTTCTGATCCTTTTAAGAATGTCTTTCAGAAAGAAAATATTTTAAATTTTGACAAAGTGTAATTTATTGATTTATTTTTAATTGATGAATTGTTATAGGTGTCATGTCTAAGAAGTGTTCACCAAAACCTTGGTCCTGAATATTTCCTTATATGTATCTTTTAAAAATTTTTATAATTTTGCATTAAATCCGTGATTGATTTTGAGTGGAATTTTGGTAGATTTAGATCAAGGTGTGAGTTTTAGATCAAGATTTATTTATTTATGCATAGTGATATCTAATCTCTAGCATTATTTATCAAGTCAATTGCTTTTATATCCTTGTTTGAACTTGAAAGTGGCTATTTCTTAGTTTGCTATTCTGTTCACTAATCTATCTGTGAACCCATCCATCGACACCACATTTTCTTGATTACTGTAGCTATATAATAACTCCTTTTTTCTTTTTTTCTGTGAGATGGAGTCTCACTCTGTCCCCCAGGCTGGAGTGCAGTGGCACAATCTCGGCTCACTGCAATCTCTGCCCTCCAGGTTCAAGCAATTCTCCTATCTCAGCCTCCAGAGCAGCTGGGATTACAGGTGCCTGCCACCACGCCCAGCTGGTTTGTGGGTTTTTAGTGGAGTTGGGGTTTCACCATTTTGGCCTAGCTGGTCTCGAACTCTTGACTTCAAGTTATCCACCCACCTTGGCCTCCTAAAATGCTGGGATTACAGGTGTGAGCCACCACACCCGGCCACTTTATTCTTTTTCAGAATTATTTTGGCTATTCTAGTTCACATATATTTTTTTTATAGCATTTATTTTATATAATAAATATAAAATTATTTTGGCTATTCTGGTTGATATATATTACATGTTTACATGTAAATACAATATATTATCATAAATATATAAGTTGTATATAAATACAAATATATATTATAAATAATCATATAAATCTGTAAGTATATTATATTATAAGATACAATTTATATTAAATATAATAAATAGGTATTTACATATAAGATTTATATATTATATATTATAAACTTTATATATGATATGTTGTATATTATGCAATATTTATATGTTAAATAAATAAAATATATATTTATGTATGATATATATTTCCATAATGCTTGTATATGATATATGTTTATATACATATATTTAAATATATAGATATATACATAATTATATATATCTTATATATAAGTTCATGTATATAAGATTCATATACATATGTATAATTTTGTCTACATCTAAAAAACAATCTTGCAGAGATTTTATAGGAATTATGTTAAATCAGTATATAAATTTAAATTTGGAAAGAATTGACAGCTTTATTGTATTGAATTTTCTAATCCATAAACATGCACTGTATCTCTTTAACTTAGATTGTCTTTCATTTTTTTCATTGACAATGTGCAGCTTTTGGCATACACATATAGTTAGATTTGCACAAAAGTGTTACACCAATTGAGAAATTAAAAATGATATTGTATTTTAAAGTATATTTCCACATGTCAAAAGTAATCAATTTTTGTATGTTGATTCTATATGCTATATATTTTGTTGAACTAACTTATACTTTCTAAAGTAATTTTTATAGATTGTATTATAGATTAAAGTAATTTAATGTCTACAATAATACCAACTCACTTATTTCAGTTGTTAAATTAACTAAGTGTAATGTCACAAATGGCAAAAACAGTTTAGACAGTTGGTCAGAAAATAACCAAAGATCTCATAGCCTTAATAGTCTGCATTTAATAATAACCACAAAGTGCTTAATATGTAAGAGTAGGAAATAGCTAATTTCCCTCCAGATTCTTTATTATTTTCTATGTAGAAACTCAAGTCATGTACAAATAAGCACATTTTTATTTCTTTCTTTCCTATCTGTATGCCTATTATTTCCAGTTCTTGCCTTATTGCTCTACCTAGATCTTCCAACACTACATTGAAGCAATTATTAAATATGGTTGTTGAATAGCAATGATAAGAGTAGATGGTATTGGTTTCCAATCTCAAGGAGAAAACATCAGTTTTTCACTATTAAATATTCCGTTAGCTGTAAGTAGTTTTTACAGATGCTCTTTATCAATATGAGTACATTTCCTTTTATTTCTAGTTGACCAAGAGTATATATAATGAGTGGGTATTACATTTTGTTAAATTATTTTGTATCAATTGATAAAATCATGTGATTTATTTATTCTTTAACATGATAATATGGTAGATTATATTGACTGATTTTTCAAATATTGAGCCAATCTGGTATTCCTGAAATAAACTTCACTGGGCAAGGTATGTAATTAACATGTGTTATGTATTTATTTTGGGGAGTGCTATGTTTTTTGGTGTGTGTATGTATATAATTGTTTATAATTCTTGATAAATTGATCCTTTTGTCATTATGAAATATATTTTATGTCTATATTAATATAGGCAATCCAGCTGTCTTTTGTTTACTATTTGCATTGTTTACTTTTTATCTTCTATTCCAAAATTTGCTGTCTTTAAATTTAAATGGAGTCTGTTGTAGACAGCATATAGCTTGATTGTTGTTTTCCTTTGAAAATTCATTCTGCCCATATCTGTCATTTAATTGGAGAATTTTATTCATTTACATTTAATATAATTACTGGCACAATAATATTTATGTCTGTCATTTTGATGTTTGCTTTCTTTATATCTTGTCTTCTTTGTTACTCAATTTTTCCATTACTGCCTTTTTGTGTGAAGAGTATTTTTTCTTCTGTGCCATTTTAATGCCTTTGTTGTTTTTCTTCTTATATATTTTTTGAGTTATTTTCTTGGTGGTTTCCTGAAGATTGTCAGTAACATTTAATTTTATAACAACCTTCCTTGGATTAATACCAATTTAATTTCAGTAGTATACAAAAACTCTGTTCCTATATAGCTCCATTTGTCTCTTCCTTTGTGCTATAATTATCACAAATTACATCAGTATACATTGTGTGCATATCAGCATACATTTACAATTATTGCTTTGTGTAGCTCTCTTTTCGATTGTATAGCAGAAAAAAGTTACAAAAATATTTGTACTATATTTTGTATTTAGCTACGTGATTACCTTTATCAGGGTTGTTTAATTCTTCAAATATATTCCACTTACTGCCTGGTGTTCTTTCATTTCATCTTAGACTCTTTTCCATATTTTTTATACAGTAGGTCAGCTAATGATGAATTTTCTGCTTATCTGAGAATATCTTAATTTCTCCTTTATTGTGAAGGATTTTAAAAAATATATATAGAATTCTGTTTTGATAGGGTTTTTTTAGCATTATGAGTCTGTCATTCTATTGCCTTTTGTCTCATGATTTCTGATAGAAATAAGATGTTAATCTTATTGAAGATCTCTTGTACAAAAAATTGCTTATCTCTTCCTGCTTTCAAGCTTCTTGTTGTCTTTGGCATTCAACAGTTACGATGTTACATGTGGATAACCTGAAGTTTATTTTTCTTGGAGTTTGGTAAGCTCTTCGAATGTGTAGACTAATGATTTTCCATCATATTTGGGAAATCACACCCTGCAGTCTGAACTCCCATCATATGTATATTAGTATGCTTGATGTTGTCCTACAAATCTCTGATGCTGTCTTCATTTTTCTTCATTCTTTTTATTCTTTCTCTTTCTCAAATTGGATACTGTCAATTGATCTATCTTCATGTTTGTTACATCTTTCCTTTGCCTTCCTAAATCTGCTGTTGAGTTTGTCTAGTAATTTTTTTTCAGTTATTGTACTTTACAACTCCAGTAATTATATATACATATGGATATAATTTCTATAGATTTTATTTGTTATATATTTATTTAATTTATTTAATTTTTAATTTACTTAATTTATTATATATATAATTTCTATCTCTTTATTGATATTCTATATTTATTATGGAATGTCATGCTTTAGGTTTTCAAACTTAGTTTCCTTCTACTAACAAAACATATTTAAAATCACTGACAAAGTATTTGCTAGTAAGTACAATGTCCATACTTGCTCAGGTTCAGTTTCTATTTATTGCTTTTTTCCTATGTATTGGGGACATTTTCTTGGTTCTCTACATGTCTTTAAATTTCTGTTGAAAATATTTTAAATATTATAATATGTCAACTCTGGAAATGAGGTTCTTTCTCTTTTCTCAGGGTTTGTTATATTTGCTGTTTGCTGTAATTGCTGTTTGTGTAGTGATTTTTCTAATCTACTATTGTAAAGCCTGTATTATTTATTGTGTGTAGCCACTTAAGTCTTTCATTAGTTGGTTTAGTGGTCAGCTAATAATTGGACAGCTATTTCTTTAAACACTTGAAAGCAATAATTCTCTCAGTTTTTGTTTAAGGACTCCACATGACCATTGAGGCATACTTTAAACACTCATCCAGACAGTTGACAATTATGCCTTTCTGCTTGTACAGAGCCTCAGGTCCAGCCAGAGGTGAGTCCTTAGGGACTTCTCAAGTCTTCCTTTATCATACACATAGCTCTATGTATCTGCATGACTTTCTAGATTTACAAGAATATGTCACAACTTTTCAAAGCTCCTATGGATGTATCATTACCCAGCTTTTCCTTTTAAATTAGTCTATTGTTTTTCCAAACTGTCATCCATTTCCTTGGGCAGCCACAGTGTTAAAACATTTGCCTGTAAATGTTTTTGAGAAACTCCCTCTGGGATGAAATTTTTAGTATCAAGTATCAAGTTAGGTCAAATAAAGACAGGATGTCATAGTGGACCTTACAGGGAGCTATCAGACCAGTCAAATTCTGACAATCCTTTGACCATGTGTTTCTTTTGGTACTAGAAATGTAAGCTATTGTTTTTCAAGGCTACTTTTGTGCTGAGGACTGGGGGATAGAACTAGAATAACTTAAAACACCATAAAATTTGCTGTTACACTAAGAGTCAGCCGGTTTTCTTCTATAAACACTTTGTGGTTGTTGAAAGCCTTTAATTAATTTCCAAAGTTCCATAAAAGCTGATCCTAATCATATATTTTGCTAGTTCCTTTTCTTTGGTTTTATGTAGGGGCTAAAAATTTACAGAAGTCCTTACTGCACCATTTTTACTAACACCATCCACTTCTATCAATTTGTGCTCCATACATTTTGTAGCTCTATTGTTTATTTATCTACATGTTTAGTATTCCTATTAATTTTTGATAGAGGGACACTTTTGCCATTATTTAATATCGCTTTCTGCCACTGGAAATATTCTTTGCTCAAAATCTACTCTATATAGTATTAATGTAACCACTCCTTTGATTTTCTCTTCTTTTCTAAAGGATATTTTCTCTGGATCTAGAATTCTTGTTTGAAAATTATTTTATTTTAGCACTTGAAAAATATTGTGCCACTTTCTCTGGCCTCCCTGGTTTCTGATGAGAAATCTGTTGTTATTTGAATTTTTTTTCCTCCATAGATAATGCATTGTTTCCCTCTATCGGATTTCGAGATTTTAACTCTGCTTAGTTTTTAGACGGTTAATGTGTTTTGGCATTAATTTTTGTTTTGTTTTGTTTGTTTGGGTTTGCTTCACTTCTGGAATCTATAGGTTTATGCTTATTGTCAAATCTGAGAAATTTTCAGCTATTATTTCTCCAAGTACTTTTTAAGCACTCACTTCTTTCTCTTGTCCTTCTGGGACTCTAATATTAGAAACAAATGTTGAATCTGTTGTTACAGTTTTCATAATGCAAGTTGCCATTTGTCTATCTCCTATAATAAATTATAAGCTATTTTTTTGCTTTCTTAAAAGTTCCTCACTTTTTTTTCTACAGCTCACGTTTCATCCAGCCCCAAAGCCAATGCTACATATTTCAGGTTTTTGTTACAACATTCACTTTTACATACCAATTTCTATATTTTTTACCTCTTGGGGCATAACCATTCTAAAATTAAAGACTTAAAATCACAACCATTTGCAACTTTTCATGAGTCTAAAGGTCAGCTGGATCATTTTGTTTACTGGTTCTGCTAATGTATCTATGGCTAGCTACTAGACAAACCAGAGAGTGCCTGGTACAGAGTACCTTCTAAGAAAAAGAAGCTGAATGACTTGACTCTGGTCTATATGTTCTCTTATCCTCTATCAGTATAGCTTTCACTTGTTTCATTAGTGGTGGCAGAGTTCCAAAAATTGGTAAAACCACACAGTCTTGTGAGGTCTCATCTTGGCACTCACACACTGCCCTGTCTTCTGCATTTCATTGGCTAAAGAGATTCACAAAACTGGTTCACATTCAAGGGATAGGAAAATAGACTCCATCTCTTCATGGGAGAACTTACAAAATCACTTTTCAAAAAGAGCAGATACAGTGAGAAAAAAGTTTAAGTCCAGTTTCCCAGTGAACCTACATTATCAGTAACAGTTTGGCCAAAACAACAACCACCACCACCACCACCACCACTTAGAGATCTTCTTCGTGTGACTGGGACTTAGACAAGGCCAGGAGTTCAATGTTGAAATGAGGTTCTGGGAAGAAAAGTCCATGGGCTTTAAAGGTGAGAGATGGGTGTTGCAGAGGTTCTTTGAAGAGCGTGGAATACACCCAAACTCCAACATTTGAAGATGCCCCTGATTTGGGTTACCTACTTGCAGATTTATTTAAATGCAAGATTTAAAGCATACAATATTGCTAATGCTGCTGTTTGCAGTCCTGGCTCTCTCTGGATGAAATAATCAAAGAAGCTCAGTGAGCAAGAGGAAAAGCAGCAACATAAATAGGGGAAAAAACAAGAGAAAAGCAATAAGCAAGCGGGCTAAGGCAAAGGATGGAAGCCCAAGGGTGTAGAAATGGTAGTGGAAGACCTAATCTGTTAGTATCCTAATGAAATATGTGGCTGTTGTGGCCTTATTAAGACCTTCACTCTCCAGGACCATATGAAGCTGGACTGCATTTGGAACGGTCCTGGTAATGCTTTCTGAAAATACAGTGTGTTGGCTTCTACTGAGAGCCTGGAGCTGTCAGTTCCTCAGGAGGTTCCAGGGGAATTGGGAATTTCAATAGGCTTCTGTGGATAATAATAGAGCTGGAAAACATATGGACTCCCTGCAGACTAGGAGCCCACAGTTGATGCAAAGAGGACATCATTGGTTTTTGAGAGCAGCAGAGAAATCTTTTATTGGAGGTCACCCAGCAAGATCATGGATGTTGCTCAGTGGGTCTGCACTCATAGGAAGCATATGATCATGGACAGTGCAATGTTTTCTGGCTCCAGAGAGTCGAGAATCTTAAAGGTCCTCTTACCCATCATGAGAATTCATTCCAGAACCTTCTGGACCCCTCTCAGGTACAGGTAAGAAGTGTCTATTCATTGAGACCTTCTAATGCACTTTGGGGTGGTGGTTAGAATCCACTTATTTAGTCTGCTGTGACCTCTGATAGCTCATTGGGGACTATCCAGAGACTCCATGAAGCTGCACCTGGCAGCAGAAATGCTCTTATTCGAATGGGTTCCTCAGTTTCTGCTCTACTGTATTGAGCTGTGTAGCTTCATGTAATGGCCCCAGACATGGAGGGATTGACTGTTCCTTCTGTAGAGACTCCAAGATAATAAAAATACATATAAATGGTCACAGACCCATTCACAGTGGGGTTGGATGTCAGAATGTCCTCAGGGCCTTGGCACAGGAAAGTCATTCCCAGGCAGTGGGCTTAGTGAACCACAGTCCTAGACGTGGAATACGTTGTCCTTCTTCTTTTTACATCAATTTGCCTTTTTTATATTAAAAAAAAAAAAAACTGTGAGATTGGGTCATTGCCTGTGCACTTCTTTCTCAAGAACTGACACATCCAGTGTGAATGAAGCTAATGATGACAGACAATATTTTAACGTTAATTAGATATTCCATGTGTCTTGGTTCATCAGAGAACTATTGCTCTTTTATGTATCAGATGAAAGCAGAGTTCTTGCTTGGAGAAAAACAGAGTACACAGTCAGAAAGGAGAGTATTTTCAGTGTTGTAATTATTCAAATGATTGTTGCTTTTTAGAAAAGCAAAAGATTTTGAGAGGGCATGGGGATACTTAGCAAGAACACAACTGCATGGCAGGAAGCCACTGCAAAGCCCCTAAAACCCTCTTCTCTTTCTTTCAGCAAACATTACTAAAAGCTGTGATCTCCAGTTAGAAAGCAACCTCGAAGGGAGTTTCTCAGTGGCCTCATTAGACAAACGAGAGGTGGTAGGACCAAGCCTCCTTCTGAATGGACCTGCCCAGGAAGAAAGGGGCCAAAAGGTACACAGAAAGCACCCTGGTGTCTGATGGCCCGTGGAATATGCCAACACCCAGATTGGAAGAAAGGCACTAAGCACACAAGTGATGTGTAAATACTTCTTTAAGATGGTTTTAAAATAATTATTGGAAAAAGAATGAAGACAATTGCAATACTTCTGTGAACTCAATTGTTCTATATATAAAATGAACATGTTGGACTAGCTCAGTGATTCTAAATGAAGGCTACAGAGTTCTTCTCTAAGGAGAAAAGTAGAGTCACAACATTAGGGTGGTGATGCTTTTAATTACATATGTCCAAATTAGCTCCTGTCATTGATGAGAATATGTTGTGTCTTTCTGGTAGGTAGGGACAGGAAAACGTAGCAAGTGAGCTATCTGATTGTCCTGCCAACTCTTTAATTCCTTAATTTGGGAATTGGTTGACCCCATTTGATAGGTGAATCAACAAATAGCTAAATTACAGACATAAATGAATAAAATATTCATGTATTTTCTATTTTTTTAGTTTGAAGTTTTGGAACAATTTTATGTTTACAGAAAAGTCGCAAAAAGAATTCCTATATAACCTTCACCTACCTACTGTTAATATCCATATCTTACATAGATGTACATTGGTCAAAACATTTGTACACTACAATTAAATAATTCCAAACTTTATTTGAGTTTCACATTTTCCCATTTATATCCATTTTATTTCCCAGGATACAATCCAGGATACTATGTTGCATTTAGAAAATATTTATTTTAGTGTGTAAATGCTTATGCTATGCATTGGTTTGATGGAATTATGAGTCAAATAATGATTTGTGATCCCCACTTTACACAACCTCTTGTCTGGAAGGCACAACTACATGTGCAGAAACATCTATGCATCCTTGTCCTCAGATCTGCAAAACAACGTGCTAGGTTTGAGGATGCACAGTCAGTGGGAAGGTCTTCCCTAGAAAGCCCAACTTGTTGATCACCAGGCAGTCCATACTGGTGATGCCAGTTATATACCAGCTGAGCCCCACATGCTGACTGCATGGAAATGTGGCAGGAATTGGTTGTTAGGATGCTCTGAGCAGGACCATTCAGTGCATTGGATGAGTCAGTCAAACAAATTACTACTGATAAAAAGACACAAACAAGTTCCTTCTCATCATGTATTCAATTTTTCTTTACTTTCTTCTGGTTCTTTGGCATTATGCAGTCTCAACTTGAGGTGTGTAGATAATCATTTGTCATAAAAAAAACTCAAATAAAATTGGTGTACTTCTTCCAAATGGGTAATATCTGCTTTGATGGAGGTATGGGAAACTGGGCACAGCATTGAACTGCTGGAGGGTGAACAAACTGATACATTCTTCAAGGTTGTCATGGACTTTTGATAGTTCAGGACATCAAAACATGCATATTCGTTACCCAAGTTAGCCAAAAGATATTCACAACACAGTTGTTTATAAAAACAACAAACTAGAAGAAACATAAAGGTTTGGCCAAGATTTGTTTAAAACAAATTATAGAACATGATGCAAAATCAATATGTAGCTTTGAAAAAAAACATTGAAGAAGAATATTTAATGACATATTCTATTACAAAAATAGAAGATTCATGTATAGTATAATTCCTTTTTTCTTTTTATGTGGCAGGGTCTCACTCTTTTCCCCAGGCTGGAGTGCAGTGGCACGATTTTGGCTCACTGCAACCTCTGCCTCCCAAGCTCAAGCGATCCTCCTGCCTTGGCCTCCCGAGTAGTTGGGACTCAGGCGTGTACTACTACACCTGGCTACTTTTTGTATGTTTTGTAGAGACAAAATGTTGTCACTATGTTGCCCAGGCTGGTCTCAAACTCCTGAGCTCAAGCAATCCTCCCACCCTGGCCTCCCAGTGTGCTGAGATTACAGGTGTGAACCACTGCACCCTACTGTCCTTTTATATATATACATATATACAAATATTTGTATCTTGAAAGTTATTTCTACTAAATATATTAACAGTGATTACCTCTGGGAGTTGGGGGTTTTTGAACAGTTTTATTGAGATGTAATTTACATACCTTATAATTCCTCCTGTTTGCCTATTCTAGACATTTTCAATAAATGAAATTATACAGTGTGTGGTTTTTTTTGTGACTGGCTTCTTTTACTTAGCATAATGTTTCCAGAGTCCGTCCATGTTATAGCATGTATTGGTAATTCATTCCTTTTTTGTTGCTGAATTATCAGGTTTTATTATATGGATATATGACATTTTATTTTCCCATTTATCATTTGATGGGCATTTGGGTTGTTTCCACTTTAAGGCTATTATAAATAATGCTGTTATAGACATTTATGTACAAGTTTTTGTGTAGACATATATTTCCAATTCTTTTGTATATAACTAGGAGGAAATTTCAGGGTCATATGGTAATTATATTGCTTAACTTTTTGAGAAACTACTAGACTGTTTTCCAAAATGGATGCACCATATTACATTCTCAACGGAAATGTATGAGAGTGTCAATTTCTTCACATTCTCATCCATATTTGCCCTCATCTGTCTTTTAGAATACAGCTACCATAGGCTGTGAAGTGGTGTGTCATTGTAGTTTTCATGTGTATTTCCTTAATGGCTAATGATGTTGAATATCTTATGGATTGATAATTTGGATATCTTTTTTAGAGAACCTTCAGATCCTATTTCAATATTTAATTGAGTTTTTAAATATCTTGATTATTTGGTTGTATGAGTTCTTTATATGTATTCTGTATATCCTGTATACAAATCCCTTATGAGGTGTATGGTGTTACGATTTTCAAATATTTTCTCTCATTCTGTGAGTTGCCTTTTCACTTTCTGAATGGTATCATTTACAACATGGAAACTTTTGGTTTTAATGAAGTATATTATAATGAAGTATAATTTATCTATTTTTCTTTTGTTCCTTATGCTTTTGGTTTCATATCTAAGATACCATAGTCTCATGCAGATTGCAAAGATCGACTCCTTGTTTTCTTCCAGTAATTTAATAGTTTTAGCGTTTTCTTTTTTTTTTTTTTTTTTTTTTTTTTTTTTTTTGAAGTGGAGTTTTGCTCTGTCACCCAGGCTGAAGTGCAGTGGCACAATCTAGGCTCACGGCACCCTCTGTCTCCCAGGTTCAAATGATTCTCCTGTCTTATCCTCCCAAGTAGCTGAGACCACATGTGTGTGCCACCATGCCCAGCTAATTTTTTGTAGTTTGGGTAGAGAAATTTTTGTATTTTTAGTAGAGAAAAAATACAAAAAAATATTTTTTGTATTTTTTGTTTTTTGTATTTTTTGTATTTTTGTATTTCACCATTGTGACCAGGCTGGTCTCGAACTCCTGACCTCAGGTGATCCACCGCCTAGGCCTCCCAAAGTGCTGGGGTTACAGACATGAGCCACCATGCCCGGCCTAGTTTTAGCTCTTACACCTAAATTTATTTTCCATGTTGAGTCAATGTTTGTGTTTAGTGTGAGGTAGAAGTCCAATTTTATTCTTCTGTATGTGGAAATCCAGTTGTCCCAGCACCATTTGTCATAAAGAGTATTCATTCTCCATTGAATGATCTTGGCACCCTTGTGAAAAATCAAGAAACTTCAAATGCACAGCTTTGTTTTCTGGATTATCAGTTCTACTCCTGATGCCAGTACCACACTGTCTTGAGTACTCTAGCTTTGTAGTAAGTTACGAAATTGGGAAGCTTGAGTCATTTTACTCTCTTTTTCTTTCCCAAGATTGTTTTTTTCTATTCTGAATCCCCTGAATATTCGTATAAATTTTGTGATCATTCCCGATCATAACTTCCTACATTTTCTCCAAAATGGCAGCTGAATTTTTACCGGGATTGCATTGAATCTGAAGACCAATTTAGGAAATACTGCCAATATTCAGTCCTCCTATTCATGACCATGGGCATCTTTCTGTTTATTTAGATCTTCTTTCATTCTTTTCAACAATGTTTTACAGTGTTCTACTGTACGAGTCTTGTACTTTTTTGTTAAATTTATGTTAAGTATTTTATTCTTTCTGATGCTATTATAAATATAACTGTTTACTTAATTTCATTGTTAGATTGTTTATTGCTAGTATAAACATACAAATTTTTAAATATTGATCTTATACACTGCAATATTGCTGAACTCATTTATTACTTCTAATAGGGCGTGTGTGTGTGTGTGTGTGTGTGTGTGTGTACTCCTTCAGAGTTTCTATATACAAGATGACTTAATCTGCACATAGTGGTGATTGTACTTCTTCCTTTTCAATCTCGCTAGAATCTCCCATACAATGTTGTATAGAAGTGGCATGAGCAGACATCCTTGTCTCGTACTTTTTATTTTCTAATCTAACTTTTGGCCTTAGGGTAAGAGAGCATTCTGCCTTTCACTATTAATATTGATTAATAATATTATTGATTTTTAATGTTTTTCTTCTTTTGCTTATATGTATTTGTTATGTTTTTAATTGTTTTCATTTTTAGATACAGGGTTTCACTCTTTTGTCCAGGCTGGTGTGCAGTGGTGTGATCATAGCTCACTGCAACCTGGTCTCAAACCATATTCCCATTTCAGCTTCCCAAGTGGCTGAGACTATAGGCACTCCACCACATGCCCATCAGCTATTTTTTTTTTTTTTTTTTTTTTTTTTTGGTAGAGACAGGGTCTTACCATGTTGCCCAGTCTGGCCTCGAACTCCTGTCCTTAAGCGATCCTCCCATTTCAGCCTACCAAATGCAGGGATTACAGGCGTGAGTCACCTCACCCAGCCTTATATTTTCAATAATTTGCAAATCATATTTGTAATATAAAAGTTAGTAAGAAAAAAGAGTAAATGTACCAGACCATAGCAGCTCATCTTAATGGGGGAGGAAGGCAGAAATGAGAGAGGGGCCTGAACTACCCACTGCTGCCATTGGGGGGCGGCCTTCTGATTACTCAGGGTCTCTGCATTTCAGCTTTCTCACTGATCCAAGGCTGCCAGCCAACTAAGGAAGTAGATGGAGACGGGACCAGGAAGGCCTTGTGAATTTCATCACCAAGCCACACTTTCTAAGCAGGTGAAAGGGGAGAGGTGACCCCAGTATAAGGAAATACATGTTATAAAGCGAATGGTCACACATAGAATGTACATGACCAAGAGTCATCCCTAATTAAACTGGGGATGTTAGTTGGTTATAACATGTCACTGTGGATTTATCAGTTGTAAGGATTGTACCACTCTGGTCAGGGCTGTGGATAAAGGAGATGCCATGGGAGTTGGGGAATATACGTGAACTCTCTGTATCTTCCCTTCAATTTTGCTGTGAACTTGAAGCTGCTTTAAAAAATAAAACCAATACATAAATAAATAAGCAAATAAATTTAAGCAAAAGAGATGGTGATAAGCAAAGGAATTGGGTGGGTCTTACATTGCAAACCTTTCTAAGCACACCCTAAAACAAGGCTTTAAGTTGCTCATTTGGGAGTTGACCCCAGGAAGCATCGGTAGGGGAAAGAGGAAATGAGACTGGGAATGGGAACAAACCATGTGGAGAGTTTTGATGTACAAGATATGATGGCGGGGGTGGGGGGGCCTCCCTGGGACCCCTGGGAGACAGTGTAAAACACACCTCAGTGTTGTCATCCCATCTGAGGGGCGCGGAAGCTGGGGTGTTTGTCTTCAATTGTCACTGGCCTTTCATTGACACGGGCAGGGCATGCCTTGCCTGGCACAGTAGGCCTATCTCATGTGGGAGCTCGCCATGCTCTTGCGGCCACAGGAAAGCCCATCTGCAGAGTCACAGAGACTTGCAATAGAAGCTCTACTCATGTTCGGGAACCGCGAGCCCCGAGAGGAAATGCTCTCCGCTAAAGGGGTGATCTATTTTTGTCCAGGAGTTCTCTCCAAGTCTCTTTAACCAGATAGCTTTTTAGTGAACTTAAAATATAATATGATATCAACATTTCAGATTAGCACACTTTGCCACAAATTATGGCACTCTTGAAAAAGAAACTTCTCATCCAGTGCTAGTTCCTTTCCCCGTTCACTGTATTTTGCATGGGGCCAGGAATAAAATTCCGTGGGGCTCTTCACAATTGTGTGGAATTGATCAAGGAAATACACTGTGTCCTGGATAGTTGGCAAATGTGAATCTGGGGTCAGGTTTAAGAGTACTGGGAAAGGTTTTAATGTAACCAAGCCCAAGCACTGTGCACAGAAGCTGGGTGAGGAGAGGGGGACAAGTGGAGGGCAGGCCTTCCTACCCTCTTTTGAAAGGAGACTGCCTGTGACCTGCTCTGCGTGAGCCCCCTGCAGAGTCACTCTTGATGATCATCAGGGCTCTTTATTAACAAAAACTCAGCACAAACTCACATGAAAGAAAACGGAATCTATTGGTTTACTTGATTGGAAAGTTCAAGGGATTCCTTTGGGCAGATTCATAAACAAAGCATCTCTTCCTTTCTCAGTTCTGCTGCTTCTGTGCTGGTTTCACTCTCAAGCAGGCTTTCCTCGGATGTGTTGGTGGTCAGATTGCAGAGGTCAAGGTTCTGCATCCACTCCTGGAGGGAAGAGATGAGGTCAGCCCCACCCAGCCCACGTGGAGTGAAGATAGGAAAAGAGGCCTCTGCAAAGGAAAATTGGAGTGCAGCTGCCAGACGCAGGGGTGATCCTGGGCAAGTGAAAATGATGAAGTCATTGTCACCATCAAAGTGAGTGTTCTCTCTGTCTGTACACATGCTCTTATGCCTTTAAGACACATTTAAGTTATTCTTTATTAATTATGTACCCCCCTAACATCACACACACATACACATGCTTAAACCAATTGTTATGATTTGGCTGTGTCCTCACCCAAATCTCACCTTGAATTGTAATAATCCCCGTATGTCAAGGGTGGAGCCAGGTGGAGATAATTGAATCATGGAGGCGGTTCCCCCCGCACTGTTCTTGTGGTAGTGAATAAGCCTCAGAGATCTGATGGTTTTATAAAGGGGAATTCCACTGCACAAGCTCTCTTTCTTGCTGCCATGTAAGAAGGGTCTTGCTTCCTCTTCACCTTCTGCCATGATAGTGAGGCCTCCCCAGCCATGTGGAACTGTGAGTCCATTAAACCTCTTTCCTTTGCAAATTACCCAGTCGTGGGTATGTCTTTATTAGCAGTGTGAGAGCAGACTGATACACCAATGTTGGAGCTCAGAAAGCAATATCCAAAGTATAGCATTTTGACATGAGGAACTGAAGGCTCCAATGTATACATGTTCAGTAAATTTGCATAGCTTTTCTCCTATTAATCAATCTGCCTCATGCCAGTGATCTTTTAGCAAGGGGGCCAAAAGCCTATGACCCCCACATCTATTACGCACTAGGTTCTAGCCAGAGAATCATCAATCAGATAATCTGATCCAATGACTGATTACAGAAGTTCTCTCCTAGTCACCCATTAGTGATACAACTGGTACCAGGCTGCCTTACCTCCAGCAAGAAGGGCTACATTCCAACTCAACTTCCCTTGGGCCAAAGGTCCCTAAGGTCTTTCATGGCTAGGTAGCTGGCTTATATTACCACCTACCCTAAACAATATAAAATAAATTATTGCAAAAGATTATTTATGAGTGTTAATAAATATATAATCCTAGTAATCTATTAATACAACTATCAATAACTGCAAAGAAAACAAAAACATTAAGAATATAGACTATTTAAAAATAAGTTTGTTAGTGGACAGATATACAAGGAACTCTGCAAACAATGATAGTAGAAAACATGTTATTTTTAATACATGAAATACTAAAAAAGGACCAAATTCCAGTCTGAGAAGAGTGTCTTAAAAGACGCCAAACTATTAAATCATAAACACAACACTATTTGACTATAAAGCAATTAGTTTAAAAATTAATAGCAAAAAGATTTTTAAATAACAAAATTCTTCCACAATTTTAGAAGAAAAAATGCATATTTCTGAATAATGTATGAGTCAAAAATAATAATAATAGATATTTGAAAATATTTAAAATTGAACAAAAATGAAAATACTACATATAAAGGCAGTTCTTAGAACAAAATACATATTTTTAAATATTTGTGTTAGAGAAAGAAGCCTAAAAATGTATAAGCTAAGTGCCATATTGAGAAAGATAAAAGATAAACAGTATTAGCCAGGCACGGTGGTGTGCACCTGTAGTCCCAGCTTCTTGGGAGGATGAGGTGGAAGAGTCTCCTGAGCTTGTGAGTTCAAGGCTGCAGTGAGCTATGATCACACCACTGCATTCCAGCATGGGCAACAGAGAGAGGCCTCAACTCATAAAAAGAAAAAAGAAAGAGCAACAGAGTACATCAAAGAATATAAAAAGAAGAAACTAACAAAGGTAAGGGAGTGGTCTAATGAAACAGAAGACAAAGACACAATGAAGAAATCAAATCTTATCTTTTTCTTGAAAAGATGATAAAAATAAACAATCCTCTGGCAAGACTGAGCAAAGCAAAAACAGATCAGGCACAAATAATTTTAGGACTGAAAAAAGAGACATAACTGCAGATTTTGCAGAGATGTAAACAATAGAGAATACTTGGAAACTTTATGGCTTTAAATTGGAAAACTTAGACAAAAGGGAACATTTTCTAGAAAATAAATGAAATCTGAAAACTGACTCAAGATTAGGGAAAATCTTCACTGTATATATGTGTATATATGTGTGTGTGTTTATAGTGAAGTTTTGTGTATATATATATGTATACATGTATACACACACACAAAGAACTCTTACAATCAATGTTATTATTTATCATATTAATAACACTCTTGATTATAATTATAATAATGACATATAATTACATTATCATTAATCTTATTATTAAATAAGACAACCTAATTTTAAAAGATGAGCAAAAGATTTGAACAGACACTTCCCATAGCAAGACACATTTGCCAATAATTACATAAGAAGTACTCAAAATTAGTAATCCTCATTGAAATACAACTTAATATAACAATGAAATAACATTTCATACCCAGTGGAGTGGCTAAAATTAAAATTCCATCACCAGATGTTGGTGAGGATATGACACAACTGAACTCTCACACATTGCTGGTGCAATGTAAAATAATAAAACATGATAAAATTATTTGGCAGTTTATTATAAAGTTCATCATGTACATATCATAAGACTAAGTAAATCTACTCTGAGATATTTACCCAACGAGTTAATACCAGTGTTCGTGACAGAAGTACATGTAATAGCCCAAAGCTAGAAACAATCTAAATATATATCAAGGGGAAGTGGCAAAACCAATGGTGTATATTCATACAATGTGACACTACTTAGGAATAAAAAGAATAAACTACTAATACACCATTAATATGGATAAACTCAAAAAGACTACTTTGACTATAAAAAGTCAAATACAAATTAATCCATATTATATGATCCCATTTACATGATGTTCTAGAGAAAAAGAAATCTAATCCATGATAAACTATTTGTTTGCAGTGGCAGTTTGAGGACAGCATGAAGAGGTAATGACTGGAAGGATGCATGGAGAATTTTTCTAGTGATGGAATTATTCAAAATCTTTGTGGAAATGTGGGTTATGTGGGTGTATGCACTTGGCAAAACTCATTAAATTATAAACTTAACAATAATGCATTTTATGATATATGAATTATATCATAATGAAAATATCTTAAAAACTGGCCCAATAAAGATAAGCAAAATGAATCAGTGGCTAAATATCCACAAACACCTACACACACATGTGCATATACTCAATTAGCAAACAAATAAGCCTAAATGGTTCTACAAAGTTCTACCAAACATTCCAGAGATGGATTGCCTCAGTCTTGTTGATTCCACAAGATGGTGGCGGGGGAGGGTACTTTTCTCCACACTAAAATCAGAAGCTCATCTGCCTTCCAGCATGTGGGGTGACTGTAGGGTAGGAAGACCTCAGAGAAAGAAAGAGAGTAAAACAATATGAGGAAGGAGGTCAGCCGGGGCCATACCTGCAGGTCCTAGAAGCATGGACAGCAGACATTGTTGGCTGACCACAGCAGAGTTCTTCTCGTGTCTCTACTTTATTGCTAATAAAAACCTATTTTTGTTCAGGCAGAAGGAGACCTTGAGAACGAGTGTGTGCTGGGCCCTGCTTCAATCCCAGGAGATGAATCTTCATGAGTCTAACCTATAGACGTGCCATTCTTTTTGCCGTGACTTGTTTTAAAGAAAAGCAGCTGACAAAATACAGGCCAAGGGATTGTGAATGAAGTCCCATAGTGGAGGGCTGCTAGTGGCTGGTGGGACTTTCAGAAATGTTTCCAGGACCTTAAAAAGGGACCAAGAGAAGGGAATTCTGTCCTCTGGCTTTGAGTTCTGCCATATGCCAGTGTGGTACCTGGAATTCTTGCAGAGGTCTTCAAGCCAGGAGGACCAGTCTAGGGGACAAAACCTACATTGAGGATGCCAGGAAAGCTAGAAGGAAGCTACTGAACCACCAAATTAACCAAACATGTGCATTTCTCCTGGATATTCACATAAGAGCATAAATGTTTCTGTTAAGTCATTCCTAACATAAGTTGATTCTGTTCTCTTATCACTTGCTCCCCAAAGCACTCTAAATACTTCCCCATAATAAGGATTTGAGTATTTATGGTGAGAGCAAAGGGAAGGTACCGGTAAATTTTAAAGAAGGGATGCTTGAATTATGGTTTAAAATGATCACTCTGCCTGAAGTGTGAGGAGTGGACTGGGTGAGAAGAAAATGGGGAGGGGGATAAGGAGCCAATGGAATTACTCCTCAGAAGAGATGAAACATAATGACATCTAAGACCCAGGCGGTAGAGGTGATGATGGAGAGAAGCGAACAAATTTACATATATTTAGAAAGGAAAATCTTATATGTTGCCTCCTCCAGAAAGCCTTCCCTAATTTTTTTTTTCAACTGGATCCCTGCTGCATTGAACTCTCCATCTTTTAAATCCTCTAATGAACATTATGTGGACTTCTCTTTAGTTACTGGTTCTGACTCAGGGCAGTCAAACATGTTTCTCCCAGAAGACTAGGAGCCCCCTGAGGACTGAGACCCCATTCTCGCTCATCTCTCTTTCCTGGAGTGCCTGATCCCTGGCAGCCACTCAGCCAGCAGTTGTCAGTTGAGCTGCCTGCCTTGCCTGGAGGAATGCAGGTCCCACAGCTGCCTCTCTCCAGCAGGCAGGCAAGTTGTACCTTCAGTTCTCATCCACCCGCCTGTCCATCTGTACCTAATTCATAGGGAGCTGACATGGTGCTGTGTGGAATCCACCCGTGAAGCGAAGGCAGTGAGGGGCACCCTAGCTCTCCATGCATGGCTGCAAATGGGGAGACCCACCCTGCCTCTGCCACCTTGAGAAAATTACTGTTCCCCTCTCAGCCTCAGTTTATCCCTCTGTAATGCAGGAGGAGGTCGGGGAGTGGTTATTCCTCAGGATTGACCCTCTGGTTGATGTGTGGCCTTCCTTCCACCACAGGCTCCCAATCACATCCTTTCTTCCTCGGGATTGAGTTCTACTGCAGGAAGCTGGAGAGAGTGACATGAGGAACCCACTGACAGATGACAAAAGCAAGCCTTTGCAGAGCGCATTTTTTTTTTTTCTTTCTCTACAGATTCACATTGTGCCTTTTCAGTGAGAAACAGAATGCAGGGCTGTTGGCTTTGGAGGGTTGTTTATTTTGACAATGCAGGTAGATGGTGAGAAGGATGATGGAGCCATTCGCAGACAATAGCCATTGTTTGTGCCCAGACTGCGAAGTGGCTGCAGGGCTGTCCTTGGCCTCCCCTTGGGTCACACAACACCTGGGGAGCCCGGCTGGGCTGGACGGACCTTTTGCAGGTTGCCTGACTCTAAGACATACCAGAAGGACATAAATAATCAGCCACCGACTCTTTCGCTCAACTATAAAAAGCGTGCATATGCTCTGCGCAGGTTTTCCTAAGGTAAGGGACAGAGCTGGGCAAAACTGGGCTTCTGGAGCTGCCCATATGGGGAGGCGGTCTTTCACCGACGATTCTGCAGACAGAAATTGCCCATCTGCACTGTTTGCAGGTGTTTTGAATGATTATATTATTAGCTCTGTCTGTTCAACTTTGCTTTTTTATGGTGGCTTTAGTATTGCAGTAAAAAAAAAAAAAAGAAAAAAGGAAGAAGAAGAAAAATGAAGAAAGAAATATAAAGGCAGCCATCTGGTTCCCGATTTGTGATCGTGTTCTCTGTCAGGAAAGAGGGGAGAGGCAGCCACTGCTCTCTTGGGGGTGGAGGAAGCACAGGGCAGCCCCCGATTCTGCCCTTTTCCAGGACAGTGGGATTTGGGGGTAGGCAAGATTTTTCATTTTACCGGAGGAAGCTGGTTTATTTCCTAATTTCTCCTCCCCCACCTCCACCTTGATGCTTTGCGGCTGCTGCGGAGCTCACCTGGGTACTGGAATCAATGACTGATGTGTCCCTCAGTGCTGCAGCCTGGCCTGGAGAACTGGCTGTGTGTGTCCATGTGGCCCCGGATAGCCAGGCTGGGGCCGTCCGTCCCACCCATGACTCTGGGCCTTCATTTGATCTGTGCTGTGACCTGTGAAACTTCGCAGGGCATCCCGACTGCAGGTAGCAAGACAAAGATTTATTTGATTATCCGTGCATGGGTAATTCTTCAGGGAAATGCTCTCTGTCAGATGGCGCAGAAGCGGGGTTATTTAGGGTTGTGCAGCGCATCCAGGGCTGGGAGGGTGCCAGGAGCCACCAGCCCAGCAAGGTCACGGCGCCTCCCCGCTGCAGGAGATGCCAGGCAGATCCGGAGTCACACTTGAGCCAGAGGATGCTGTCTGCTTTTCATTGGCTTGGGCAAAGAGAAGAGAATTGTGTAGGATTTCTTTCCCCCATAAAAGGGCAGAAACAATGCTCCAATGTAATCTGCGGAAGCCAACAGGGGGTGCTGACACCTAACCTTCTCTTCTCTTCAAGTACCCTACCCCAGGGACAGAAAAGCCATGACAGTAAAAAGTATTCTATAGGTAAGATATATTCTACCTACATACATATATGAAAACTACACTCTATATATACATTGCTCTTGTGACCTGTCTCCTGCAACATACAATCATGGTGACACATGGATTCATTTGTCAGTTCAGTGAAAGAAGCAGCATCAGCCATGGGCCTCTTAGAGATCCAGAAGCCAGAAGGAGGAGGCTGGAGAAAGGCTCCAGAGAAAAAAATCCCTAAAAATACACTCCCCTGATTGTAGAACTGTTTCCATTTGGCATTTCTGATTGCAACGAGCAGAACCCCACCCAAGCATGCAACAGGAAAGCAGGCTTCTTGGGTGTTCTTTTAGGGTGGGAGCTGAATTTGGATCTTTGCATTCTCTCCCCACTGCATCTCACTTCAAGAAGTGAACCAGGCAATTTGTATTTCTTTTTGTGGGGTACAGGGGAGAGCTTAGAGCAGAGGCTGGGAATGGGAAGAACCCCTTTTCCTTTACTTTATAAAAGCCGAAGCCACTGAAGATTGTGTCCGCAGGGTTCCTGAAGGAAGATGGAGTCTGTGGGAAGCAGCAAGGGAAAGAAAGATTGTCCTGTAGCCTAGAAAACTGACCGAAGTCAGAGCCTGGGGTGGTCAGCACTCTGCCCTAGCTCCTTGGCAGTGCCTGGAATTGGTAGGACACTGGAGGTGATGGATCCATGGTGCGCGTGGCATGGACAAAGCCAAGTTTGTGATACCCAGCCATGGCAATTGTTTATGTGAGCAGCAGAATTTATAGACATCAAAAACTATATAAATGCAGGTAACCACTGCAGGGAGAAGAAAGGTGGTGGGTGAACCTTCCTGGGACATTTTGCTTTGCATAACAACTCATAGTCTTTGCCTGACCCTGAGGGAGTGGGTAAAGTAGGGACCTCCTCGAATACCAGAAATGGTGCCTTCTTATTGAATGAAGTGATTGTAAATCAAGGGTTGAATGTCTTTGATTGAGTAATAGTAAGAAATGAGATACTTTGGCACCATTGAGCTTGGAGCTGCAAATTCACATCTGTAGAGACTTTTCTGGGTTGTCAAAGGAAAGTTCAGAGAAAAACAAGGTCAGAAGCCACAGTAGCCTGGAGTGAGAAAGGAGGTCAAGTAAGCCCCAAAGGCCTCAGCAGTGCAAGTCTGGGTCTTGACTCCATGATCCGTGGACGTTGTAGGTGGGGTGCCAGGTTTAAGATATAGGAGTGCTGTTATTATATAGGCCAAACAAGCCAAATGCTGGTCATTTCAGACTGTTCAACTTGATAGCTGAGAGTACACGTTTGGGATTCAGACTGCCTGAGTTTGAAGTTTATCACCTTTATTTATTAGCTATAAAATACTTCTTCCCTTCCTCCCTTCCTTCCTTCCTTCCTTCCTTCCTTCCTTCCTTCCTTCCTTCCTTCCTTCCTTCCTTCCATTCTGTTTAGCCTCCCTCTCTTTTTCTCTTTCTCCCTTTCTCTCTCCTTTCCCTCCCTCCTTCCTTCCTGTTTTTTGCCTCAGTTTTGTCACCTGCAAAATCAATTTTATAATATTTGCACCTGCTGCAATAGGCCTGTTAGAGGATTAATACAGGTGCGCAAGACTACCTGCCATGCAATTGGTGTTCAATAAACATCAGCCAGAACTATTCTGATTGTTGTTACCCTCAGTATATCTGCTCCCTTCCTTTCTCTATACTGAGAGGTAGTATAGCTTAGAATTAAGAGAACAACATTTGTAGGCATACAGCCAGGATTCAAAACAAAATGCATGAATTATTTAACCTTATTAATCTCATCTTCATCATATCTCGTCACTGTCTTTACTTCTTCCTTCTGAGTAAGGCTTGTCTTGGGCTTGCTGTGGTCCCATCTCATCATTGGTACAGAAAGAGGACAGAAGCCAAGGCCTGGGATGGTCAGCACTACGCCCTAGCTCCTCAGCAGTGCCTGGAGTTGGTAGGACATTGGACGGAGTGGAAGCATGGTGCACATGGCATGGATGCACCCAGGTCTTGATCCTTAGCCCCACCATACCAGGTATCTTATTTCTTCACTCCACAAGGAGCCTCTTAGCAGGGCCTACACTCTCCCAGGGACAAGAAGGGACTGGAAAATTTTCCTCCAGAGCCTGAGCAGAGAAAGCAGCAGCCTCTCCCAAGCGTGGACTCTTCCAGGAGACACATCCTTGGGGGATACTTCACCTGCTCCCAGTTGACCAAGAGACTAGAGAGCCTGTCTTTGGTGTGCAGGTTCCTTTAATACTTTTCTTTATTTTCATCTTCTTCTCAATGATCACATGCTCCTATACTTCCCAAACTCCCCTGCCCTCTGCAAGCTCTCTCCAGACCTTCCCAAAGGGTGGACCTGGAGGTTTGAATGGGTCCTCATTAACACTTGGTTCTGCTTCTTGGTGTGGGGGCAGGATTCTTTTTCTTTTTTTTTCTTTTTTTTTTTTTTTTTTTTTTTGAGACGGAGTCTCACTCTGTCGCCCAGGCTGGAGTGCAGTGGCCAGATCTCAGCTCACTGCAAGCTCTGCCTCCCGGGTTTACGCCATTCTCCTGCCTCAGCCTCCTGAGTAGCTGAGACTACAGATGCCCGCCACCTCACCCGGCTACTTTTTTGTACTTTTTAGTAGAGATGGGGTTTCACCACGTTAGCCAGGATGGTCTCGATCTCCTGAACACGTGCTCCTCCCGTCTCGGCCTCCCAAAGTGCTGGGATTACAGGCTTGAGCCATCGCGCCCGGCCGGCAGGATTCTTGTTACCTACAGTCGGGATTGTGTGTACCATGCTTAGGCCACCCCACCCATGGGCCACCCCTGGGCTGTCTGGTCAGTCACCAGTCTGCCCTCAACTCCTCTTCACTTCTGTGGCCATCAGGGAACACACCTGGCTCAACCTCCCCTTCTTTATGCACTCCCCTTCTCTCTCCCCATAATCTCTGGGGACCTGTCCATATTCCCTTGAAGTCACTAAGTCCAATTAGAATCAACACTGAAAACTGCTTTATAATCTATTCCACTTCAGAATTCTCCTGCTGAACAATCCTCTACACTCAGCAATTTTCATGTTTTTCACTTCATATTCCTAGGGCAGAAAATCAGATTGATCCAACTCATCTACTGAGATGCCCCCTCCTGGTCCTTGAAGCTGTCTCTAGTTAAAGGGTGGAGCTCCATGGAGCAAAAGAGGCTGCCTCGCAGTGCCAAGTTAGCAGGGGAGCTGGGCGAGGAGATGTCTCCCACAAGTCTGCACAGGGCTATCTCTGGTCCTGGGGCCAGCATGTGCCTCAGCATTTATCTTTTTCATTTAAGTGGGGTGGGGGAAACCCAGTCCTTTATAAATGCTTGGAAAGAAGCGGAGCTCCACTGTGCACACTCAGCCGCATAAAAGCAAAACTAGCAAATTTACGAAAAAAACCCAAACAACCCCATCAAAAAGTGGGCAAGGGATACGAACAGATATTTCTCAAAAGAAGACATGCATACAGCCAACAGACACATGAAAAAATGCTCGTCATCACTGGCCATCAGAGAAATGCAAATCAAAACCACAATGAGATACCATCTCACACCAGTTAGAATGGCAATCATTAAAAAGTTAGGAAACAACAGGTGCTGGAGAGGATATGGAGAAATAGGAACACTTTTACACTGTTGGTGGGATTGTAAACTAGTTCAACCATTATGGAAAACAGTATGGTGATTCCTCAAGGATCTAGAACTAGATGTACCATATGACCCAGCCATCCCATTACTGGGTATATACCCAAAGGATTATAAATCATGCTGCTATAAAGACACATGCACAGGTATGTTCATTGCGGCACTATTCACAATAGCAAAGACTTGGAATCAACCCAAATGTCCATCAGTGACAGACTGGATTAAGAAAATGTGGCACATATACACCATGGAATACTATGCAGCCATAAAAAAGGATGAGTTTGTGTCCTTTACAGGGACATGGATGCAGCTGGAAACCATCATTCTCAGCAAACTATCACAAGAACAGAAAACCAAACACCGCATGTTCTCACTTATAAGTGGAAACTGAACAATGAGATCACTTGGACTCAGGAAGGGGAACATCACACACCAGGGCCTGTTATAGGGAGGCAGGGGAGGGATTGCATTGGGAGTTATACCCGATGTAAATGACAAGTTGATGGGTGCAGCACACCAACATGGCACAAGTATACATATGTAACAAACCTGCACGTTAGGCACATGTACCCTATAACTTAAAGCATAATTAAAAAAAAGAAAGCAAAACTAGTCCAGAATCCTCCCCTGCTTCAGTGTCTCGAAACTTCACACTCTCCTGAGTTTCTTGCACACCTTGAGATCTTCGCATTCTTTGAATCATGGCCCAAGCTCAAATGACCTTAGTGAAGCTTTCTCTGATGCCAAGTCCAGGACAGGTTTTATTTATTTATTTTTTATTATATGCTGTCTCACAGCCATGACACTTTCTTGAAGAGCTCTTGTGTCTTTACAATTACACATTCCTCACTCAATATTTTTCTCACCCATCACATTTCTATTGAAGGCCTGTTATTTGCTCTTCCAAAGATCAAGCCAGTGCCTTCCCTGGGGCTTACAGTCTAGAGGAGGGAGATAGGGCAGGGGCCTGTGGAAGAGAGTGCTGTTTCATGCAGATTGGTCAGTGAGATCTTTCTGACAAGTTGACCCTGCAGCAGAGGTCTGAATGTAGTGAGGTTGTGAGCTACGAGGATACCTGGGTTATGAATCTTCTAGCCACAGGAAAGAGAATATGCAAAAGCCTTAAGACAGGGCTCTTTTGGCATATGTGAAAAACAGCAAAGAAGTCAGTATAGTGGAAGCTAACGCTGAGTGAGTGAGAGGTGACTGAGAGTCAGACAATTTAGGGCCACATAGGATTCTACTGTGAATGACATGGGAGCCATGAAAGAGTTCTCACAGAGAAGGAGTAAGGTCTCACTTCAGATTTCAGGGGATTGTGTTGCTTCGGTGCTAACAGCACCAGTTAGAAGGTCATTGTGGGAATCCACTTAGAAAACAGTGGTACCACTTCTGTAATCCCAGCACTTTGGGAGGCCGAGGTGGGTGGATCACTTGAGTTCAGGAGTACAAGACCAGCCTGGTCAACATGGCGAAACCATCTCTACTAAAAATACAAAAATTAGCTAGGCATGGTGGTAGTTGCCTGTAATTCCAGCTACTTGGGAGGCTGAGGCAAGAGAACCCTGTGAACCTGAGAGGCGGAGGTTACAGTGAGCTGAGATCATGCCACTAAACTCCAGCCTGGGTGACAGAGTGAGACTCCGTCTCAAACAAACATACAAACGAACAACAACAACAACAAAACACACAAGAAAACAATGGTATCTTGCAGTGGTAATGCTTGGGGTGGATTTTGTCTTTTTGAGATGGGATCTCGCTCTGTTGCCCAGGCTGTGGAGTGCAGTGGCATGGTCATAGCTCACTGCAGCCTCAAGTATCTGAGCTCAAGCGATCCTTCCGCCTCAGGCTCCCAAGTAGCTGGGACAACAGACACATACCATATTATTTGTAAAGGTCTCAGTATGTTGCCCAGGCTGGACTCAAACTCCTGGCCTCAAGCAGTCCTCCTGCCTCAGCTTCCCAAAGTGCTGGGATTACAGACGTGAATCACCACACCTGGCCAGAGTGGATCTTTTTATTGTTTTCAGCTATTGATTTGAAGAAATTTGTTACAGAAGCTAACATGAATTTCCCTGACTAATAAAAGCAGTCTACAAAACAGAGTTCCTGCCTTCAGGAACTTACTGCCTAGATGGGAAGACAGACATTAACCAAAAGTCATTTCTTGCTCAAAATCCAGTGAGGATTAGGCAGCTGTCTTAGGAGGTTTCTTCCAAGTGGTGACTCAGGGATTCAGGATCTTTCTACCTTATGCCCTTAACATCTTGGATTCTTCCAGGTCAATCCAAGGGAAAGCGGGAAAGAGAGAGTAATTCAAGAAAAATATGAGCTAGAGAATACTGTAAGAGTGTTTTAGGGGCAACATCTAGAAGAGGTGTGCATCACTTTTAGACATCACATTTCACTGGACAGAATCAGTCTCATGGACCCAACCTTTCTGCAAAGAAGCCTGGGATATGTACTCATCCTGGAAGCCAAAATAGTTCAAGGGATGAAGCCAGGCAAAAGTGTAGCTTCAGCTGAAGTCTAGCCCCAGCCCGATCTGAAGCTCCAGAGAGTGAATAGCATCAGAGTTGTCCTATTCTGAGGACAGGAGCTAGTCTTCTGTACTCCTCATCAGTCAGTTATTGGCCTTGGAGCACCCTAGAAGAAGGGTATAACTTCCAATGTGTTTCAGAAAAGGTTTCCCGTCAGCTAAGGCAAAGGTTCTCAACCAATGCCTGGAGACATTTTTGCTTGTCACAACTGGGTGTGGGTGCTACTAGCATCTAGTGGGTAGAGGCTAAGGATGCCACTGACCATACTACAATTCATACACTAGACCCCACATCAAAAAAAAAAAAAAAAAAAAATCTGGGCCCAAAATGTCAATGGTTCCAAGGCTGAGAAATTCTGAGCTAAGGGCAGTGGTCAGGAGAAGAGGACAGCTGTGAGCTTCTGGGAGTCACGCTCTATGAGTTTAGGAGGTGGGTGCACAGGCCAGGGATCTGCGTCGGGTGCCCACAGTACCTAGCATAGGGCCACAGAAGAGGAAACAGGAGTGTGGAGCCTCTAGTCAATCTTGGACACACTGTTCAACTCCAGTTCTAGAACAGCACCTTGCACATGGTCAGCACACCTGACAGATTTGGGTGAATATGCATTCTTACAACTCCTGGGCTCCAGGCTGGCACAAACCCTTGACCTAGAGAACTGACATGATGGTTCCAAAGAAGGATGCCCAGGAAAACAACTCTGAATAGGGCAGCCTGATGGAAGTGGTTCCTCTGACACGAGGATCTCAGGTTTTGCTATGTGATTTATTCTCTAATCCTGGCAATTTTAATGGCAAATGCTATGTGATTGGCGCTGCCTTAGACTTCAGAGAGGAGCATTGGATTTAGTTGCTGAGGCCTCAATTCTGCTACTCAATTTTGAATTATAATGACTTCATGAGCAGACCAAGTCTTCTCAATTTTAGGACCCTGGGCGCTTCCATTTCTACAAGAACATTGTGCACTTCCGTTTTTCTTCAACTGCATTCTGAAGAGTTTTGGGTTTTCTGTCAGTGCCAACAAGGTCACTTCTGGGGGAAAGGAGGCAAGGTCACCTTGTGGGGAAAAGAGGCAAGGTTACTTCTGGGGGAAAAGAGGCAGAGGTGACGGGTGAAATATCCCAGCCCCTGTACAGGCTCTAACAAGAGCAGCCCGAAGTTTAGCTGTTTTTTACAATATATATTAGGGTTTCATATGATAGTCTGTTCCATATATAAATTCTGCTGTGTAAACTTGAATACCTGTGCATTGGTAGACGTGGAAATCACCATCGGGAACAGAGACGTGGTGCCTGTCCTAGGGACTTACATGCATGTGTTCACCACCGGCCATAATTCAAGGCAGGAAGAGTGAGGGATCAATAAAAAAGTGCAAGGAAATTTGCTATTCCAATTAACAGAATTATTTGCATATATCCATTTAATTTAACAGTATAAACTCAGCTGTGACAGTTTAGAAAATTGGGAGTTATCCAGTGTGGTGCCATGCAACTCTGCCATAAAATCATTTCTCTTCTGATGATCCTTTTGTTTCTTACTATTGGGAGCTGCAAGTGGTGAGGGAGAGTTAATCTATTGTTCTATAACTATCCGCTTGCCCTTGCAAGCCTTTCACTTATGACCCAATAAAGACCAGGCCTGATTACTGTATTTAAGCTCCTTAAACTTGGCCAGGCAGGGTGGTGGCTCAAGTCTGTAGTCCCAGCACTTTGGGAGGTTGAGTTAGGAGGATCAATTGAGGCTAGAAGTATGAGGCTAGCCTGGGCAACATAGCAAGATCCCATCTCTCAAAACAAAATAATAATAAATTAGCCAAGCATGGTGGCACACACCTGTAGTCTTAGCTTCTCAGGAAGCTGATGCAGGAGGATCACTTGAACCCAGGATTTCAAGGCCGCAGTGAGCTATGATTGTGCTGCTGTGCTGCCTGGGCAATAGAGCAAGAATCTGTCTCAAAGAAAAAAGTTATTCAAACTCACTATAAGTTAAGCCTCAAAAATTCTATTGACTTTAAAATGGGAGCCACATTATCATGGGGGTCACTAGGATAGAAAGAGAAGGATATACCCAAAGAGCCGTTTTCTCATTGGATGTGAGACCAGAGCTAAAGTCGCCCTAGGCTGCCTACACTGTGACCTTCATTGCCTTGTCTGGGCCTTTGGAAGTCATCTTGTTTGGGAGTTTGAGCAGGATCCTAAGAGGTGCTCATTTTAGCTGAAGCAGGATTTAAGAGGGCTGCCACTTAAGATGGAGGTTAGGGTTGGGTTTGCCATCCCAGATCAAAACAACAGAAAAGAAGAAATAGATTAAAGCACTCTATGGTTTATGTTAAAATTGTTGAACTGAAGCCATGAGACAGACATTGTCTAGCAAGCAGACGCTGTGGGCCTGCCTTAAATTATACAACCTAATGTCCTAAAATAAGCCCAGATTCAGATTCCACCCGCCTTGGTCTGTCTCTCTCTTTTCTTCTCTCTCTACTCATTTCACCTCATTTTATTCTTACAAGCATCTTAGGAGACAGGTTTATTTTTCCTCCCACTTTCAGAGTGAAGAAACCGAGACTTAGAGAGACCGAGTAACACCTTCAAGGTCACACAGCTAATAGGTTCTGAGACTCCGTCAAGATTCTTTCCAAATAGAGATTCCAAGAAGCATTTCTGTATTAAATAATTATTTCACTCCTCATTTGTGGAGCATGAAAACCCTTTAGACTTGCCGTCTTTTGTGCCTTTGCTCAAGAAAGCCATGCACTTGGATAGCTCCATTTCATCCCCATGAAACCCATCTTTCTAGACCAGGGGTCCCCAGCCCCCAGGATACGGACTGCTTACTGGTCCATGGCCTGTTAGGAAGCGGGCTGCACACAGGAGGTGAGCAGTGGGCAAGCAAGCGAAACTTCATCTGTATTTACAGCCACTCCCCATCACTAGCATCACCACCTGAGCCCTGCCTCCTGTTAGATAGGTGGTGGCATTAGATTCTCAAAGGAGCAGGAACCCTATTGTGAACTGTACATGCGAGGGATCTAGGTTGCATACTCCTTGTGAGAATCTAATGCCTGATGATTGGTCACTGTCCCCCATTATCCCCAGATCGGGCTGTCTGGTTGCAGGAAAACAAGCTCAGGGATCCCACTGACTCTACATGATGGCAAGTTGTATAATTATTTCATCATATATTACAATGTAATAATAATAGAAATAAAGTGTACAATAAATGTGATGCACTTGAATCATCCCAAAACCATCCCCTCCCCCATCTGTCGAAAAACTGTCCTCCACGAAACCGATCCCTGGTGCCAGAAAGGCTGGGGATGCTGCCCTAGACCATTTCCCAGGGCCCTTCCTCAGACAGGAAATGACTCCATTGTTACAACCTCAGTTTGAACCGTTTTGACGTCAGCTATATCCACCTACTGTGAGAACCTCTGTTTATTGCCTCAAGACATGCTGGTCTCTAAGTTTCCTGGAGGCCAGTGCTGTATTTTTGTATTTAACACAGGGCCCCATGTGCATGCTGTAGACCTGAGTAACGATGGTGGAATTGAGCTATTTAGGTTGAACCGTTTGAAGTTGCCAATAATCTGCCATTTCGTAACCTACAAAAACTGTAATTTCATCTGATTCAAAATAAATAAATTGCATTTTTGTGCATTGGGTTTATGAATCATTAGGAAATGATTCTGAACTTTATATAGTGAGATGTGCTCATTTGAATATGTTCAAGCTACTCTAATTACAACATCCTGTTTTAGGGATGCTATGATTTAGGGAATCATAGGTTTTGCTCTCAGGTTTTCTGTTTGTTTCAGTTATTTAAAAAAAATTAAAAAGGGTCTTGCTCTGTCATGCAGGCTGGAGTGCAATGGCACCATCATAGCTCACTGCAGCCTCAACTTCTTGGGCTCAAGCGATCCTCCTGCCTTAGCCTCCTGGGTAGGTGGGACTACAGTCATGTTCCACCAAACCCAGCTAATTTTTAAAATTTTTTGTAGAGATGGGGGTCTCGCTATGTTTCCCAGGCTGGTCTTGAATCATAGGCTTAAGCAGCCCTCCCGTCTTTAACTCCCAAAGTGCTGGGATTACAGGCATGAACCACCATGCTCAGCCTACTTTCTGTGTTTTACATTGAACACCTAAAAG
Source organism: Piliocolobus tephrosceles (assembly GCF_002776525.5). NCBI lineage: Eukaryota > Metazoa > Chordata > Mammalia > Primates > Cercopithecidae > Piliocolobus > Piliocolobus tephrosceles. The sequence goes on along the minus strand of NC_045454.1, from coordinate 26,212,250 downwards.
GTTAAAGATAACACAAAAAAAGTAGAGAGACAGGTATAATGAAGACCTAGACTTACTCCTCACCCCTTCAATGATTATCAAATTCATGAGCACTTCGCTTCATCTCTATCCCACCCACTTCCCCACTCCCTCATCCCAATTATTGCAAAGCAACTCCCATATATCAAGGTATCAAGCCACTGGAAAATAGTTCAGCATATGTTTCTAAAGGAGAACGAATCTTTTAAAAAATAACCTCCTGGCTAACACGGTGAAACCCCGTCTCTGCTAAAAAATACAAAAAACTAGCCAGGCGAGGTGGCGGGTGCCTGTAGTCCCAGCTACTCGGGAGGCTGAGGCAGGAGAATGGCGTGAACCCGGGAAGTGGAGCTTGCAATGAGCGGAGATCCGGCCACTACACTTCAGCCTGGGCGACAGAGTGAGGCTTCGTCTCAAAAAAAAAAAAAAAAAAAAAAAAAAAAAAAAAAAAAAAAAAAAAAACCAAAACATTTTAAAATAACTTAACAATGTCTTAGTGTCATCTAAGAGATATACACACACACATACACACACACACACACACAAGCATAAAATCAAATAAAATACAATTAGACAAGCTATGCTTTGTTTCAGGGAAGGAGTAAGGTCCACACATTGTGTTTGGTAGATATGCTTCTTATGTTTCTTGTAATCTTGTTTTCCTTCCTAGCTAGTGCTTTAATCAAATTAGTTCTCTGAAGTGTCCCATTGACTTTGGAGGAAACTGAGGCCCCAGGAGGTTAAATGGTTGTGCCCAATGTCCCCAAGCGAGTCAGTGACTCTGGCCAGGGATGGAGTCCAGATGTTTGGCAGTGTTCAACCTTCCTGCCCCAGCCCCAAGGCCCCCGCCCAGGCCCACTCAGGAGGGTCCAACCCCAGGTGCCCCGGACCCATCCTGGGGTCATTGGAATACCCTCTGCGATCACTACTTCCTGTTTGCCTTTCCACGAGGCAGTGAACACTGCTGTGAAAAAGTTCAAAGGGTTTCCTGACACACAAAGCCCCTAAAAGGCAATATTTTGATGATTTAAGTATAAATGATCAGAAACATGTGGATTTCATTTCCTTTAGAATACACTTGGGTATGAAAATTAACGGGAAACGTGCTTGGCAAAATGCAACCTGGGTTTCCTCAAAGCCCTGAAGTGGTTTAAGATGTTCAGTGGATTTGAAGGGAAGGTAGTCCTTCTCTCTGTGCCCTCCCACCAGGTTTGCACTCGTCCACACGTTAAATCTGGGCAGGATATGCTACTGCTGTGGCCTTGACCTTGTTGAGAAATGGGGGGAGGAAGAAAAACAGGAGAAAGAGGAGAGAGAGTCTGGATGAGAAGTTCAGCAGCTTTTCCTAACTGGTTCTGCCTTCCCAAGAGGAGGACCTGGCCTCTTTCCTTGGAAACAGCCCTCAGCAAGTCCCTACTGGGTCCCACCTGTCCTCAGGTGTCCATCTGTGTTTTGGCCCCCTCTGTCCTTTCCTTTGAGAAAAAACACTTGGAGTTACAGGGAGACATGGCACACCCCCTGGAGAGGCTGCTTTTCATCTTTACCCATGTTAAGATGAGGTTCATTGCGTGATAGAGGTAGGCAGCTTCAGAGCTCCCAGAAGTCTCAGAGCACAAAGCAGTGAAAGATCCTGGTAGAGTAAGAGGAGACAGAGAAGGAGATCCTGAAGGCAGGAGAATGCTCTGGAGGGAGAGAGGAGAGAGGAGGAAAGGGAAGAAGAAATGAAGTGAGAATAGAAGCTAAGAGAGGGACAGGGAGGCTAGAGGGAGAAAAGAAAAGAGGGAGCGAGAGAGGAAGGAAGAGAAAAAAGGAGGGAAGGAGTCAGAAGGAAAGGAGGAAGGGAGAAGGGAGAGAGGAAGAAAAGAAGGGAGAGAGGAGGCAAGGCGGGAAGGAGCAAGAAAGAAAAGGCGGGGGAGGGAAGGAGAAAAGATGGAAGAAAGAAAAAAGGGAGGGAGGGAGAGAAGGGAAGGAAGAAAAGAGGGGGAGAGAAAGGGAGGGGGGAAGAAAAAAAGACTGGAGGGAAGGAGGAAGAGAGGAAGACAAGAAGGGATGGGAGAAGGGAAGGAGGGAGGGAGGAAGATTAAGAGAGGGAGAAAGGGAGGAAGGGAAAGAGTGAAGGAGAAAAGAAGGCGAGAAGTGTGTGATGGCCAGTGGGAAAGACAGACAAAGGGTAGACACAGAGATAGCCAGTGGATTCCTGGTTAGGATTTCTGGGTCTCAAATAATGTGTTTGTCAGCAAGAATGTCCAGAAATGCCCCTTTAGCTGGGCATGCTGCAAAGTGTGAGAAGCATTCTGGGAGTGAGTGGGTTTCACGAACTGGGGTAGTCTTCCGCATTCTGCTTTCTTTGTTTTAATCATCAGTCAGCAGAAACATCTCCAGAAGCCTTGCTGCTTGCCCTGATTAATGGACCCCAGACCTTTCTGTGCCCTGAGGTTTTGCCTATCATGAGCGCTGGGCGGGATCCTAACACCATCACTCCTAGGACCAGTGTTCATAAATGGGCCTGCTAGGCATCTGCAGGCAGGGCTTGGCCACCTCCCAGGAGCCAGGCCCTGCTGTGAAGTACCCTGAGGACAAGGCATAGGACTGGACCAGAAAGGCAGGGCTTACCCTCCTGGGGACACATCCAGGACAGAAACACTTTTCCTAGTGGAACTGTGTGGGCAGAAGGGGCAACATGACCAGGGGTCAACCGGACCAGAAAGGTAGGGGCAAACCAGATCGAAAAGGCAGGGCTTACTCTCCTGGGGACACACTCAGGACAGAAACACTTTTCCTGGTGGAGCCGTGTGGGCAGAAGGGGCAGCACGATACCCTCAGTCACATGCCGGCCTTGGTCAAGATGCAAGTGACTTGGTTTGGGGTTCCGCTGAAACAGAGTGCAAGATAAGGCTTTGGGGGCAAGGAGTTTATGTGGGGGGTGATCACAGGAAGCACACAGAGGGTGGGGAGAAGTGAGACAGAGAAAGAAGAAAAGCCAGTAAGGTCTTATTAGTGAAGAAGTTACTGCAGTGAGCAACTGAGGCCCGGGAGCACAAGGCTTCCTCTGGCAGATGCTAGGAAGAGTGTGCCTCAGATGGTCCCACAGAAAGATGAGGAGCTGAATGTGCATCCACCACCTCCTTTCCCCTGCTGGTCGGGTGGCTCCTGGGGCTGTCAGCTCCCCTGCTCTCCAGTCCTCTCCCCAGCATGCTCCCTAGGCCAAGATAGTAAGTTATGAGCTTAAACAGGAACTATCTTCAAGCTGATTCTAGGGTATGCTTAGTAGATCTTGGATCCCTTGGATAGAAATGTTGGCAGGGTCCCTATACCAGTCCCACCCTTGAGGCAAACATCAGTACTTTGCCCAGATGAACAGGCTGAAAGCTGGTGGGTGAGGGGTGCCAAGTAGCAGAGGCCCATAACTGCACCTGTCCTGGCAAGAGATGAACAAGGAACATTTCATCAAGCATCGCCCAGCATGCACTAAGCACTTATGGGCCCAGCACCCATTCAAGTGACTGTTGCTCCCTGGACTCCAGCCTCTTCTGCCTTAGGCAAGACGGAAAGAACTGGAAAAATACCTTTGCTCTGGGCTTTGCATGGCCTGGATCAGGTTCACAGCTAATTAGAAGTAAATGTGAAGCACAAATATGAACCTTCAGTGGCCAAATTCATGAAAGGAATAATGGGTATATGTTTTCTTTCTGTAGAATTTTAGTGAACAAGTGGCATTGTCATCCATTATTTATCTTTTTTCAATTGCAGTGAATAGTTGCAGGGACGAATATCCAATTTCTGTATTTTCAGAAAACTCGCACATGTGTAGATCATGGTACAGTTTCATATTTACTGTATAAAGTACTGAATTTTTTTTAATAGAGAAATTTGGCAATTATTGCTCTATTTCTTAAGATGTGAAAGTTGATGCATAATAAATTGATAGGCCATTTCTTTTGTGCTCCCATAAAAATAGCCAGTCAGTTTCTCCTTGGAAATTGTGGCTCTTTATATTTGGGGAAACTTAACCTCTAGCAGGATGAGAGACCTGGAGAGAACACACTCTAGGCACACAGTAGATGAGCAACAAATATATGTTTCAAAATTTATTGGTTGACAGAGTCACTGAGAATTGGCTTTGTTTTAAATTCCCCAGGCAGGGTTGGAGTCACACCTTGAAATACACACTGCAGTTTTGGGCCCTTAGCATTGGATGACCACACAGTCATCACTTGATTACACCTTCAACTTGGTTACAATTTTGAGTAGGATTGTGAGTAAAAGGAGTTTGCAGGACTGAAGGTAAATACCTGCACAACATCATAAGATAATCCTCCAAGCTGACGGAGCAACCATGGCTCGCTTACCCGGGTTTCTTGGCCTGGGGGAAATGTACTATTTTAGTCCATTCTCACACTGCTAATAGAGACATACCCGGGACTGCTTAAGTTATAAAGGAAAGAGATTTACTGGTACACAGTTCTGAAGGGCTGGGGAGGCCTCAGGAAACTTGCAATCATGGCAGAAGGAGAAGCAAACACATCCTTCTTCACATGGCGGCAGCAAGCAGAAGTGCCGAGCAAAAGGTGGAAAATCCACTTATAAAACCATCAGATCTTGTGAGAACTCACTATCATGAGAAGAGCAAGATAGGGGTAACTACTCCCGTGATTCAATTATCTCCCACTGGGTCCCTTCCATGACATGTGGGGATTATGGGAACTATAACTCAAGATGAGATTTGGGTGGGGACACAGCCAAACCATATCTGTACCTCCAGTGTCACTTCATTCATTCATCTGTCCTAATGGAATCTACTACAAAAGGTAGGCGTGCTGATTGCTGAGGAGGCAAAGCATTACACATGACCTTGTTGTCCAGAGACTCAGGACTTGGAGATTAAACACAGCCATGTAGGGAAGCTAACAGTGGAATGTGTTCAGGATGATGGCAGAGTCTGAACCAACTGTATGTAGCAGGTGAGCAAAGTAGGGAGGGACCATAAGGACATTGAAGCTCTTGCCCATTAGCTGGCCTTTCTTCTTCTCTAATGTGACGTGTACTGACTAAGTGTGGCTCAGTGTAAGAGAAACAAGTAGATGTCAAAGTAACTTGTGTTAAAATGATTCCATCTATTTCAGGAGTCCAGTTGTCATTTCTAAGCCCTTGTTTACAGATGCTTTCTCTTGAGTCCAGTAAGACATGAATACTATATTCTGTGAGTTCTTGCTTTTAACCCCACTTCTCCTACATTTGAAAAAAATAAAATCAAACTACTTAGAGAACTGAGCCACATGTACCTTCCCTACCTTAGAAAGAAAATTTAGCCTTCTGAACTCCTTATCATCCTCACTACTTCATCCCATACACTCATTTTCTTCTTTACATTCCAGCAACAAATATTCATATACACACAAAACAAAACAAAAAATAATAATGAGAGTAAGAGAGAGTGCTTGAAGGGGTACCAGTTAGGCCAAGTGTGGGGGCCTCCAATTTCTTAGAGTCTGGCTTGAACTACTTATAGAACAGAGGTTCTTGGTGATCAGACTTGGGTCTGCCTGTGGCCATAGAGCTCCCCGGGATATGAGCCTTGGACCAAAAACACCCCTTTATATGAACCCATGGGCTCCACCATGAACCTGGTCCTAAAAATTAGCCTCTTGATTTTTTCTTTATTATTATCATTTTTTTTTTTAACTGAGCAGCTGCTGTCAATGGCTCCTCCAGTTTTGCTTCCTGGTAGCTACCATTCCAAAGCACTCTAAAAACCAATTTTACACTTAATAAAGTTTAACTATTCAATATTTTTCATTTTAAAACTAAATAACAGACATTTAAAAGAATATTTCTTTTTTAATGACACTCATGCCACTATTTTAGAAAGCCAGATGACATCCACCGTGCATTCCTGTCTCCTTAACTGCCAAATATTCTATTAGTCAAGTTTGTTCATATTTACAAGATTTTTTTTTGGATGTTTTACTGCTATCAGAAGATCTAACATCTGTTTCTCCAGGGATTCTCCATGTGTTCTGTAGTTTACAACAATTGAAACCACTGTTTTCAAAATACATTTGGATTAAACTCAATGTACTAAGACTTGATTTCACAGGGAGCCCCATGCACACGTCTGGAGTTTTCTCTCATGTAATTTTTCCGAATGGTGAGACATTTGCTCTGGATTTAGGTGGGTGACATAGAATAACAGTGGAGTTCAATGAAGTGCATGTGTAAAATAACGTTGTTAAAGGCATCCAAGTGTGGGGAGGGTGTGTCTGGGTATCTCTGTTTCTGCCTGGAGCACGACAGAAGAAAGGAAGTTCCTTTGACTTTGCTCTTTTGGGAATTGCAGTGGCAGGGGCACGTCCAGTGCATCGCCTTGTGTCCTTCCCTGGCCATCAACAACAACATTGTCCATATACCTTTCTGTGATGATGGGAATGTTCTACATCTACACTTCCCAATATAGTGTTACTGCTAGTCCCCAGCAGCAATTTAGTGTTGAAATATGGCCAGTGAAACTGAGCAGCTGAGATTTTTATTTTATTTAATATTTTAAATTTAAATTTCGATTCTAATATCCATGCACAACTAGTGGCTATCTGTATTAGTTCTTTCTCATGCTACTAATAGATACCTGAGCTTGGGTAATTTACAAAAGAAAGAAGTTTAACTGACTTACAATTCAGCATGGCGGGGGAAGCCTCAGGAAACTTACAATCCTGGCGGAAGGGAAACAAACATGTCCTTTACACATGACGGCAGCAAGCAGCAGAATGAGTGCCCAGTGAAGAGGGAAACTCCTTATAAAACCATCAGATCTCGTGAGAACTAACTCACTATCACGAGAATAGGATGGGAGAAACCACCTCCATGATTCAATTATCTCTACCTGGTCCCTCCCATGACACTTGGGGATTATGAGAACTACAATTCAAGATGAGATTTGGGTGGGGACACAGCCAAACTATATTACTATCATTTTGGACAATGGAGGTCTACATGTCTCAGTTACTCTGAGATGTGTCTCCACTGAACCCTCTCTTATTTCTCCAGACCATCAATGTCTCTGATCTACACACTCCTTCAATAGAACAAATTACACCACTGGCCCCAAACTATTGACTACTGTGCCCAGTGTCCGTCCATGTACCCCTGTTGTGCAGACCAGAAAAGGGGCTCTTCCTAAAGCTTTCTTCTCTCTTGTATTAGAAAGTGACATACCGACATGCAAATCCACCAGGGCACAGATATGACAGGCACCCCATAAGCATGGGCAGTGTGTGTGGCCTGCCCAACTCCAACTGCATGTACTTGTCCTGTTCTCCTTGTGGTTTCCAATCCTTGGATGCAGACTGCTGGCACCACAAGAATACTCCCCATCTTCCCCCAACACCTCACGATAACAAGCAGAGGTCCAAACAAACCAAGGAGTCCTGACAAGAAGCTGACTGCTCTGACAATCTTCTTCCTGACACAAAAGTCCACTTTGTAGTAGTGTCACTTCTGTGGGGACTTCCTGAAGAGTCATCATCCATCGTTTCCTGTAGGATATCCCTGTGTGCCTTCAGATATGGGGAATCAGTTACAAAGCCCTAGTTCAGCCTCTGCTTTGTGGAACGGAGATCCTGGGGTGCTGTGGCCAGCTTAGGCATTGTGTTCACGGTGGAGGCAGAGGTCAAACGGTTCAAGTCAAAGTACACAGGGCTCTGCAGGTCTAGGCACGGAGTAACTAACATGCCGCCACTTCTGCCATGGGTTTTGACCAAAGCAAGTCACATGGGGTGAACAAGAACACTCTAACTTTGTGAGAGGAACTCTAAAGTCACATGGTAGAGTGCGTGGACACAGGAGATGGAAAGGAATGAAGAACTGGACCATCATTGCAATCCATGACTCACAAATTCTAAAGCAATGTATACCAACAGGTGAACAGTGGATGTCTTGGCAGCAAGAATGTGAATATGGTTGATTGTTTTCATCTTTGCTTTATCTATGCTTTATCATTTCATTTTACAGTGTCAAATTATAGAATAGGTGTAATTTCATGTTAATAAGGGAAATAGGCTCACGAAAACAATCTGGAAAATACGGAAAAGTAGAGGGAAAAACCCACCTAAACTGTGTTTTTCACCAAAAACTGTATTTTTAACGAGGTTACTAGTGCATTTGTGAGCAAGACACTTCTTCCTTGCTGAAGACAGTCTCATGCATTGCAGGATGTTTAAAATCTTTGGTTCCTGAACATTCAATGCCACTAATGGCTTCTTGTCATTTTTGCAACCAACTTCACCACCACCACCACCCACATTTCTAAATCACCTCCAGAGGCCTCCCTTATTGAGAACACTGAAAACCACGTTTATCCTTTTGATGTGGTTACTCCTTGGCTTTTACATGCATGACATTCATTCAGTCACTCATTTTAAAAATAATCTTATGGTTTTACTTATTTATTGTTCATTGTTTTCCATTGATATGGTACACCACATTGATAATATTGAATATAGATTTTTAAATTCTTATTTAAATTAATAATGTACAGATGATCCTGCATGTCACCTAAATGGCCCAATGTCTTCTGATCTTCTCACATCATCCAGCCTTTAAAAAGAAGAAAAACATTTTAAATAAGGACGTAATTAGCTGTAAAACGTTCAATGCATTCCCCAAGACTTTTCATAGCTTTCTTGGGTGAGGGAGGGGTGCTATGGCTTTAGTTGCTCCCTTCCATCTCTCCCCATCATCCTAGACACCTCTACTATCTTTTTCCTACAGCCCTGCCCTCTTTCCCCACCACTTTTCGTGGACACCTCTCTTCTCATTTATTTCTCCAAGAATTTCTTACTCAAGGCATTTATAGGTAATAGATTGTTACTACACATTTGGTAATAATGGAAGGTCACTGCTGCATGGAGCTGGAAACAACCCCAAAGTGTGTATCGGGAATCACAGTTGCTCAAGTTCAATGGCCACTATGTGTTTTAGGGCACACTTGGGGTTTGCAGGGAGTGCTTAATCATAAATTTCTTGCCTGCAAGTTTTGAGTCAATTTAGACACGCTCCAGTGAGGGAGGAAGATATCGGCTAAACTGTTGGAGAACATAGCTTGGATCTGCAGCCAAAGTCAGCATTCTGATGTGTTCCCCTCAAGCTGACAACCTGTGAGTTCTTACCCAGCCTACTGCATGGAGAATTGTGACCTATTTTTCAGGAGAGGCTGGTTATAGAGATCACATAAGAGCAGTTTCTTTAACACATTAATCCCACCTGATAGAAAAATACTGACCAGCGAGAGTCCAACTCTTCCTGTTTCCTATCAAATGGACCTCTCTCCTTTCTGAAGGGGAGAGGAGGACAAAGATCCCCTGAATTTCTGGTGAGTCCAGGGTTCTTTTTTGTCTCCATCCCACTGCTAAACTGCCTTCTCTTTTATTTTTTTCATCTCTTCTCCAACATCCAGTAAACAATGCCTCCCCCTTCCTCCTCTTTCTGGTGGCCTGTGGCCTGTGGCCACCAGAAAAAATAAAAATATTTATTGCTTTGAAAGTCACATCCAATCTGATCCTGAGTTACTGTTATACCTTAAAGGAATCCTTGTTAAAGATGTTGAGGAAATTCTTTCATATTTCATTAGTAAAAGAAATTTATAATTTATACACAAACACACACACACACACAAACATAGAGATGTAATGTTAACCAAAAAATTCTATTATGTGTCCTTATTCTTGTACATAAAGACACCTTTTTTTAAAAAATGCATCAAAGATGAAAACCTTATAAAAATGACTGTAGTGAAAAATAAATATCAAAGATTCAGGGTATGAGAAAGGCCCAAGTGTGCTAGTGATACTATTCAATAAGTGAGCCTTTTGCGTAAGAGATGAATTAAAATAATAGACTAAGGACAAAAACCACTCTGTTCCAACTTCTCAAAAATAATAGAAAAATATTTTAAAACAAAATTAATAGAGAATAAGTACATATGGACAGTGCAAAACAAGAAAATGTGGATCAGCAGACCAGAACATGTGAGGAATTCCTAGAAGACAGAAACCAGATGGGATTAGAGTGACAAGAGTAGATGAATCTATAGCCAAAAATCATATGCAGCGTGCAGGATGAATCCCCACATGGCCTTGGCTCACCCAGCTCTTCCCCCTTTCTCACTTGTAGTTCTCAAAAATAACTATAGAATGTGCTGGGAATGTAACATCCTGAGATAACGAGGAACTGGCTAGAACGGAGCCCGGGCTGTTCCTGCTTGTCCTAGAACACGATGTCCTTCAGTGTGTTAACCCAGAAACTCAATTGTGCCTGAGTATAAAACCCAGGGCAGAGTAGCCTTTTGGGGTCCGTCAGTTCCAGGGCAATGCAATGTGAGACATTGAGATAAGACTCCATCTGCCCCAGGAGCAGATTTCCTGAGCCCTAGGGGACTGGCTCGCCTTGAATTCCAGACTCTGTTGATTTTTCCTTGCTGGCTATCTGTAGGTAATAAAGTTGCTTTACTTAATTTGCTATGTTAGTCTTCTGTCTCCCTAGACTTGTGCAAGTGATTGAATAACCAGTGACTAGTGAACCTACTAGAGAAACTGGGGCTTACATGGTGAATCCTGCTTCACACACCCCACAGTTATTCTGAAGCTAAAAACAAATGCAAATAAATCCTAAAGCCCAGGAGCAGGACCTGGAACAATCAATAAGGAACTTAATTAGAAGACTGCATTTAAAGCAGCTTCCAGGAAATTCTCTCCTGTCCCCTGTCCCACCCTCTATGCAATTCACAACTGAACATCTATCAGCTCAGTCCACAAAATGCCCTCCAAGGAAAGTAAACCTTCTGGTTGGGGCTTAGTAGAAGGGGATCACCAGAAGTAGTAGAGGCTGAGGAAACACCAAGTTTCTATAAGCATGCAGTTTCACAATTGGTAATGTAGTGATCAACTTTTTATATGTTTATTGTTCATTGGGATTTTGCTATACAATTTCTACTCAAATACTTTATTCCTTTTTTATTGTTACTTTTTAAATTTTATTTTTATTTTTATATTTTTTGAGATGGGGTCTCACTACAGTGCCAGGCTGGAGTGCAGTGATGCGAATATGGCTCACTGTAGCCATGACCTCCCAAGGCTCAGATGATCCTTCCACCTCAGCCTCCTGAGTAGCTGGGACTACAGGCACACATCACCAAGCTCAGCTAACTGTTGTATTTTTAGTGCAGATGGAGTTTCACCATGTTGCCTAGGCTGACCTCGAATTCCTGGGGTGAAGTGATGCACCTACCTCAGTCTCCCAAAGTGCTGAGACTACAGGTGACAATGCCCAGCCTATGTGTCTTTTATCTCTATATATTTGAAATAATTCTGTGCATATTCTGGGTAAGGATCATTTGCTAATTTGTGTTGCAAATGTGTGTGGCTTCTCATTTCATAATGTCTTTTCTAAGTTATGTATGATGTGTTTAATTTCCTAATTTTAATGTGGTAACATTTAATTAATGTCTTGTCTTTATCATTAGTATATTTTGCATCTGTTTAATAAATATTTTTCTGCACCAAAGCCTTAACATATGCTCCTAGGTTATTTTTTGAAAGCTTTGTAGTTTTGCTTTTCATAGTTAGCTCTATAATCCCGATCCAGTTTATTTTGTTAGTGGTGTGAGGTAGGGATTCAATTTTAATTTTGTTTCTGTATAAATATCTTTGAGGTGGGAGGATCATGTGGGGCCAGGAGTTTGATTCCAGCCTGGGCAACTTTTTGAGACCCCAAACTCTACAGAAAAATTTAAAAATGAGCTGGTTTGGTGGTGCATGCCTGTGGTCTCAGCCACTCAAGAGGCTGAGGTGGGAGAATCACTTGAGCCCAGGAGGTTGAGGCTGCAGTGAGCCATGATCATGCCACTCACTCCAGCCTGGGACACAGTGAGATCCTGTCTCAAATAAATCAATAAATAATATATAAGAATATAAAATATGAATATATTTATTGTCTAGGGACATTTATTTAAAAATCTACTTTATCCCATTGGTCTTCAGTAATATGTTTATTTATGACTTTTCCATTCTATTGTATTGATCTTCCAGATACCAAAGACTTGTTGTAGAACTGGTGTGATTTTAGCTACAGATAGATAAATAAATAAGTCCTCTCACCACCTTCATCTACTTCAAGAGTGTCTTGGGGAAAAACACTTGAAAAATATTGAGTCTTTCCCATCCCCATCCCTATTTTCCAATTTTTATTATTTCATTTAAAGTTTGATTTAGCAAATAGCAAACAGGTGGCAATTTTTTTTTTTTTTTTTTTTTTTTTTTTAAGATTGAGTCTTGCTCTGTCACCCAGGCTGGAGTGCGGTGGCCCGATCTCGGCTCACTGCAAGCTCCACCTCCCAGATTTATGCCATTCTCCTGCCTCAGTCTTCTGAGTAGCTGGAACCATAGGCACCCATCACCATGTCCAGCTAATTTTTTGTATTCTTAGTAGAGATGGAGTTTCACCGTGTTAGCCAGGATGGTCTTGATTTCCTGACCTTGTGATCTGCCCACCTTGGCCTCCCAAAGAGCTAGGATTACAGGCATAAGCCACCATGCCCAGCCACAGATGGCTATTGTTTTTTAACCCTGAGAGTTGCTGGCCTTCATTTGCTCCAGCAATCACTGGAATTTTCATTTAGGGCATTAGTCTATTTCTATTTAGGGTAGGCACTAATACACATGATTTCAGCTCCTCCATCTAACTCTGTGTTAACTGCTCCTTGCACACAGTCATCCCCTTTCCTTATGTTGCTTGTTTGATCATGTTTCTGTTCATTTCACTTTTGCCTTTCCTATTAAGAAGTTCTACTGTACTTTCTTTTACAATCATAGCAAATTTCCTTCTTGTTTCTTTATTCACACACATATTACTTAACTATTATTTTAAAGTAAATTAGCAATTTTCCCCTGTCAAGATGCACTTCTATCACAATGCCTTAATTTCCTCCTACCTCACAATTCCTTAATGAGAGCTGTAGAACACTTTGACGTCCCCCAACCCTTCCCATGCTCTATGCCTTCTTCTTGCTTCTTATATGATCCTTGATATTCTTTTATCCTTCCCTCCTCTCTACCTATAACTCTGTGGTAGAATTTATTGAAATAGTTTACCTATTAAAATTTCTGTTAATTTATGTGCCTTTCACTTTGTGTCTTTCTAAATATAATTAAACTTCCATATATGTGCATGTGTGTGTTAACTATTTTATGTTTCATTTATTAGTCAAGTTCATTATTCACCACTTTATTTATTTATTTATTTATTTATTTATTTATTTATTTATAGATGAAGTCTCACTCTTTTGCATTCAACCGGAGTACAGTTGCATGATCATGGCTCACTGCAGCCTCTACCTCCCAGGCTAAAGCAATCCTTCCATCTCAGCCTCCAAGTAGCTAGCACTACTGGCATGCACCACCACACATATATAATTTTTTTTGTATTTTTGTAGAAACAGGATCTTGCTGTGATGCCCATGCTGGCCTTGAATTCCTGGGCTGCCCACACTCTTTCTTCTTTCTTTCATCTTGTCCATCTTTATTTTTTCATTAAACTCTTTTTTTATAGATATTCTCTCCTCAGATGAGATACTTAGGTGATGTACTTTCTAAATTCTTGAGTAGATTTATTTCACACAATTATATTTATGTTCTATTCAGTGGGCATAGAAATTTCAGGTTGCAGATCTTTTCTCTTACATATTGGTAGACACAGTTCCACTGTCTTCTAGCATTCAGTATTGCAGATGAAAAGTCTGATGTCTCTAGTTTGTGCTTTCTACTTGAAAGCATGAATACATATTTATTTTTCTGTAAAATCCAAAAATCTTATCACATGAGTCTAGACATATGTTTGTGGGTAATATGTGTTTTCTCATCAATTTAGTCTAGTGTGTTTAAGTACTTTAAATGTGCAGATATTTCTCAGTTCAGGGAATTTACATATTTGTTCTATTTTGTGTTTAATGAATGTCTGTTTTATATCTGTTTCTTTTTTTCCCATAACGTTTTTCGTTCACATGTTAGACCTCCTAGATTTATGTACTAACCCTATTTTTTCCCACCAAGTTTATAATCTCTTTTTACTTTTCTTCTCTGTTCTTTCAAGTACCTCTTGATCTTGATCTGTGTTACTATTAATTCAATCTTAATAGTAACAATTCTGTCATTTAATTTATTTACTATTTTTTACTTCAAAACTCATGTTTAAAGCTCCAAAAGTATTTTATACTGAAAATTAATTTGCTTAAATTCCACATTTAAAAAAAATCAAGATATTCATCAATATCACTCAGCAGTCTCTTTTACTGGATTTGCATGTTAATTATTCTGCCCAATCTTCTTCATTAAGGTTTCTGGGCATTCTTAAATGGGATATTACTATTATTTATGAGTTTATAGAGTTGACTTAGCCTGGGCTGTTGCAGGAATCGTGTGGACGTTAAAAGACATGGTGAATGCTGGCCCTGAAAGCCTGGGGAGTCCAGGCAGCTGTCACCTGCCACTAAGGCACTTGAAGAGATTGCTAGCTGTCTGATGTCCTTAAACACGTCCAGCCGTAAGTTCAGAGAGGTCACCGTTCACCAGCAGCTTACTCTTTATCCTTTAAGAATGTCCATAGGCAAGCTCTCCCAGGACATTCCTGTCCTCCTCCTGAGCTCTGTTGCTGCTGTTTGGTCACTTGTCCGCCATCTATGCTTCCTGCCAGGTCTATCATATTCCAAATACTCACACCACCAAGCTGAATCCTATAGGACCCAGCAGCCCTGTGCTTTAGGAGAGGCCAGCAGCTTGGATTAGGAAGTGGGGGAGGGAAAAGAGCACTGGATTCATTGTGTCTACAGATTCGCCTTCTGCAGGTAGGAATTCAGCAGGGCAATGTTCAGGGATTTTGCACAAAAAGAATTTCAAACCCAGACATTTATATCCAACCAACCAATTATTCCATTGAGGGGGAATAGTAAAGATGTTCTCATTTGACCTTTTTTATCTGAAAAATTGTTCGGACAATGTAGAAGAAGGTATTCACGACCTTGGCTTAGGCAGTAAGTTCTTAGATATGGCACCTTAACCATACTCCATGAAAAAACTTGATAAATTGGACATGATCCAAATTAAAACTTTTACTCCGAGAAAGACACTACTGAGAGAGTGAAAATATAAACTACAAACTGGAAGGAAATATTTAACATCACATATCCCATAAATAACTTGTGTCGAGAATATATAAATAACTTAAAATTTGACAGTAAGATAAGTACTCAATTTTTTAAGTGAACAAAAATCTTAAAAAGACACTTCACTGAAGAGAATATATGGATAACAAATAAGCACATAAATAGATGTTTGACATCATTATTCATGAGGAAACTGGCCACAGTTATACAACACTTCATATCTATTAGAGCAGCTAATATATATATTATATATAATATGATGTCTATACAATATGTATTATATATTCAATATATACAATATACCATATAATGTACATATAATATATACAATATATCATATAATGTACATATAATGTGTACAATATAATATTGTATATATACAATCTATATTGTCTGAATATTATATGCATGCATTCAATATGTTCATGATCTATTGTAGTATATCATATATACAATATAACATATTATACATATATATGTATACACATATGTTATATATGTATATACATATATAATACATACATTAGATGTACATATAATACACACATTATATATACATGTATAATATATACAATATGTTATACTGTATTATATACAATATATAATATACAATATAACATATTATATATTGCATATATAATATACACAATATGTTATATATTATATACATTATGTATTATACATTATAACATATTACATATTATATATGTTATAACATGTAATATAACATATAATATGTAATATATAGATTATGTATCAGACAATATCACAGAAAGTTCACTAGTTACACTAGAATGTTCATACATCGCTGTTGAGTATCCAAAATGATACAGCCACTCTGGAGATATATGACCCAGCAATTTCACATTTCAATATTTACCATAGAGAAATCAAACTTATATTTATGTAAAAACTTGTAAGCAAGTTTATAGCAACTCTATTCACAATCACCAAAAACTAGAAGCAAATCAAATGTTATTCAATTTGTAAATGAAAACACAAATCATGATATAGCCACACAGTGGAATACTATTCATCAATATAAAGGAATAAATGTAAAAACACTGATGGCTTTCAAAGGCATTACGCTGAGTGAAAGAAGCCAGTTTCAAAAGGCTGCATACTATATAATTTTATTTATACCACAGTCACAAAAATTCAAAACTATAGTGATAGAGAAGAGTTCAGTTGTTCCCAGGAATGAGGACATTGATGTGACTGGAAAGAAAAGCAACACGGGAGATTGTTTTGTGTGTGATGTGACTGCTCTGTACATGTATTGTAGTGATAGTTACAGAAATCTATATATGTATTAATTTTTTAAGAAATGAGCACACACACACAAAAAGTCAGTTTTACTAAAAATTTGTGGTGGCTACATGAATATACGTTAACGTTTTTAGAAGTGTGCACACACATAAAAAAGTCAATTTTTCTAAAATTGATGATGGCTACATGAATCTATATATGTGTCATTAATAATGCTTTTTATAAATATCCACACAAAAAGTCAAGTTTACTCAAAATTTATTTCAAAAAGAAAAAAGTAAAATAAACGCATGGTGGATCAAACCTAAAGCTATGACTTCTGACTAATTCTAGAAATCGGGAATTGATAACACAGAAGGAATACAATTAAAAATATGCTGTGTTTTTCCAAAGCTGAGTTTTCAGTTTAAAGTACTTTGTGGAATAATTAAAAATATATCCAAATTTAGACGTACCATATCAGTATACTCAGGATAATAAAATGTCAAAACATTCAAAAAGTGAAATAAAATGTCCTCTACAAAGGAGCAAGCATTACTCTGGCATCGTGTATCTAATCCTTTACATTGGGTGCAAACAAAAACAAAAATGCGGCAAGACTTTTAGAGTTCTGGGAGTGTTGTTAGGGAATCTAAGTCAAGTGAGAGAGAATAATAAAGATATTTTCAGGCTGCACGGACTCCAAAAACACTTCGAAAACACTTTTACTTTAGAAGTCATTTGATGACTGTAGCAAAATGGAGTAAACCAAGGAAGAAAGAGATGTGGACTCCAGATGACAGTGGATCCAAACTAGGAAATGGTGGATGTTCTATTTCAGGATCACTGCTACTCCTAAGCCCAGAGAGCACCCGGTTCAGACGGGGATGGAAAGATGGTGTCTGCAGAGGAAAGGAAAATTGGAGGGTTATGTGGAATGATTAAGACACTGGAAAAACTGGGGAATATGCTGAAGACAACTAGTGAAGCTGGTTTCCAGGGTTTGTTTTGTTTTGTTTTCCAAAATTAGTTGAAACTTGACTCTGGGTACATTCTTCCTTGTGTGAGTGGCTTAGGGGTCATGATGTTGGTCTCCTGGTGAAAGAATTGCATCTTAATATTTTCCTTTGTTCTGCTGTCAACAACTTTCATATAATCATAATAATGGAAAGCCATTGATCAACCTTTGACTTCTAAAATCACCCCATAGACAAATCATGGAATGTATAACTTATTACAGTGCAAAATGTATATGTGATGAATCTTGACAAAATAAAAGAAGTACATTTGAAAGATGTTGGGAGGTGAAAACTGAAGAGGCTCAGAGTGCTAATATCTTAATTTTACAAAGTTGGAATTAAGATTCTACAGTTGATCTAATAAGAAATGGTGTAACATATAAGAGAGGGACTCTGAAATCAGACTTCCTGGGTTTGAATGCCAGCTCTGCCATTTATTAGCCATGTGACCTTGGACACATTACATAATCTTTCTATGCTCCAGTTTTCCAATCTGTAAAATGGAGATATTAGCAGTATCTTCTTCAAGTGGCTTAATATATGTAAAGCACTTAGAATAGTGTCTGACTCATAGTAAGTACTATATATGTGTTTGCCATGAGCTCAGAAATAAACAATAGAAAAACTGATAAGATGAGTGACAAAAGTTATTAGGAGGAAGGATATAGAAACATAATATATTGCAATTGAGCAAAAAATCCAACCAAAGAAAGTAAGAAGTTAGTAGAAAATGTCTACATCAAAGAATTCAAAAATGGTAATTTACAGGTATCACAATAGTAATCAGATTTATAAAATGGTTTATTTCTGGCAAATTGGGCTGTGATTTGGTGATAAGAGTGAAGTCTTCTGAACTGTTCAGTTATTCAGCCATGGAGATGTATTCTTTTGATTTTTTGTTAAAAGTATGTGGCTAGATCAATAAGTCATCTCACACCAGTCAAAATGGCAATCATTAAAAAGTCAGAAACAACAGGTGCTGGAGAGGATGTGGAGAAATAGGAACACTTTTACACTGTTGGTGGGAGTGTAAATTAGTTCAAACATTGTAGAAGACAGTGTGACCATTCCTCAAGGATCTAGAACTAGAAATACCATTTGACCCAGTGATCCCATTACTGAGTATATATCCAAAGGATTATAAATCATGCTACTATAAAGACACATGCACAAGTATGTTTATTGCAGCACTATTCACAATTGTAAAGACTTGGAACCAACCCAAATGTCCATCAGTGATAGACTGGATTAAGAAAACGTGGCACATATACACCATGGAATACTATGCAGCCATAAAAAAGGATGAGTTTATGTCCTTTGCAGGGACATGGATGAAATTGGAAGCCATCATTCTCAGCAAACTATCACAAGGACAGAAAACCAAACACTGCATGTTCTCACTCGTAGGTGGGAATTGAACAATGAGAACACCTGGACACAGCAGGGGGAGACATCATACACTGGGACCTGTCGTGGGCTGGGGGTCTGGGGGAGGGATAGCATTAGGAGAAATACCTAATGTAAGTGATGAGTCGATGGGTGCAGCAAACCAATATGGCACATGTATACCGATGTAACAAACCTGCACATTCTGCACATGTACCATAGAACTTAAAGTATAATATATATAAAAAAAAAAAACTTGTCTAACTTCTAAATCACTTTTATGATGAAATTGAACAAGGAAAACTTAACCCAATAAAATGAAAAGAAGCAATCCAAACAAACAAAAAATCATAGTAAATGGAAAAGATTAAATAAGAAGGCGAGAAATAATCGGATATTTAAATATTGGTGACCACTGAGTGGACTAAGTGGTTCTATGTGTCAGCAATGAAAACTCCCTGCATGGGAGCACAGTGGGTGATAGCACCACCAGTGGCCTCTCTGAGTCCCCCACTGGGTTCCCTCCAAGGTCACCCAAGCCCCAGGCAGCTCTCAGGGATACACATGCAGTCCCATTTTTATAGGACATGAGATTTCTCTAACAGGAAAGTTTGGCTCCAAGTCTCACCTTGACCAGGCTGGAACTTTCTTGGATCTGAACTGCAGTCAGAGACTCTTCCTCTCCAGTCATTCCTTCCCTTTCTGCTTCCCTAGTGGTCTGACCTGTTTACTTTCAAAAGGCCCTCCCTGACTTCTGCTTTCGACTTTATTCTTTACTTGCACCCTTCTAATAAAGACCATGCATGTCTAATTCCTTCTTTGCGTTTACTTTTTGAAGGATCCAAATTGACATAGCCTACAAGAAGACACAGTTCTCTGATTTAGTGATTAAACAAGATCCAACATGTAGCTGTCCTCATGGATGCAACCAAACAAAACTGCACAGAAAGGCTGAAAATAAAGGGATGGAAAAAATGCACAAGGTAGAGGCTTACACAACTAAAAAGGAAAATGCAGACAAGTGGAGCTAACCAAAACAAAAATGCAGCAATATTGATATTTAAACAGAGAAACTGAAAAATTCATGATCATGGAAGATGACTTTAATGCAACTCTTTGAGAAAATACAGATCAAATCAACAGAAATCTGCAAAAATATGGGGAATGTGTGTAAAACAAATAAGCCTCAGTGATACACACACAAACATATTCTTTCATAACCCCAAACTTTTTAATACTCACAGAACATTTACAAAATTGTATTAGGTATTAAACCCAAAAATTAAGATAAATTACAAACAAGCAGAAATCATTCAAACCATTGTTCTCTGACCATAATAAAGTTGAATAAGAAATTAATATTAAAAGAAGGCAAGAGTGTGGGCTGTGGGGTGGGGAAAAGCAACAATCCACTTGGAAAATATTATTTAACTAACTCTTGATTTAAAGAAAAAAACTCAAGTCATTAAAAAGTCATAACAAACAATAAATACTAAAAATGTCAAAACATGTGGGATATAACCAAAACTGGACTCAGAAAAATGTATAGCTATCACCACATTTTTTAGAACCTGAAACAAAACAAGTTAAACAAAAGCTAAGTATAAAAAAGGAAGTATTAAAAAAAAAAAAAAAAACCAGTAAAGTAAACTCGAAGAAAGTAATTTTAAAAAAGAAACATGGAGGAAAGTAATTAGATAGAACAGCAATATGAAAAGCACACCTTATCAGTAAATCCAAAAGCCAAATCTTTCTATGTCAACACTGAGGACAACAGCAAGAAAGTGGACGGAACCAGGATTGTTCCACCAAATGCCCGTGGAATGATTTCCTTGATGTAACTCATGTCACCATTTTCAGTATGAATGTGGGTGCCCCATAATGTGTGCCATTTATGCGAAAGTAATTCTGTGTTGCTTTCTTCCATTGCATTACCTTAGCACCTTTGCCAAAAAAATCAACTTAACATATATATGTGTGGCTCTATTTTTCGGCTCTCTATTCCCTGTTATGAAACTTTGCTTTCAAATGCATACACATTTAGAATTATTTCCTCTTGGTGAATTCACTCCTTTATTATTTTGTAGTGTCTTTCTTTGTCATTGATATTATTCTTTGTTTTAAAGTCTACTATGTCTAATATTAATATACTCACTCCAGTTTTCTTAAGATGAATGTGGGCATGGCAAATCCTTTCCCCATTCTTTTATTTTTAATCATCTATGCCTTTCTATTTGAAGTAGTTCTTTTGTAGACAGCATATATTTGTTTTTAGTAGTAGTGCTTTTTATATAATCTGACAATTTCTTCTGCTTTTTAATTGGAGTATTTAAGTCAATTATACTTATTGCAATTATAGATAAGGTTGGATTCAATAGTACCATTTTGTTAGTTCTCTTCTTTTTGCTTCATCTGCTTTTTTTTCAGCTTTATATCTACTTTTGAATTCAGTAATTTTATGATTTCATTTTATCTTCACTATTTGCATATTAGTTATGCATTTAAAAAAATTTTTAGTGGTTACTCTATGGTTTAAATGTCTATCTTTAATTTCTCACCTTCAAACAATTTTATACTGCCTCATGTATAATGTAAGACACTTATGATAATATTTTCATAATTGCTTCCTCTTTTCTTTGTGCTATTATTGCTGTGCATTTTCCTTTTTACATAAATTTCATAATACTTTGTTGCTATTTTTGCTTTAGATAGATAATTATATTTCAGAGTGGTGAAAATAAGAAAAAAATTCCATTTTTATGTTTACTTCATGTTTACTATTTCTAGAGATCTTCATTTCTGTATGTAGATCCAAGTTTCTATCTGATATTACTTTTCTTTTGCCTGAGGAACATTAATATATTTTGTACTGGCTCCTGTTGGTTAACTGTGAATTCTCTCAGGTTTGTCTTTTTCTTCCTATCTGGAAAGTGTTTATCTCACATTTATTTTTGAAAGGTATTTTAGCTGGATATAGAATATGGAGTTAATAGCATTGTTTTCAATACTTTAAAAATGCCTTTCCAATGTTTTCTAGCTTCCATAGTTACTGAAAATAATGCTGCTATAGTTTCCTTCTTCTCTTTCTTTCTTTTTTTTTTTTTTTTTTGTTTTTTATTATACTTTAAGTTCTAGGGTACATGTGCATAACATGCAGGTTTGTTACATATGTATATCTGTGCCATGTTGGTGTGCTGCACCCATCAACTCGTCAGCACCCATCACTTCGTCATTTATATCAGGTATAACTCCCAAGGCAATCCCTTCCCCCTCCCCCTCCCCATGATAGGCCCCAGTGTGTGATGTTCCCCTTCCCGAGTCCAAGTGATCTCATTGTTCAGTGAAAGAGTCTTTTCTTTTCTTGCTGCCTTCAAGACTTTTTCTCTTTTCGGTTATTGTTTGTTTGTTTGTTTGTTTTGTTTCCTTTCAGTTTCACAGTGATATATCTAGGAGGGCATTTTTGTCCTTATCTTTTAGCATTTTTTCTGATTCTTTGAAATTCTTAGGGCTTTGATTTGGTGTTCATCACTAATTTTAAAAAAATTTGACCATTATCTCAATAAATACTCTTTTTACTGCACCTTTTGTCTTATATGGCATTCTATTTGCATGTTTATTTAACAGTTTGATATTGTCCCATAGCTTTTGGATGCTTTGTTCTGATTTATTTTTCACTCTTTTCTCTTCCTTTTGTGTTTCAATTTGCATAATTTTATTGAATTATTTTCAAATTCACTAATTCTTCTTTCCATTGTGTTGAGTCTACTGATGAGCTCATTAAAGGAATTCACTTCTGGTATCATGTATTTTTTTAAATATCTAGTATATCCATTTGATTTTTTCTTATGGTTTACCCGTGACTGCAGAAATTCCTCCATCTCATTACAGATATGTTCATTTTTTCCCACTGAATCTTTTATACGTTAATCACTGTTACTGTTAAATTGTTATCTGATGGTTTCTACATCTGGTTATTTATGAGTCTGACCATGAGTTGCGTTTTGTTTTCTATTGTGTTTTTGTTGGGACTGTGTGCGTATGTGTGTATGAGTGTGTGTGTGTTTGTGTGGTGTGTATGTGTATGCATATGTGTATGTTGATCTTTCATATATCTTGTAATTTTTTATTGAATGCTGGCATTGTGTGTAGACTAGAGATGCTGAGATAAGTAGCATTTATTCCTCAATGTTTGCAGTTTTCTTATTTTGTTTGGCTGCTAGTATGGTTTGAGTCAATCTAGTCAGAAATTGGTTTTATTGTTGCCATGGTTACCCTCTATGCACAATCTTTAACTTCCATTAGTAATGGGTTGTTTTTATTTTGTGCTTGGGTGCAGGCTGATGAGCCTAAATATATTTCTCAGAATTACTGCTACAGCCTCAGATTTTAAACAATCTTTGCTCACCTGCACCACAGGAGGGGTCTCTCACCATGCTTTTACCTCTTCTACAGTGGTAGAGTGCTGTTGCTTCTTTTGGTGCTTGTCAGAAAAGTGGTAATTGTCAACAAGGCTTCTCTCTTGTCCTTTTCCAGCCTTAATCTTATAAAAGACTTTTGTGCCTTGGCACAAAATGGCAAATAAAGACATAAAACTACACTCAACTTTATTAGTCATAACAGAAGTGCAATTTAAAACCATAATGAGATACCACTAGATGCAGGACTAAAATTTAAAAGCCTGAAAATACCAAAAGTTGACCAGTATGTAGAGCTACTGGAGCCCTCCTACACTGCTGTTGACAATGGAAAGTGGTACATTTACTTTGGGAAAACAGTTTGGGAGTTTCTTATAACACTAAACACGTCGTGATCATATAAATACCAAAATACCAAAAATCTCTTTTAGGTATTTTCCTAAGAGAAATGAAAATATACTTTCACACAAAGACTTGTTTCATGCATGTTCGTGGTAGCTTTATTCCTAATAGCCCCAAAATGGAATCAACTCAAATGTTTATCCACTGGTGAATGGGTAGACAAATTGTGGTAGAGTCATACAAGAGAATATTACTCATCAATAAAAAAGAAATTACTACTCCCCATAATATGGATGAATCTCAAAAGTATTATCTGGAATGAAATAAGTCAGATATATAAAACTTCTTTATATTATATAATTCTGTTGATATAAAATTCCAGAAGAAATAAAAAATATCGAAAGCAGTTGCTTTTGTGATCATGGTAGAGATCACATAAACAACAACTTTCATGGTAGAGACAGAATTTACTGTAAAGGAGCCTGAGGAAACTTTTTGGAGTGATGGAGATATTCTACATCTTGATGTCGGTGGTAGTTACAAACCATGTACATCTGTCAAAATTTATCAAACTGTATACTTGGAACTGGTGAATTTTGTTGTATTTAATTATACCAAGTGATTAAAAGTAAAAGGTGAATAATTTTTCCAGTTGAATAACGGGAGCAGGTATAGGCTGGGGGAAGATCCATGCTCTTGAACCCGTCTTCAGCTGAAGCACTTCTCAGAAACCACTAAGCTTCCATTCATCTCAGTCTGAAAACCAGTGGCTTAGTTTTCCCCACTTGCACGCACTTAAAAATGAGAGCCAGAGGGGATGTGAAGTTTCCAGGTCATATAGTTTAATAATCTCAGCTCTAGGATTTCAACCAGAATTATATAAGGAACCAACAGAATTTTTCTTTTTTTTGAGATGGAGTCTTGCTCTGTTGCCCGGGCTGGAGTGCAGTGGCCGGATCTCAGCTCACTGCAAGCTCTGCCTCCCGAGGAACCAACAGAATTTTAAGGAGAGAATCAATTGTCTTTTATTCATTGCTTTCATCTTCTAAATAACTTTTGATTACCAACTATACATATGACATATGTCTGATATTGGAGTGATATACAAAGAAAATTCACATATCTGGCACTCTGCATACCTTCTTTTGAGAAATGAACTTCACATAGGATTTGTTTCTCTTTCTCAGGAGTGATTCAGACTGACTGCAAAAGTATGTAATTTATAGCAGCAACAACAACAAAAACACATAGAGATTCAGTTATGAATTTGACCATCTGCCCCTGGTCAAATCACTGTGCACAACGCACTCAGATCATCACTGACGAAACTCTCCGGGTGAATGTGCTTTCCTCGGAGCTGCTATGAAAACAAAGGGTCCAGGGAGATGCTGGGATGCAGCCAATCCTTGGGAGCTGGTAGGTGGGCAAGTGCAATGGAATTTGAGATTAGGGAATCCCGCTCACTGCTTCTTGCAGGAGGGACCACCTCTTTTCTGCAACTTCAAGTTTACCCAGGAAGATTATCACAGGTTCAGAAAACTGACCATTTTGGGATTCGCTTGCCTTTTCCTCTTTCCAAAGAGGAATCATTCTTGGAGGCTTTGACATCAGCACCCCTTCTACTGCTCCAGCACAGCCATTAATCACCCATCAAATTTCTGCCTTATTTCCTTTTGGCCTTGGAAATTGTATGTCTTTCCTTTTGGCCTTGGAGATTATGTGTCTCAAGCTTTTGGTTGCTCCTTTTTTTCCCCTTTCTCTCTCTCTCTTCTTTTTTTTTTTTTTTTTTTTTTGGCTTTTTTTCTTTTATGCTTTTATTTTTTCTTTCTAAGGGATGAGGACTAGGAAGGAGAAAGCCATTGTCAATTAATAGAGAGATATTTTCACCAGGTGTTTCTCAATTATCACATTGGCAGCCAGCCCCTTCTGTGTAAATTGTATTGAGGAAAAAAAAAAAAGAAAGAAAGAAAAGAAAGAAAAACACCTCTCAGTACAGACATCTTCCCTGGGATTGTAACTGGCTCTGTGTCTTCTTTCCTCGGAAGGACAGTCATCCTCTGGGAACAGCCTTGCTTAGAACTATAAGCAAAGCCAAGGTTGCTGTCTCCTGCAACATCATGATTTGAATGTGTTAAAGTGTGTGATTATTATTAGGTCTTAAACACTCTAGATTTGCTACCTCATTCCACACAAGTTTCAGAAATAAACCCGCAACCAGTCTCCAGGAGAGATTGATGCTTATTCTGTGTCAGAGGCCTGGTCTCCAGACGTCCCCATAAATTTGTCTGCTGGAAGACCATAAACATAATTCTGAGCATGGAAGTTATTTAGATGTGAATTAATTGCTTTTTCAGTTGTTTTCAAATATGCAAATCAAAATAGCCACAAAAAAATGTCCATAAAAAAAAAAGCAGTCCATTCTCCTGGAGAGATTCTAGAATGTCTTTTG
Source organism: Piliocolobus tephrosceles (assembly GCF_002776525.5). NCBI lineage: Eukaryota > Metazoa > Chordata > Mammalia > Primates > Cercopithecidae > Piliocolobus > Piliocolobus tephrosceles. The sequence goes on along the minus strand of NC_045454.1, from coordinate 26,186,168 downwards.
CCGAGGTAATCTGTTTTTTGTCAACTAAAAGGCAAAGGTGCATTTTTTGAAAATGGCCCGTGCATATGTGGGTATTTCCTCCTGCTCTGACATTTTCTTAGTGGGGTGGTCAAGTATTTTGTGTTGGTCAGAGCCTCTTTGACTTCAACAAGCCACCACAAAATGAAATAAGATTATTAAATCAACTGTGGATAGTATAAGTGCCTTGGCCAGCTCTTGGAGCCTGTAGGAAAATGATTTTGTAAAGAAGGCTGAAGGAGAATGCAGGAAAAGACACACTCGTCATCGTTTAAAGTCACCTAATGACACAAGCTAGGCAATCGGCATTCTTCTCATCAGTAAGGTCAGAAATGTCTCTGCTTACAGCTGTTATGACCTAGCACACTGGCTTCAATGGAGACCTCAAGAGACCTCTTGGGGGGAAACATGGTGGTTTATCTGGGGACACAGCTTGTAAACATCCCTCATCTAGGAATTTCCATGAAACCTCCTGAGCTTGGAGAGATGCCCAGCTCGTGCCAACTCCTGTATAACAAGCTCCAGATGCTTTCTCTACTCCGTGCCAGGTGGGATTCCCCGAGGTTTGCTCTTAACCCATCTCCTCAAAGCCCTTGCACGGGGCAGCATTGCCTTTATCTCATGCCCTGCTCCAGTGAGTGTTCAGCCTCTGGTTGTGTCCATTCATAGTCTGCCCAGAGAGGGTCAAGTTCAGCTAGGAGAAGGGACTTCCACTCTCTCCATGACATCACAGGTCAGTAATCACAGATCAGCTGGTCACCTGAAGATTCAGTTTTTGAGCAGATTTGAGTACAAGTCCTGAGCTAGGAAATACAGAAGTCAGAGGAAAATGTGATCTTAAGCTCATCTCTGCCTTAGGCCGGTTTCCCAGAAGCACAGCCTGAGATGGGATTCTGCGGCTAATGACTTACTGGGGAAGTGCTCTCAGGAGAAGCCTGTGAGAGGTGTAGTTTGGGGCAAGGGAAGAGTCAGGCCAAGGTCTGGTTGTAGCTGAATCCTGGCCTCAACTTGAGTGCATTGGAAGTTCCGGGAGGGTGCACAGTCCCAGATTACTCTGGGTTGTGGCAAGAAGGTGAGCTTCTACACATTTATATCTGTCTGTCACGGGCTATGGATGGCCTGCAGGAAGGAGAGCACAATCTCCCAGTGTCTCTAGACAAGGCAGCTCCTGAGGGCAGGTTTCCTGGCGGTGGAGTGCATCTGGGAACACCCATGCTTTTAGCACTGGACTGCGGGTGCTCAGGCTCATTAATAGGCATCTGGGTGAAGCATTAGGACAGTGAAGACGCAGCTGTAGTGGAAAACAAGATGGATGCATGGTCATAATGGACTTCCTAATACACTCCCAGATCTCAGCCTTCAGCCATACAGGGACGGGAGAGGTGGTACCCACAGAGCAGATGCTTCCCCAGCCAGGGGACATAGGGCCAGGGCTAGGGCCAGGCTTACCCCAGTGATAAGGATGTCTTCCCTGCATCTCTGCCACATGAAGCAGTGAAATAGCAGCTCTTTTGGCACACAGGGGAAAAGCCACCAGGATCAAGGTCGTGCCTTTCAGCAACACTTACCTTCTGGAGTCTTTGGGTATCATGCCAAACCCTCCCTGGGGGCTGGAGCATCCTGAAGTCGTCGAGGACTCTTCTGGAGAAGGGGTGCAAATTGCATGCCCAAGAGATGCCTCCTGCTGTGAAAATCATGTGTGTATGTGGGCATTTAAAAAAAAAAAAAAAGAGCATGAGACAAAATTTTAAAATTTGGAGATTTCTCGTAACACCTGGGCTTTTAGGTTTTTCTGTTGCTGTTTTATGAATCTGATGTCCTCACCGTAAGACCTGACCTTCCTACTTGGACACAGGTGTGTGGTGGCTGTGCCTTTCACATACGGTGTTTACTCTCCAGCTTGTCAGCTTTCTGGCCCCTGAAAGTGTCTATTAGTGTGACTTCAGAATATGCATGAAAACTCAAGATTGACAGAGGGGCCAGGCATGGTGGCTCAGGCCTATAATCACAGCACTTTGGGAGGCCAAAGTGGGTGGATTACTTGAAGTCAGGCATTTGAGACCAGCCTGGCCAACTGGGTGAAATCCATGTTGCTCACCTGTAATCCCAGCTACTTGGGAGGCTGAGGCAGGAGAATCGCTTGAACCTGGGAGGCAGAGGTTGCAGTAAGTCAAGATCGCATCACTGCACTCCAGCCTGGATGACAGAGCAAGACTCTTTCCAAAAAAAGAGCAAAGATTAAAAGAGGGACACACACTGCTGACCTTTGCAAGCACAGATCATCAGAGAAATGAAGAGAAGCCCCAGGCATCAGGGCCTCAGGGTCACAGGCAGAGGGGGAGGCCTTAGGGTCACAGGTGGAGATCTGGGAGTGTATTAGGAAGTCCATTATGACCATGCATCCATCTTGTTTTCCACTCCAGCTGCATCTTCACTGTCCTAATGCTTCACCCAGATGCCTATTAACGAGCCTGAGCACCCGCAGTCCAGTGCTAAAAGCATGGGTGTTCCCAGACACACTCCACCGCCAGAAAACCTGCCCTCAGGAGCTGCCTTGCCTAGAGACACTGGGAGATTGTGCTCTCCTTCCTGCAGGCCAAGAGGAGAAGGCAACCAGCATGGCCAAGAGGTAAGACTTGGTCCCAGGATGGACAAGCAAAATCCAGAACACATGCCCATGTCTTCCTGTCATCCTCATTGCTCTGACACTTTCACACATTGTTCATGTGCTGGGCCAGGGTCAGTGGATTTGGCCTCCACAGGGTCACTCACTGTATGACCTCATGTCCCTGTCCATTGCTTCTTTTCATCCAGACCTCAGGTTCTCTTACCTGGACCAACACCCTTGCCCTATCTTCCCTCAGCAGCCCCCTTCTTCTCACCTCCAACCTCTACCCCTGTTCTATCCCAACCTCCACAGTAATCTGCTTTCAGCTCAGCCCAGATTATATTCCTTCCTTACACATTTTTCAGGTGCCCCCAAAACCTGGAGTGGGTCCACTGGACATCACCAGAGGAATCTGACCCATGGATCATCCATGTGAAAGGACAGTCCTGATGTATCAGGAGGCTACTTCTTGGGAAACTTCGGGTCTGAGTTAACATAGTAAAGTAAAAACTGTCAGCCCAGCCAATGTTCTGTTCAGGACGTGTCTATGGACACCACAGGCTCTGGAAGGAAGAAGGCTCGAGGGCCCCTCGTCGAGGATGTGCATCCTTGGCCCACGTCCTGTGCACCAGAGCTGTTAAGCGGGGAAGGCAAGCAGCTGGAGAAGCTGGGGAGGATGCTGGAGACTCATCCTGGAAAGGCCCTCCATCCTTCCACCCAAACTGCATGCACTAGAATTGACTTGTGCTCTACTGGGGCACCCAAGCCCAGCCTGCACCTGCACATACTCAGTCAGAGACAGTGAAGCAAGAGGAACGCATGTTTAAGCTCTGAAACACACCTGAGAAGATGCTTCCTCCAAGCACATATCCATTATGGTGAGTGCAATAGTGATATCATCCAAAGAACAGAACACTGAAAGGCACATTATGCAAATGTGCCTTCCCAATTATGGATTCACTGGAAGCTTCCAAAACTTCCAAGACCTCATTCCAGGCTTAGCCAACAACCAGTGCTACCTCAGTGATTGAGTGAACATTATTTCTGGATAAATTTCTCTCTCATCCAATGAGGGACCTTAAGGTCCATGCCCTGCCCAAGGTCATGCTGCCAGTGGAGCTGAAGAGCAGAAAGAACCTTTCTGTGAGGTGTGGTTTCTTCCTGGCAGCTCTCTGGGAGCCCTGAAACTCTTGTGGCCCAGGGATAATGCTGTTGGATCTGGGGTACTGGAAAGCACTGGCATCAATGATTAATAGATAATGAAGCTGAAGATCAGGGGATTTCAGAAATCTTCCCAAGTTCAGGAAACTAAACTTCAATGTGTAAATTCAATCTAATCCAATAATTTTTTTTTTTTTTTTTTGGAAACTGAACATTGTAAAGTCCATTTGCAAGAATAAACATCAGAAACTGTAATGACAATTACAAAATTAACCAAACCTACAGTAATAATAGAACAAACGAAAAAGAAAAGAACAGCGAGCTTGCTGTTTCAGCTAGTAAATTACAAAATAAAGCTGCAGTAATTAAACAGGGTGAAATGCAGGTCACAGATTAACATAGTGCTTTTGATTGTATTTGGAGTCACCCAAGAGTTTAAGGAAAATACAGATGCATGGGTCTCTCTCTCAGAGATGCCGATTTCATTGGTCTAGATTAAGTGAGGCCTGGGCTTCCCAGTTTGGAGGTGCCCTTTAGATTATTATAATCAGCAGCCAACAGTTAAGAACAACTGGATTAACAGAAGGAAATCAACTGGAGAGATTGTTAAAAATGCCTGTTCCTGTATCTGGGTCCACTGATTCAGGCTCTGAGAAGGGATCTATGAAAAACAAGGCACGCAACACTTGTCGAAGTTTTGGAAGCATTGGAAAAGAGAGTCCTTATACAGTTCTGCATGTATGTAGGTATTCAGTAGATTCTAAAGGCGACAGCTCAAAACACTGAAGGAGAGGTATAGCAAGGGTGTTGGGGTAATCCACTAGCCAATCGGAGATCAAGTTGGATCTCCAGTTCACTTCTTCCAACTAAAACCAAAAGGAAATAGGGTTAACTAACTTATAATAGTGTGCTGGAGAAAGGCATTCTAGGCTTTCTAAGGAAGACAGAAACTTTATATAAAGAAGAAATGTAATAGATTTGACTACCTAAAAATGAAACTAAGTCATGAACTGCAAAAATACGTAAACTAGAAGCAGAAAAGTGCAAAAAAGAAAGTTGTTGCACATATTACAGATAAAAGGTTAGTAATCTTAATTTGCAAATAAAGAAAATTTAAAATGAACATAAGCCAAAAGGAAAACAACAAATATCCAGTAAAAAATTAAGCAGTAAACGCAGATAGGTAAATTACAAAATAAAATGTACAGTCAATACATTCTAAAAAAGATGTTCTACCTCATAAGTAATCAAAAGTGCTAAATAAAAATCAAAATGAGTCATCTTTTTTCACCCATCATATTGGAAAGGATTAAAAGTTTGACAAAACTTAAAAATAGCAGGGATGTGGGAAAATTGACATTCTCATGCACTGTTGTTGGAAATGTAAATTGGTATTCCTTTCTGGAAGGCAGTTTGTCAACTGAAATTAACTTTTTTAAAAAATAAGAAGCACGCCTTTAGCCTAGTAATCATATACTTGGGAATTTATTCTAAGGAATAAATTGCTAAGTGGTGCAAAGATATAGATACAATAGTATTCATTAATGCTTTTAATAGTGAAATTTTAGGAACAACATAAATATCTGTAAATAAATGATTGGTTAAATAATCTATAATATATGCACACTAAAAAAGCCCCCACATTTGAGATAGTGTATTTCTATAGATTTCTATTTACTGAAATGGTGGTTCTCTTTTACACCTCCTCCTTTTGTACACATTATTTCTTCTCCTTGGGCAGCCCATTCTCCCACACTTTCATATTTGGTTCACTACTGGGAGTGCCCAACTAACTGAAATTGCCCCTTCTGTGAAGTCGTCCCTCCCCTTCTGAGCCATATAAGTAGTCACCACTCTTCATACCCAAGACATCCTTTACCATTCCCATCACAGCACTTGCTCACTCATTTATTCAATATATGTATCAGGCTCTCTACAGGGCACTTACCACCCTCTAAAGTAGTTGACTCTGTCATGGCCCTCTTTCCCACTGGATTGCAAACCTTTTCAGAGCAAGAAAGTGCATGATTCATTCTGTTACCCCAGATTTCAGCTTGGAACTTGGTATATGACCAATACAAACTTAATGAATAAAAGGAAGAATGAATGAAAGAAAGGGTGAATGGATAGGTGGATCAGTTGAAGGAAGGATGGATAGATGAATAAAAAAATGGGTGGATTAATGAATAGAAAAAAGGATGGATAGATGAATGGATGGGTGGGTAGATGGATGAGTAAATAGAAGAACAGATGGATGGATGAATGAATGGATGGATAGATGAAAGAATAGAAGGAAGGATGGATATATTAACAGATGGGTGGGTGAAAGGATGGGTGAATGAAACAATAAAACAAAAGACAGATGGATGAATGGATGACTGAGTGGATGGATGAATGAATGGGTAAGTGGGTGGGTGGATAGATGGATAAAATAATGGAAGAAAGGATGGATGGATAAATGGATGGGGTGTATGGGTAGATGGATGAATGAATAGAAGGAAGGATGGTTAGATGAACAGATAAATGGATAGATGGATGAATGAATAGAAGGAAGAATGGATGAATGATGGCTGGGTAGGTTAATGAATAGAGGGAAAAATGAATGAAAATGGATGGGTGGGTGAAAGGAAGAATGGATGGATGGATGAATAGAATAAAGAATGGATGGGCCATGCGTGGTGGCTCATGCCTGTAGTCCCAATGCTTTGGGAGGCCGAGGTGGGTGGATTACCTGAAGTCAGGAGTTTGAGACCAACCTGGCCAACATGGAGAAACCCCATCTCTACTAAAAATACAAAAATTAGCTGGGCCTGGTGGTGCATGCCTGTAATCCCAGCTAGGGAAGCTGAGGCAGAAGAATTGCTTGAACCTGGGAGGCAGAGGCTGTGGTGAGCCAAGATTGTGCCATTGCACTCCAGCCTGGACAACAAGAGTGAAACTCTGGCTCAGGAAAAAAAAAAAAAAAATGGATGGATGAATTGATTGGTGGATGGATGGATGGTTGGATGGATCGATGGATGGAAAATGAATATGAAGAAGGACGGATAGATGAATAGGTGGGTGAGTAGATGAATGGATGGATAAATAGATGGATGGTTGAATGGATATATGGATGAATGAAGAGAAGGAAAAATGGATATATGAATTGGTGGGTAGGTGGATGGATGAGTGGATGGATGGATAGATGGAGACTGGATAGATTAATGGATGGAGTAAGTGAGTGAGTGATTGAGTGGTAGGGAAGACAGACAGATGAATGTAAAAGGATTGGCTGATTGAGGAGATGGAATAGATGCATAGGCTAGTGGCTGGATAATCAGATGAGTAGGTGAGCAAATGGAAAGGATGCCATGTTTGTCAGTCCATCTTCTTGTCATTCTGCCTCTGGAAAGACATTCAGAGAACTCTTATCATTATACACTCTTTCCACAGCTACGTATGGGGTCTACAACGTATTAAAAGTTATCAAAGTGATGTAACTGTTTGAGATAATTGGCTCTACCATAACAAAATGAAACAGAATAAAAACCCTAGGGAAAAAACCCCCTCTAAAACAAAAAGCAACAAATTTGCTTCACGGACTTTGGACATGTTGAGAAACCAACAGAGGAGAGAGAAGCAACTCAGAGATTATTGACAGTAAGAACCCAATTCCATGCCCAGGCCTGAGTGAGAAAGGAAAAGCTCAGTCACCAGCTCCAGGAGCAGTCCACAGGATGGCATCTGGGGCCATCCTGGGCTCCATCATTGGGGGGCAGTTGCAGAGAAAGCACAATCAGTACCCAAGTGAGAGGGCAACACCCTTGCTTTGCTTTTTCTCCTCCCCTAACTCACCCACCTGTGCCTCCCACTGGCCAAACCCAACAGGGAATTGTCTGACAGGGGAACCTGGAAACATGGGCTCCAGGTATCAGCAGAGCAGGGAGGAGTGATGAAGGCATTTGAGGACAAACAGGCCAACAACTGCACACCCGACAAAATTGAAATCAATAAATATTTAAATGTGTCCACAATGTCACATTATTTGTCAGCCAAGCAACTGCAAATGAACTCTTACATATGTTATGAATAAATTATGTTGGGTGTGTGTACATTTTAATACAGCTGATGTGGTAGAGGGGAGGAGTGCCTGGGGACAATGAGGCCTTCAAGTGACCCTCCCGACTCTCTTCTTGTTGTGCGAGTCTCAAGATTCAACTTCCTCTTCTCTAACAGAATAACTTTGGACAAATCACTCAGTTTCCCCCTCTTTAAAATCCACACCAATTTTCCAGGATCCCTGCGAAGCGAAACTGAAATAATGTTTGTAGAAGTACCCAGGACCCCATCTGACCTGATGGAAGCCATCATTTTCATTGCTTCTAAGGGGCAGTCATCCAGCCAAAAGAGGCAGGCACAGGTGCCCTTCAGCAGACCGCTTTGTCATGACATAACAAAAACCTGAAGAAGTACATCCTCCTGAAACTAAAAATCCCACATCCATCAACTCATGGTGAGGACATCATCATGGTGGACATGGGCAATGATTTAATGACAAGGACACTCACCTCAGCATATTTATATTAGTGCACGTATTATATTTCTAAATGTTGAGCAGGAAGGGGTAAATTAAATGAGAGGGTATCAACACAATGGAACATGGAGCACGTACGTGTTTATGTACGGAAATGTTTACAAATTTGTTTTCAGCTGTAATCTCTGAAATGAAACTATGGGTATCGTTTTCTTTGCTTTAAAAAAAATTATCAGTGATATCTGTGCCTGTTTAGCTGTGCCACTGACAGTTCAGAAAAGAGCGATATTGACAGAACAGGAACTAAGGACAAATTACCTGACTGAGGTCCTTCTCAGTGACGTCACCCTGCTTGCTGATGAACTGGACACTCGGAGTGGCCCTCAGGCAGTTGGCACTCACAGGTTGGAAAAGTGGGTCTTCTAAGGAGTGCCTCCAGGGTCCTCTGTGCTCTGCCACCTGCATGGCCACCATCTATAGTCAACAGGTACAAATCACAAAAATAACCTCCCTTCCTGGTCTACAAGGACATTAAGCCCCTGGCTTCAGGACCATTCACAGAGAGTTATATGCAGCCATAGCTAACACACGTGTTTGTAAAAACTTTGTATTTTCGATTTGCCTTTATTTTTTTCCCCAAAATTTGAGACAGCTTCAGTGCATTCCTGGGAATCAGTACCTGCTAAAAAGACTCTGAAGCAGAAGGTGGTGGTGAAACCCAGAGAGCCTCAACCAAGTGTCTTCTGCAGGCACCATATGTGGCTTTGATGTAGCCCCTGGGAGCCTCTTTACCTCTCGGGGTCTCAGCGCCACCTCTCTGAAAGGTGGGATGGCCATGATGACCCTGGAAACCCCGCCATGGCTATAAGGTAAGGTATCTCCTCTGACTCAATTTTTAGTTTTAATCTGATATAGTGAAGCAATGATTTAAAGCTCTAAAGCCAGCATGAGCAATTTTTTTCTGATAAGGGTCAGACTGCAAATCTCTTAGGCTCCATGGCCGCAATGATCTGTCATGCAACTGCTCAGCTTTGCTGTTGAGCACAAAGCCCAGCCATGGACAATAAGTACACAAATGAGAGTAGTAGAGTAGTTGTGTTCTGAGAAAATGATATTGACGAGATCAGGTGGTAGGCTGGATTTTGCCTGTGGTCCTGGTGTCCAGACCATTGCTCTAAAGTAAACTGTTTCCAAAGACTTAACTAGTGACTGATGGAGATAAATAAAGCTGCAGACAATGGTAATGATGATGAAGATAAAAACAATACAAACCTCTTTCCTTCCTTTTATATAAAGCGCATGTGTGTGTTCTAAAAACGAAAATAACACCAATGGTGATCAGCAAAACAATGTCTCCTCCACCCCCAAAGATGTCCATTACTTATGCCCAGAATCTACCTTACCTTACATGGCAAAGGAGATTTTGCAATTGTGATTAAGGTCATGAACATTATCATGAAGAGATGATGATCCTTATGATCTTGGTGGACCCAGTGAAATCACAAGAGTCCTTAAAGGCAGAGAACCTTTTTGGCTGGATCAGAGAGAGATCTGAGCATGGACAAAGGTTCAAAAAGAACTCACTCCTCTGTTGTTGGCTTTGGACATTGAGAAAGGATACCAAGAGAGCAAAGGAATTCGGGCAGCCCTGAGGAGCAAGAAAAGGCAAGGCAACAAATTCTCCCCTAGAGCTTACAGAGAGGAATGCAAACCTGCTAAGACCTCAAGCTCAGCTCCAGGAGACTGAGATTAGTTTAAGATAATAAATATGCATCACTTAAACCACTAAATTTGTGGTAATTTTTATAGCATCGGTGGAAAACTAATACTTGAACTCCCTGAGAAAAATTTGGAAATTACAAAGTCTATTCTCACCCATAATGTCACTACCCAGAGATACCCACTATTAACATATATTAGAAATATTATTTTAGATTTATCTGCATATATGTGTATATATGTGTAAATAGAGAAGCTATACACATTATATAATATATATTATGTACTACTATAATATATCATATATACTACATATACACATATTACATATAATATATAATGCATATATATACTACACATGTATTTATATACTATGTAATATAAAATAGCCATATATTATATATAATGTGTATGTATATAATATACATTGTGTATACATTCATGTATATCGGGAGAGAGATATAAATATAAACCATTATACTAGTTTACATTGGCTGTAATTCAACTTCATTTTATTTCATTTAACATTTTTAAATAAGTTTTTTGTGCCAATAAGTTTTCTTCAAAAACATGTTACAGATGAGTTATAATTCCTTCACTTTCCCCCCTTTTTTTCTGATCTTTTCACTAGAATAAAAATGACCAAGGAGAAAATTCATGCACATATCAAACTGTTAGAGTGTAATAAGGTTACTATTCTCTTATTGCCATAAAAGTATGTTTCCCTGTTTTGTTTGCCTTTAATTTATTCGAGGTTCCTTTTGATGTATGGAAATTTTGCATTTTGTTTTATTCCAAGAGATAAATGCTTCCCCATTAATTTTTTCTTCCGTGGCCAGAAATGTGATTCTCAGTCTCAGGTTTGTGTTTTCTTCTAGTGCTCATAAGGGTTCTTGTTTTCAGTTCTATCCTTGGGCGAGGTGGTAGTTATTCAATTTCCCAAGTTGCTAAACTGTGTTTCTCTCCTCATTTATTGAATGATCCTTCATCTTTGACCACAAATATTTGATGCCATTACCATACTCCACAGCTTCTAAAATGAAAACTTTTTTCATGTTAGCATCTCTGAGATCTGGGTCACCTTTCAGTCTCCAGCACCTAAAGGTCTTTGCTGGCTTCGTGTGAAGGCCACTTCTTCCTGGGAAGTTTGGGATTTGCTTATGCTATCATCTGGGGACACTATGGACCTGAGACCACTTCAGGTTTCCAGCCTGACGTTGGTTTGGACTTCACACTGCAACACTGTGTAGGCATTGGCTCTGATTCCAGTTCTCAGGCAAGACATATTTTCTTCCCTCCACCCAGTGCAAAGGTTAAGATGCAAGCGCATTTCTTTGTGCTCTCTTTCTGCGTGGTGCTTGTCTTTCTTACAGACCCTTAGACCGAGAATACAGCCCTTGTCATAGCAGTTCCATTAAATTTCACCTCAGGAGGTTTTCCTCTGTTATTGGTGTATAGGATAATACTGGGTCATACAATCAATAATGTAACTTATATTCAACAAAATATAACATATTACATACAAAATAAAATATGTCCTAAGTTCAGTTTCTGGATTGTCTAGTATGTTTGTTTTTCCTATTTCTTGTTAATTTCACTAGTATTACAGTTTTTTCATATTTTTAACTTTAATGTTTCTTTTAATATCTGGTGGGACAATTTTTTCCTAATTACTCATTCTTTCTAAAACGTTCCAGGCTATTTTTTTCATTCCAGATTTATATTAGAATTAATGTTTCAAGTTCTCACACATCACTCATATCAGTAAATGAATAATTTTTTTAAAACTCTGCTGAAATTTTTATAGGATCTTCATTAAACCTATAAATAAATATGTGACAAATTGATGTTTATAATATTAAAGGTTAATGTATTTTTTAATCAAAACTATTTGATCATCTTAAAGACCTTTTTATATCTTTTCTATCATTAAAATTTTATAATTATAATTTTTAAATATTTCTGGTTAATGACATTCTTTCCCAGTTATTACATATTCTAATGTTACTGAGAATGGAATTCTGTTTTTGTTAATTTTCTATTTGATTATTTTTGACATACAAGACATTAATGATTTTTGTATTTTGATTTTGCAACTAACTGCCTTTCTAAACTTGCTTAATCATTTTCAAACTATATTTTCGTAATTTTAAGATACCATCAACTTTTTTTTTTTTTTTTTTTTTTTTTTTTTTTGAGACGGAGTCTCGCTCTGTTCCCCAGGCTGGAGTGCAGTGGCCGGATCTCAGCTCACTGCAAGCTCCGCCTCCCAGGTTTACGCCGTTCTCCTGCCTCAGCCTCCCGAGTAGCTGGGACTACAGGCGCCCACCACCTCGCCCGGCTAGTTTTTTGTATTTTTTAGTAGAGACGGGGTTTCACAGTGTTAGCCAGGATGGTCTCGATCTCCTGACCTCGTGATCCGCCCGTCTCGGCCTCCCAAAGTGGATTCCATCAACTTTTATATTGATCAACATTTTAAATACTTTAGGTAGGAAAATCAGAGAAACAGTGCTACGTTAAATACATGCACTGATTGTACAATGCATTCTGATGTTTTAAAAATTCAGCATCTTAGAATGAAGACATGTAGATTTTATAAGCAGAACAACCATCTTATATATTAACACCATTCTGTCCTCATAGTTTCTCCTCTTTTTTCTCTTATTTCTACAGGCTATCGTTGATGATATTATTTTTTATTTTAATGAGAAGACCTCTAGTTTAGTGGTTTTTAATTACCAAACTTTTCTTTAGTATGGGGAAGGTCGAGGCCTTTTGAAAATCTGATGAAAGATGTTCATTCCATCCTCTAGATAAAGCAAATGTGCACTCACAGCCTGACTTCCTGAGCCTTCGAAATTCTCTCAACCATCTCTGTATAGGCTTCCACCAATCGCCAAAGTCCATGAAACCTGGTTCGGGACTCCTCTACGGTGTTACCTCTTAGAAGAATGCTAAATGTTAACATTGATTACATTTGCTTGGTTAGGACATCCTCTTTATTCATTCTCTCTATTTCTGTTTTTTTCCTACATAAAGTTAGTAATTAGTGTTGGATTCTATTAAATACCATTCAGGTATTGCAGTAGATTGTATCATTCCTCCCATTTCTTCAGCCCTCTCTGTACTCATGATTTGCAGTGAAACCTTACAGTTTCTTCTGTGAGAGGAAGAGTGGATTTTTCTGTCCTGCTGCTATTGGGAACAGATATGTGACTTGCTTAAATGGCCCAAATTGCAGGTTGAAGCCAGGCTGAGATGAATCCAGCCTAGATCAGGTGACCTCCAGCCGACCCACAGTCAGCTGACTAAACATCTGTATTAGTAAGGGTTATCCAGAAAAGCAGAACTGATAGGACACAGTTAGATAGATAGATAGATAGATAGATAGATAGATAGATAGATAGATAGATAGATAGATAGATAGATAG
>NC_045454.1:26150285-26172708 GCF_002776525.5 Piliocolobus tephrosceles | reverse complement strand
TAGATAGATAGATAGATAGATAGATAGATAGATAGATAGATAGATAGGATAGATAAACAGATGATTGATAGATAGATAGATAGATAGATAGATAGATAGACGACAGATTGATAGATGATAGATAGATGACAGATGATAGATAGATAATAGACACATAGAGAGATAGAGTCAGAAAGATGATAGAATAGATAGATAGATAATAACTATATAATCTATACATAGATAGATAATAGATAGATAGAGATAGATAGATAGATAGATAGATAGATAGATAGATAGATAGATAGATAGACAGATAGACCAAAGAGAAGGGGGAATTGGCTCATGCAATTATGGAGGCCAAGAAGTTCTTTTACAGGTTATCTGCAAGTTGGAGAATCAGGGAAGACAGTAGCATGGCTCAGTACAAGTCCTAAGGCCTGAGTACCTGGGAGATGATGGTGCACATCCTAGAGTCTAAAAGCAGGAAAGCCTGGAGGTCTGATGCCCAAGAGCAGGAGAAGATAGGTGCCTAAGCTCCAGAAGAGAGAGAAGGCAAATTTGCTGTTCCTTTTTGCTAGATCAGGTCTTCAGCTGATTGATGGAGTCTACCCTAACTGAGTGAGGGTGGATCTTCCTTACTCAGGCCACTGATTCAAATGCCAATCTAATTCCAGAAACACCTTCATAGACATATCCAGAAGCAATGGTCTACCAACTATTTGGGTATCCCTTAACCCAGTCAAATGGGCACCTAAAACTAGCCATCACAGCCACTGAGTCTGGGGACTGTTTTTTTTTAAACCAAATTTTGTAGCTAACCAATACAGATATCTATTTATTTTTCAGTGTATTATCATTCCGTTGCTGCATAACAGATTGTCATCATCTCAGTGACTCAGAACAGCACATGTTTTCCATGGGTCAGGTGTCCAACCCAGCTTAGCTAGACCCTTCGCTCAGGGTCTCATAAGGCTGCAATCAAGGTAGGAGCTAGGCTGTGTTTTTATCTTAACATTTGATCTTAACATTGGGAAATAATCCACTTCTAAGCTGAATCAGGTTGTTGGCAGAACTCATTCCCTTATGGCTATATTGCTAAAGTCTTGTTGTTGTTATTGTTGTTGTTGTTGCTTGTTTGTTTTGTAAGCTGTAGACCAAGAACCAGTCTTAGACCCTAGAAGTTGCCCTCAAGTCCTTGCCATATGGCCTCCTCTGTAAAGCCATATCCACAACAAGGCAGCCTACATTTTCAAAGCCAGAGAGAGAGATAGAGCATGCTCACCTCTGTTGAAGACTTTCTGCCAGTCAGGACCTCCTGATTAGGTCAAGATAATCTCTTGATTTATTCAAACTCAACTGATTAGGAGCTGTAATTACATCTGCAAAACCCTTTCATCTTTGCCACAAGATTCTATTGATTAGAAGAAAGTTACACTTTCTAACCATAGCCAAAAAACAGGGATTATATAATTTCATTGGGGGTCATCTTAGAATTCTGCCTACCACAATCTTGTATTTAATATGCTTAATTATATTAATATGTTAATGTAATATTTGCATGTTAAATCACTTTGCATTCCTAGAACAAATTATGTTTGGTTATAATTTATAATTCCTTTAAAGTCCTGCTAGTTTTCTTTCATAGGTAATTTCATTTGTACTTTTGTTCTCCTATTCAAATAAGAGATTGATCTGGAGTTTCTTTGCCATTCTGGTGGGTTTTATAGCAAAACGTGAAACTAACATTGTAAAACACACTTGGAAGTCTACTGTATCTATCAGTGTTCAGTCAGGGAAACAGAACCACCTCAAATATCATGAGAATAAGAATGACTTGTAGCTGCCTTCTTGTCTTTGGTTTCACAGGGGGTATGTTAGGGAGACGTTTTTGGTGTTGAAACTTTAGGATGTCATCTAGTGGTGGTGTTTAGGTGTATGGGTCAGCTAGTAGGCTGTTGCTCAGTCATGTGTCTCCCCTATATTTCCTCATAGTTGCAGCCATGCTCCCTCTCAATGCTCTGAAAGTGTGGGCTTCTCTCCCACTTCAGTGCTGGCTGTAGATAGTGGCATGGTACTCCTGGGCTGCCCACTTCAACTCTGGGGTGATCTCAGGGTTTATGGTTCTTCCCCACCTTGGAGGCAGCAAAAGAAGGGACCTTAATAGTGATTGTGACAAAGGGTCTTTGTGTGTTTCCTGAGGACTCCACCCCAGGGAGATACAGGTAAGCGGTTGCTCAGTGTAATCAGCTCAGATAATCATTAGAGAAATGCAAATCAAAACCACAATGAGATACCATCTCACGCCAGTCAGAATGGCTATTACTAAAAAACCAAAAAAGTAACAGATTCTGGTGAGGATGAGGAGAAAAAGAAATGCTTATACACTGTCAGTGGAAGTGCAAATTAGTTCAACCATTGTGGAAAAGCAGTGTGGTGATTCTTCAAAAAGCTAAAAACAGAACTGCCATTTGACCTGGCAATCCCATTACTGGGTATATAACCAAAGAAATAGAAATCATTCTACTACCAAGACACACGCATGTGAATGTTCTTTCAGCACTATTCACAATAGCAAAGATAAGGAATCAACCTAAATGCCCATCAATGATGGACTGCATAAAGAAAATGTGGTGCATATACATCATGTAATACTATGCAGCCATGAAAAGAATGAGATCACGTCCTTTGCAGAAAAGTGGATGGAGCTGGAAGCCATTATCCTTAGCAAACTAACACAGGAACTGGAAACCAAATACTGCATGTTCTTACTTACAAGTGGGATCTAAATGATGAAAACACATGAACAGATAGAGGGGAACAACACCCACTGGGTCCTACTTGTGGGTAGAGAGTGGAAGGAGGGAGAGGATCAGGAAAAATAGCTACTGGGTACTAGGCTTAACAGTGAGGGGAGGAAATAATCCGTACAACAAACCTCCATGACACAAGTTTACCTATATAACAAACCTGCACATGTACCCCAGAACCTAAAATAAAAGTTAAAAAAAAATGATAGTTTACATGGACAGGAAAAGATCTAGTAATGTAAAGGGTGAGGAGGAGTGGGGAAATTTGGAGGATCGGGGAAAGCTTTGTTGACCTCCTGAGCCCGACTGCCTGGCTGGATGAGCCTGAGCTTGTGGGGAAATCTGAAAAGCACACACACCCAGTCACTGAAGTGGGACCCTGCAGGAGGAGCCCATTGCAGTGGACCTGCAGTGGACACTGTTAGGAACCACTGCCTCTGCAGACCTACAGCCGAGCACCTGGGGGCGGTCTTGGGGGTGCTATGGGAAGATGAGTTGGTCATAGAGCAAGAGCAAGGTGAGGCCATGCTGGGGCCCAACAGTCAGCTCAGCATCTATCTGTCAGCGTGTCTGACCACCCCAACCTCTGATAATGACCTCTGTCTCCTTCCCACCCTGGGAAGCTCACATGAATTCCTCCGTGGTCATTCTGAGAAATATCATTTGGGGCCTCAGACAAGAGCTGTAGTGCCAAGTTGACAAGGCACAAGTCAGGCCTGCTTGTTACGTTCTTATGTCTGAAATGATCCAGGCAGCATGGGAAGACATATTCCTTGAAAGACGGAAAGGGCTTGCCTATAAAGTTTTGGATGCTGGACAGGATCACAAGAGGCAAGAAGTGGGAAACATATAGGAGGCAGCTCACAGGGAAAGCAGGGAGAGGGAGGATTCCAGAGCTCTCCACCTGCGCCAGGGAGGGCTGATTGGAACTGAAATCCAGAGTGATCCCCACAGAGGTGGAATTACTCCTTGGAGCAAAGGACAAGTAGGTCCATATTCAGAGAGTGCACAGAATGGGAAAAGCTGCTTTCCTTCCCCATTTTTACAGTATTAGGCTTTCCTTGTCAACTATTAAGCTTTTCCTTTTTACTCTGTTTGAGGTTTTGACTAAAGACAAAGAAAATTGTTTTTAATAGAAAAGTTGATTGGGAGACCACAACAGGAGGATAGCTTGAGACCAAGACTTCAAGACCAGCCAGGGAAACATAGCAAGACCCTTCTCTAAAAAAGAATAAAGTAAAAGAGCCAGGTATGGTGGTATGTGCCTGTGATCCCAGCTACTCAGGAAACTGTGGCAGGAGGATCGCTTGAGGCCAGGAGGTCAAGGTTGCAGGGAGCTGTGATTGTGCTATTGAACTCCAGCCTAGGCAACAGAGTGACACCATGTCTCTAAAAAAAAGGAAAGGAAAGGAAAGGAAAGGGAAAAGAAAAGAAAAAAGAAAAGATGACCTCATTGACTTTAATTGCCATTTTGCTTTTGTTTCAGTCAGTTTATTAATATGTCACTCTTTCACTGGGTTCTTTGTATTATGTTTTATGCCCTCTGAATTATGTTTTCTTCAAATGTTTTTGCTTTAATTATTTTAATTTACACAATAGACAGTAATTCTAGTAGTAGTTTTCTTTAAATTTAGAGAAACAAAGGTTTAAGTGGTATTAACTACTTCAAAAAATAGCTCTTGCTTCATAGTTATTTTAAATCCTCTGTCTGATAATACCAACATTGCCATTTCTGAGTCTATTTCTAACACTTGTTTTATCTCTTCAGACTGTATTTTATCTTTCTTTTTAGTGAGACTTGTGATGTTTTGTTGAAAGTCAGACTTGTATGGGGTAATAGGAACTGTGGTAAATCAGCCTTTAATGTGGGGATTTATGTTAATCTGTGTAGGAGTTGGGCTGTGTTTAATGTTTGCTGCAGCTGTAGGTACCAGAAACTTCCAGTTCCTCTAGTGTGCTTGTTTTGATCTCACCTTTTGACTTTGGGCTTCCCTATGGACTCCACCTCAGAGAGTCTGCAACATTCAACATTTTCCATTGTTATCCAATGTTACTGTGTGGTGGTAACATGTTGGGGTGGGGGAACCATTCTATAAACTAATTAAATATCAGTATTTTGGTGGCCTTGCTTCTCGGGGTTGTGACCTTTGCAAGTGTTGCTCCACTTCTGGAATGAAAAAACAATGGTACAGTTTACCCCTCCACCTCCTACTCCCTTTCCTGGCTTCAGTATTCCCAAAACATTTCCTTGAAGCCCAGATCCCAGATCCTGGCTGACAACGTTCCAACCTCTACACTTTTTTAGGTACTATAGGAAGACGGGAGGGACCTTAAGTGGCAGACACTTTCTCCGCCTGGGATCAAGTTTCAGAATGGTGCTCTGGATATATCCTTTTCCCTGGAGAGAAACTCTTTGAACTGGAGAAGGCTCTGGGTGTATGTCATAATGATTCATCTTGGTCAGAGTGATGAGGAAACCCCATGAGAACTTGTCGGGGTTTCTGGAAACTCACAGAGCTGTGGGCTTCTTCCTAAGACTTCAGCCCCTGGAGTTGCTCATTCTCACACCAGTCCACTTTCAAACTCCAGCAAATCACGAAAGCAGTCTTCTAAATGATCCTGCCAGTTTATGCCTCCTGTGGCTTCAGCTCCAGGCAAGCAGATTTTTGTTACCATATCTGTCCAGATGCCCCCATCTTTCCAGGTCTCAGTGTGGCTTTGCCCTGCCACCTCATCAATGGGTCAAAGAAAAGTCCTTTCTTTTCAGTTTGTCCAACTTTCTGTTCTTTTTGGGACAAAAACGTTGACTTCCAAGCTCTTTTCTTGTTGGAGCTGAAACTGGAAATCCTCATTACCCTTTAAGGTAGACACAAAAAGGAGTCTTATATAGATTATTTTGTCTAATAAAATGCAGACTCCAACTGACCATTGAACATGTAGTAATCGGTATCTCTGGGTTCCCTGAGTCAATGTCAAGTACATCTTCGTAGGTGTGTTATTTTTTAGAATGGAAAGAGATGCCAATCAGGGCCTGGGGGGAAGAACTGACAGCTTTGGAATAGGCCATGGTTATTACGTATGAATTCTGGGCACTTTCTCCTTTGTCTACTCTTATGCATCATCAAGCAAAACTTGACGACTTCCTTAAAAAAAAAAGAGAAAGCAGTTATTAGTGGGGTCTAATGACTTTCCTGAAGTCACAGAACAAAGACACTAATCTAGTTCATGCATCTCACGCTCCTGGGAAAGACCCAGAAAGATAAAGAGACTCATGCAAAGGGAAATGTCAGAATTTTAAAATAAGCAATAAATCATTAAAACAATAGTTATTTTTCAGAAACAATTATGAGAAACATAAACACAGAAATAAACCAAAATAAGAACTGATATGCAAAATTGCACAATGGCCTGTTGAGTTAGGAAGTGAAGGGCAGGGGAAGCCCATGATTTCAGACCAGCCTATGTGTAGCATGCCTTGGCATTCAGGACAGGCTTCCCCAAGACAAGCTAGGTGTTTGCCTAACATGGCAAGACTGGAGAGAGTATAAGGAGGAAGGGAGTAACTTTGATTAAACATCTGCTGTCCCACATTTCTCTCACTCATCTGTTTGCTCATTTGAATGAATTATTAAGGTCATGCTACACGCCATGTACTGTTCTTGGTGCTGCTGATAGACAAATGAGTGTGACCTGGTGCCTTCTCTTGCGAAGCTCGTCATTCAATGTGGAAGACAGACAGGTGTCCGGGTAACTATGTTCCAGGGTGATACATGCTAAAGGAGAAGTCTGCAGATATTTTCTTGGAATGCCCTTGGAGAGGTCTGAACCTGCCAGAGTTGGGGCACGGGATGCCAGACAGAGGATTCCAGGCATAGCATCCTATACCAGGCACATGAGATGCCAGGGACAAGAGTGAGCATGAAGACCGAGAGTGAAGAGTAAACCAGGCAAAGGAAGGGCGTGTGTGAAGGTCCAAGGCCCAGGGTGCAGGGGAGCATTCCAACGTTCCAACCTCTACACTTTTTTAGGTACTATAGGAAGACGGGAGGGACCTTAAGTGGCAGACACTTTCTCCACCTGGGATCAAGTTTCAGAATGGTGCTTTGGATATATCCTTTTCCCTGGAGAGAAACTCTTTGAACTGGAGAAGGCTCAGGAATTGTCAGGTTCAGCATGGATACCACGTAGGCAGCTGCTGGCAGGTCAGGATAATGCCTTCATCCCCGGACAACGGGAGCCAGGAGAGGTTTCAGCAGGACAGCCTCATGGTCAGGTTTATGCTTCAAGGAGACCATAGTGACAACTATATATGAAATGGATTGGGGTATATAAGAGATCAGTTGACAACCCCAGGTAGAAGTGAAAGAGACTCAAAATAAGGAGTGGTGGTGGAGAAGCAGAAAAATTGAAGGGTTGAATGCATATTAAGAAGGTAAAATGGCAGCCCTTAATGGCCACTTTGATTGGGGACATGAAGGGAAGGAGCTCAACTGCATGACCCAGGTCTAGATTGTAAGGAATGGAGCGATGGGTGGTTCTATGTATGAAGAGCAAGGAAGTTTTGAGGGGATACAGAAGATGATGACTACAGTTTTGGGTGTGTTAATGAGGCTTCCAGTTGGACGTATCCACATTTGGAATTGAGGAGAGACCTAAACTTGGAAGTTGTCATAACCTAGATGAAGGGATTTGAAGCAGGCCCTGTCACTGCCCCACCAATACTCCCTGGCCCACCCAGAAGTTGCTTACATGTGGTTGCCATTCAGACCTGTGGTTTTCCGTGTCTCTCTGCCTGAGACATTCTCTGGTTTTGTCACTGACCGGCACCTGCACAGAAGAGACTGAACGTTATGGGAGGTGACCCCTCAGGAACAACCCTCAGTTTTCGAGGGAGGGACACTGTTAGATAAATACCCATTTCCTGGCCCCTTGGGGAGCCCATCTGTGTGCATTCCATGCCATTGTTCCTCAAAGTTGAGCCCAACCTTTTCCCCTGGAGAGATTGCTAAAACTCAGATTCCTAGCCCTTCTCCAGAGACTCTGAGTTATTAGGCCTGGTTGGGAGGGGAATAAGATTTGCGTTTCTATGCACATCAAAACCACAATGAGATATTATCTCACCCTAGTGAGAATGCCTATTATTAAAAAGACAAAAAATAACAGATGCTGGTGAGAATGTAGACAAAAGAGAGCTCTTATACACTGTTGGTGGGAATGTAAGTTAGTACAGCCACTATGGAAAACAGTATGGAGATTTCTCAAAAAACTGAAAATAGAACTACCATTCGATTCAGCAATCCTACTACTGGGTATTTATCCAAAGGCAAAGAAATCTGTGTATCGGAGAGATACCTGCACTCACATGTTTAGCCTAGCACTACTCACAATAGCAAAGACATCAAATCAACCTCAGTGTCCATCAATGGACCAATGGATAAAGAAAATGTGGTATACATACACAATAGAATACCTTTCAGGCAAAAAAATAAAAACAAAAGAGTGAAATCTTGTTATTTGCAGCAACATGGATGGAACTGGAGGTCATTACATTAAGTGAAATAAGCCAGGTACAGAAAGATAAATACCACATGCTCTCACTCATATGTAAGAGGTAAAGAAATTTATCTCATACAGAATAAACTTATGGATACCAGAGGCTGGAAGGGTGTGAGGGTGGGAGGAGGAAATGAAGAGATGTTGGTGAATGGATGCTAACATATAGCTGGATAGAAGAAAAAAGTGCTAATTATCGACACTAGGCTAGGGTGAGAGTCCTTAGCAAAAATATATTGTTTATTTCAACATAGCCAGAGGAGAGGACTTGAAATGTTCCCAACACATAGATACCGAAGGTGATGGATACCCCAAATACCATGATTTGATCTTTACACATTACATGCATGTAACAAATACTCACATGTATCCCATAAACATGTAAAATATTATGTATCAAGAAAAGGTTTTTTTTTTTTTTTTTTTAATTTGTATTTCTAACAACCTCTGTTTTGCAGTATCTCTCAGCACAAACCCAAGGGGTCATTCCCAGTTTGCAGGAGAAGTAACTCCTGTTTCTCACTTTATTGATTTTCTGTCTTCCCTGTCTCCCCTTCCTCTTATCCAGCTTCTTGGGATCACACTCCAGATGAACTACAGGCACCCAAATCCTTGTCTGAGGTCTGTTTTTGGCCAATCCTAAACATGATAGCCACTGAGGCCCCTGTCTTATGTATAATAAGGGGATACTTAGGGAAACTATCTCGAAATTGTCATCCAAATTGGGACACACGGGCATGCATGAGGGGCACTCAGGGTAACACGGCAGCTTGGGGATTGTGCCTGATTTCTGTTCCCCCCTTAGAAATATTTCCATCACAGCACCATTCACAGTAGCAAAGATATGGAATCAACCTAAGTGTTCATCAGTGGATGAATGGATAAAGAAAAGGTGGTGGATATACACAATGGAGTAGTATGAGGCCATAAAAAAGAATGAAATCTTGTCATTTGTGGTAACATGATGGCATTGGAGATAGGATATTCACAGAGAGAAGGATGTAAATTTCAACAAACTTGGAAGCCTGGCTTACTGATTGATATGGTCTAGCAGTGTCCCCACTCAAATCTCATCTTGAATTGTACCTCCCATAATTCCCATGTGTTGTGGGAGATACCTGGTGGGAGGTAATTGAATCATGGGGGTGCTTTTTTCCCATACAATTCTCATGATAGTGAATAAGTCTCATGAGATCTGATGGTTTTATAAAGGGGAGTTCCCCTGCCCATACTCTCTTGCCTGCCACCATGTAAGGTGGGCCTTTGCTCCTCCTTCACCTTCCACCATGATTATGAGACCTCCCTAGCCATGTAGAATGGTGAGTCCATTAAACATCTTTTATAAATTACCCAGTCTTGGGTATGTCTTTATTAGCAGCATTAGAATGAACTAATACACTGATCTATGATGTTAAGGTCTGTGGGAGGAAGTCTCAACAACCATATGGAGATGGGGCCCAGTTCTGTCTCTATTCACTGTACTTCCTGGACAGTAAGGAAACATTGGTTGTTGTGTAACTTTTGAGACATTAATAAAGCTTAGTTACTGTTATTGTTGTTGCTGTTGCTGCAACCATAATATTATATTATTATAGAAGCTTCAGGGAGTTATTGTTAGTTATTATCATTGTCATTGTTGACATCGTTCTATTGGGCCTTCAAAGAGTCTGCTCCTTGAAGAGTGATGCAAAATTCTATGCCTTTTTTTGAAGAAAAGGTCCACAACTTTTATCAAATTTTTCAAGAAACCTCCTAAGAGATAACCTTTGATTTAGAGGATAGTTTAAGTCCATGAGAATCAGTAAGATTGAATAGAGAAAAACAGCCAGGCACATAGCTCATGCCTGAATCCCAGTCCTTTGGGAGGCTGAAGTGGAAGGATTGCTTGAGCCCAGGGGTTCAAGACCAACCTGGGCAACTCAGGGAGACTCATCTTAAAAAGACTTATCTCTACAAATAATAAGTATTAAAAAATTGTTAGGCTGGGCGCAGTGGCTGACGCCTGTAATCCCAGCACTTTGGGAGGCTGAGGCAGGTGGATCACGAGGTCAGGAGATCGAGACCATCCTGGCTAACATGGTGAAACCCCATCTCCACTAAAAATACACAAAAAATTAGCCAGGCGTGGTGGTGAGTGCCTGTAGTCCCAGCTACTCGGGAGGCTGAGGCAGGAGAATGGTGTGAACCCGGAAGTTCAAAGTTGCAGTGAGCCGCGATCGCACCACTGCACTCCAGCCTGGGCGACAGAGTGAGGCTCCATCTCAAGAAAAAAAAAACCATCAGTCAGGTGTGGGGTGGCTAACTCTGATCCTGGCTACTTGGGAGACTAAGGCAGGAGACTCTCCTGAACCTGGGCCTTCAATGCTATAGTGAGCCATGATTGTGCCCCTGCACTCCAGCCTGGGTGTCAAAGGGAGACTCGGTCTCACACACACACACACACACACGAGAGAGAGAGAGAACAGTTCTGTGTGCAGATTGCTAAGACAGCAGAGTCGAGTTCACAGCCTGGAAGCAGCAACATACAATGATGAACAAGGAGAGGTGGTGGTGTGGATGGCAGAGAGAGGCATGTTCATAAAAGGAGAAAACTGCCAGCAGTGGAGGGCTGTCTAGAGAAAAAGGCAAGGATGAAAGCAGACCATGCTCAAGGCATTTCAGGAGGATGGTGAAGTCAGGAGGCATCCCAGGATGACCCAGGCACTGTAGGGAGTGACTGAGAAGAACGACAGTCCCAACAGAAGATGCCAACAACTCTTTCAACAGTGAGAGGGTTGGAGGAGACTCTGCAGCTAAAGGAGGGAGGTGGGATGGTGGGGAGGGGGAATAGTTTTCAAATGATGGAAATAAACACAACAGTGGAGCACAGTGTTCACAAAGGACATAACATCTCTTCATCTCTGCTTTAAATATGGAAAATGAGTCTCAAGGAGGTAAAAAAAAAAATGTTCAGTTTCACTTAACCCATTGATATGGTTTGGTTGTGTCCCCACCCAAATCTCATATTGAACTGTAACTCTCATAATTCCCATGTGTTGTGTGGGAGGGACGTAGTGGGAGATAACTGAATCATGGGGACAGTTTCCCCCATCCTGTTTTCGCGATAGTGAATAAATCTCACGAGATCTCATTGTTTTATAAGGGATTTCCCCTTTTGCTTCGCACTCACTTCTCTCTTCCCTGCCACCATGTAAGACATGCCTTCCACCTTCTGCCATGATTGAGACCTCTGTAGCCAAGTGGAACTGTGAACCCATTAAACCTCTTTTTCTTTATAAATTACACAGTCTCAGGTATGTCTTTATCAGAAGCATGAAAATGGACTCATACGCCCAAACTGGCTTCAGTCTGTCTCTCTTTGGAGCAACCTATCCATGGCATAATATTTCTTAACAGTGTTTGTAGTCACAAATATCCAACTTTCCATGGCTACCAAGCTAGATCAAATTCTTCCATAGGGTTCCTTGCCACCGTTTCATTACAGCCCTTTCTCAAGATCACTTTTCAGGGTGCAAGAACCCCAGGAAGGGGTAATTGCAATTGAAGTTTGTGGATGGATCTGGTGTCAGATGTCTCCCTCTGACTTAAGGCAGGAGACTGAAGGCACTGGGCACCTGGGGTAAAGCAGAGGAAGGGCCCAGAAAGCGGACAAGACAGACAGCCACCAAAGATGCAGTGCCACTGGAGTATTACCTCGATGGGACTTGCAGTAATGACACCCACGTTATGGTTCCTTCTTTTGTCCTTTGATGCCTTGGTGAGGTTGGGTCAGTGCAATGCTAGCAGCCTTCTCCAGAGGTCAGGGGATCTGCCAGGATGGGAACAGACAGTGAGTACTAGGCCCAGGCAAAGCCATACAGTGGGCTGGGCTGTGACCTACATGTCCATCTGTGGCTCACCTAGGGACAGCAGCTGTGGTTCATGAGCGAATGGGAATATTGCAGTCCTCACACCTTCCAGAAATCCGTCCTCTGCTTGTTCTCCATGCTGATTCAGGCTACAAAGAGCTTGGTCACCAAGACATGGGAAGATCGTGCAAGAGCGTGAAACAGAAGGACCACAAGGCTATAAGCAAAAACAAAGCCAAAATTCAACCACAGCAGAAAATCAACTGCTAAACTCTAAGAAAGGCTAGATCCCAGTGTGTGCTCATTGTCTCTGGAAGAATATATCTCTTCCCTGCTTGAAAATGCCCTGCCTCCCTGACCCTCTCCTGCAATTAACTTTACTGCAGAGGCAATGGAGTGAGGGAAGAAGTGATGGTAGAGACACAGAGGCAACACTGTAAACTGAGTAAATCCCTGATGCCACAGAGACAAGATGGAAATGGTGGCACCGTGATGGCAAGGTGACTTAGCAAGCCCAGAAGGCAACAGCCTGGCTTCATCCAGCAACAATCACACTGGTATCTGCCACAAAAAAGTAGGAAGGAAAATCGGGACTTGATCCGAATAAATCTATCAAATATCAAGTTTGGCATGAATAAAAATGCACCTAGTGTAACATTGACTTTTGTATATCTGAACTCCAAACCTAACCAGCTGGAATACCCTATTTTAAGTAGCATCCCATTCGACCTTCCAAAAGCAAGGCAAGTTTTAGCAGGTTGGAAGTCAGTGCCTTAAACAGTATCTTCTTCTCTGGATGCAAATGAGAGAAGTACTGATCTGCTCCACGGAAGAAAAAAAATCAGAACTAAGCCCCAAAAGCCAGACTCACAAAAAAATCAGTGTGATGGTTTCACTATCTAAAGAGTTATTGGCAAGTTAGTGGTCCATGTCCTGTGACCACATCAGTTCTGCTTTTCAAAGAATGTGTCAGTCCTACAGTCTTCACAGCTAGGAAGTACCAGGTGGTTATAGCCCATCAGAGTGCACGTGAGCTTGGGCAGTGGGCTTGGTTTCTGTCCAGGTTTTAAAGCTCATAATGAATGATGGTTGCCAATATGGGCTCAGACAGACCTGAGTCAGATTTCTACTCTGGGGCTTGGAAGCTGTCAGGAACTTGCTCAGTCCTCTCCCCTCCCACCATAGGCCTGTGACTCTGCCCTGGCTTGAAGGACTTTGTTACAGGCAGATGAGATAACAGCTGCAGACCTCTTGGCTCCATGTCTCTTCCCTCGTAGTTGCTCAGTAGCTAAGTGGATACCGGTTCTATTTTCCTCTGAATTTTCCTTACAATTTAATCATTAGCACGGGTCTCTCCAAAGAGCAATTTATGTTAAAGAATAATTTTAAGCCATTCAATTTGATTTTAATAGTCATAACTAGGCTGTGTCTAGTTTGTGATTTTCAAAGAAAACCAAACAGAAACACACCATTTAAAATGAGTTAAGCTGAAATGAGTCAATGAGTTAAGTTAAGTTGGATACATTTTGTATGTCATAGAAATGATGGGCAGGAACCAAGCTGTGGTAGGTTAGGGATGAGGTTAGAGACTAGAAAAGAAAGGAGAGTGAAGGCTGGGGTTCTGGTTTGGGAGAGAAGAAGGCTATTTTCAAGGTAGCCAAGGGGCTTAAGGAAATAAGACCATCTCCCTGCTATGCCCTGGGCCATCTTCCTCTGCCCATCAGTCCTGCTTGGGCCAGGTGGGCAGGATGAGGGTCCTTCACTCATCCGTGGAGTCACTGCAGTCCCTCCAGCTGAGCTCTTCTACCCCACCCAGCTTCTCCTAAAACTACCACTTGAGACAAAAGGAAAACATGATTTTCATCCAGATGAATGTGGTGTGTATGTTTTTTTAACTGTTGCTGAATGTCACATCAGAAATTAGAAGACCTAAAAATTAATTTTTACCAAACATACTCACTTCATTCTTTCTCACTGCATTAATCTTTTCTGTCTCATTCTGCTCTCACTTCCTGAACAAGAGGAGAAATATTAGATCCTTCAGTTTTAAAAAGTAAAAAGCCACGGACAGAAGCATGCCCTTCTCCTTTGGTTCTTAGCATTCTGGAATGCACCTGTGTTAAAATATGAAGAAATAAAACAAATATAAATTATGCATTTTCCAACTTAATTTAAAATGCATTATGCTCTGCTTTGTTCTCTGGAATTAGTCTTATTAAGGGGACAGATCTGTATGGATTAATTTTGAGTCAGTTTATTCACTTCTTTGTAATTCAGTGGCAAGGATTTTTGTCCCCAGGCATCAAATTAATTTATTTATTTTTTTACTGTAAGTAACACATACAAAATATAGACCTCTTTGTGTTATTTCTTTGTTTACCTGGCATGCAACATATTCTCATATTACGCTTCCACCAAATCTTAAATCTTCTCCCTTTAAAGAACAAAACTTTACCCATGATTTTTAAAGCAATGTAACCTTTGTCACAATATTGGAGTTGAACACAATAATAGCATTATTCTCTGGTTGTATTCATTTCCATTAGAGATCTTCATGGCCTCCCTCCAACCCAAACTCAAGGAGACCAGCCCCCAAGCCCCTGCCTCCTCAATAATTTTGTCAACATGTGAACTGATATTTTACGGCTATTTAAAATAGGTACCAAGTCATCATTCTTAAGTATTGTTTTAGTACAGTAATTCTTTGTTCCGCTTCGACATTTTAAATCTTTATATTTTTCCCCCCAACACGGAGCAAGAAAATTGTCTGCATTCTTAATTAGTCTTCTTTAAACAAAATATCCTTTCATATGCACTAATAAAGACTAAGGAGCCTTCCCCTCTTGTTTAAATAACTGCTTGCTGTAGTATAAAATTGTAAGAGACACGATGCAGATCAAGTTGCGGGCTTGAAGTGGGGAAGAGGAACAAGCCGTGCCATAATAAGCAGATTTTAATGATTTACTATAAATCAGCATTTTTGCCCTGTCAGTGAGATTGAAGAGGCAGACAGCTCCTCACATGTCTGCCGAGCAAATGCCTTCCTGATGAATCATGTGCACTGAATCACTGATCACAACATTCAAACGGCACATCCAAATAATGAGGCAAACACATACACAGGCTCCCGATGGCGGCTCCAAGGCAGCAGGAATGTATGTTTTCCGTTGTGTGGTCGTTAAATCCCTCGCATTGATCCTCCGAGGACTGCATGGAGGGTAATAGAAGTGTATATTACCCGGTTAACCGCTGATGCCCGACACACAGGCTGATCTCCATAAATGCTCTCCCCAACCCCCTAGACTTTTGATGAGAATCTAATCTGGTCTTAGCAGAAAGCAGAAAAAATAAAAATAAAAGACAGGCTGTAATAATGAACCTGAATGTAAAGAATCTGGCTGCAAAACCCAATAGAAATCGGAGTTAATTTCTGGGGGCTGGTCTTCCGATGTTGCCCTCCCAAGCCTCTGCCTCTGCTGTTTGCTTCCTCTGCTAGTGCCTAATATTCCCCAGTGGTAGTGCTTCCAGTGGGCAGGATCGCCCCTGGGAAGAGGAGTGCCATGCTTCTTGTTGGAAGGATGCATTTAGAAACTGACTATGTCTGGGCCCCTGACAGGACGGTGGTCTGGAGAGCCAGGCCCCTGGAGCAGACCCTGAGGCCATCCCTGACCTGGACTTGGAGATGTTCAGGAAGCCTTTCCAGCAGACCAGAAGCTTCCCTGATGGCAGCCTTCAGGACCTCACTCCTCTCGAGAGCTGCAGCCCAACATCAGCATCTCTCTCTGGTGCCGCTTGCTTCTTACTGTCTTTGTAACACTCATCCTCATGGACTGTGGCTTCCTCAGTTGCAAAATCATTGTTTTGACTTTTTTGGAAGCCCTTAAAATAACTTGTACATAGTACAGGTTTTGTCATCATCCACCCACCTCCATGAGTAATGAATGAATGAATGACAACCACAGAGGCCGAGTATTGGCCAGTCACACTCAGCCGGCTCTCTAGGACACCTCACTCAGAGAAAACGAGGACATCCTTGAGACTAAGACAATCAGTAACTCTTTGCCAGATCCTAACCCCACTCCCTCTGGCATCCAAAGCCCTGCTTTGGGGCCAGCTGGGAATCTACCAGCCCTGGTCCCACCTGTGGACTTACCTGACTGCCCAGTTGCTGTGGGGAAGATCTCCAAGGGAAGTCCCAGTTTAAGCTGGAGAGAAAAAGAGGGCGGCCTCCAACACTAGGGCATTTCCCACTGCATTCCCATATGTACCCCACATTCCATCCCAGCAGTGCTCCTGGAACAAAGATGGGGTCCCACAGTTACATTTGCTGCATCTGACTGGAATGCCCACTTCTCCCCTATTTAAATCTACGTATTGTTAAAAACAGAGCTCCCCTTCTTCCCTGAAGCCCTGTCTCATCTTGTGCAATGGAAGCAATCTCTCCCTTCTCTAAGCCCGATTATGCTTCAGATATTTCCTTTGTTCATTCATTGATTCATTCAATCAGCCTGCCTCACACCAGGAGATGCCCGGTCTCTTCTAGTAATGGTGAAAATAAGCGTGTCACCCTATGGGGTGGCAGAGACTGCACCGTCCATTCTTCAGTGCTCATTGAGCATTCGCTGTCTGCTAGGCACTGTTCTGGGCACGGTAGTGACCTAGTTGGGGCTGGACAGGTCCTTTTCAGGAGGCCACCAATCTGTGCTATCTATGTCTTCAATCAGAATCCTGCACTTAAAAGGGCCTCTCCTTGGTTTAATGTTCTAATGTCACTGTCACATTCATAACATTCGTGAAATTCGTAACAGTTTTCAAACCAGAGGGCCTGTATTTTCATTTTGTGAAATACTATAGCAGTCCTGGCTTCTATTTTGAAGGACTTGAATTCGGGGTGGGGAGTGGGAGGGAGATGAAAATAAACAAGTAAATGAGTGAACAAGACATGTCAGATGGCTCTGTGTGATGGGACGGAGAGTTGAAGGAGGGCTACTTCACATGGGGAAATTAAGGCAGGTTGGTGTGAGGAGGACTTCTGAGTGGAGCTGTGTGTGATGGGGGAATACAACCATAACCAGCATGAGATAAACCAGTTAACCTCATGAATGAAATGAGCCGATTACCCCCATGGGTTGCCTCAGTGATGGCTCAACCTTTCATTCTGTTCTGGATGCTTGGACTGGTGGGTGCCTTCCTTCTCTCACCCTAGAGGGAAATTGTTGGGATGTACAGTCCCCTGTGGCCTTCTCTCCTAGCCAGAGACAGGCAGACCATTAATGCCACCAGGAACAAGGAGCCAAACCCTGGTGTGTGCACTCTGGAACCCTCCAGAACCTCCTGGAACCTTCTGGAACAGAAACCTCACCTTCCTCCTCCTCCCCTGGCAGCCTCAACCCCTAGGCCCCCTGGGTCTTCTCAGTTCCTCTGTCCACCTGACTTTGCTCACGAATCTTCCATAGGAGATGCAGAGTCCTACAGACAGCCTTGAGAGACTCGTGCCCAGGAGGTGCTCTGTCTGTGGGTCTAAGGTTTAGGAAAATGGTGCAGACCAGCCAGTGCTTGTGAATTTCCTCTTCTCCTTGGGTCTCCAGCCACAGGCCCTGCTGTGGTGTCTCAGAGCGCCCTGATGGGTTTGCATTACAGCCTTTAACAGCAGCCTTCCTTGGTCAGGTAAGTCAGGTGTGAATTCTTTTACACAGGACTCATGCTTCCTTTAGGTCTCTGGGGAGGACGGGAGTGTGGGGACTGGGGCCAGAGCTGTGCCCTCCCGCAATGGCCTCTCCCTGCCCTGTTCAGGGACCTCTCCTGCCATAGGCCAGCTGTCTCCTGGAGAAGACAGAGAACCAAACGACCCATCATCCCACTCGGCCAGGAGGACTTAAGATGACAGATTAGTGCAGCACCAAGCACAGTGGCTGGCACAGGAGACCCTTGTCACCTCCTCCAGGCTGTCTTCCTTCAATAACAGGCTCCATCGTGGTGCTTGGGTACTCCCGCATCAGTCACTGATTCTCTGCTGTGGCACACTCCTGATGAAATTCAACAGTTGGGACAAATAGGTTAGAAAGAAAGCTTTCTGGGGGCAGAGACCTTCGGTGCCACAATGCTTACCTGGACCTGATACTCAGCAGGTGTTCCTGGGAAGGTATGCGGAAGGGAAGGAAGGGGATGGCGTGGTACGCACAGCGGCAGCACACAGGCTGTATGTGGGCAGCGCCCAGGAAGGAGGTGCGTGAACACAAGGGCTGACACCGAGTGCTGTGCAGTTGAAAGCCACAATGTAATTATCCACCCAGGAAAAGAGGGTCCCCTCCCATGGGACTGCCATCCATGTGAAGAGAAGGAAAATAAACTCATTCGAGGTCAATTTAAAGGTTAAATGGAGGTCAACCGGGGAGGGGGGAACTGAGACCATCCCTGTGGATGGGAGCAGTTGTGGCTACTCACTTAGGACTTTAACCTTTGGCTTTAGCATTCATCTGAAAAAAAAAAAAAAAATTATGAAGCAGATAATTGGGTATTAGTAGACATACCATTTTAGCCATCTTAGAAAATAAAAAATAAGAGTGATCGTGGATCCAGTGGCAGTTACTTTAGAAAGATAGTAATGTGTAATTCCCAGTTTCTCAGACTGTAACTTCTGCACTTACCGCTAATTTCTCCACTGCTCCAATTGCAGTGTATACATTTAGTTTAGAATTTATCATCACCGTTTGTGTATATTACGCCAGCAGCATAATCCATCCTCATGAAGCTAATGCTCAGCATTAGGAAAATGGACTCCGTATGGAGCCTGCCAGACTCTGGCCTCAACACAGACCGAGTTGCCGGTTCCTGGGCCCCCACTGCCCCCACCCCAGAGTATATGTGGCATTATATTTTGTGCACTGTCTCTCCAAATGGCACAGTCTGATTTCTGCAAGTTGCTGGTGTCCATTGTCTGTGCATGTAAAAATCAATGACCTACATAAGATTTTGATTTTGCACGGGGAATTGAGAGAGAGACACAGAAAGAAACACCGAGAGAGTGAGAGAGAGAGAAATGAGATGAGATGCAAATGGAAAATAATGAAACAGTCATGTTAAGAAATATATTAGCATGTTGGACTCAAAAAATATATTTCCAAGAAGATATCCTTTTTTTTTTTCTTCCAACAGGAACATATTTAATTTCATGGTCATTTGATTAAAACAGTTAATTGTATTAATGTGTTATTGAGCTGAAAGTGCTGGTCATTTCAGGATGGACGCTCACTCGGGCGCAGAGAACAAAACCTCGTAATTCCAGGGCTCTTTGGGAGCCGGTGGAACTAGGACCTGCTATTGAAACCTCTCAGTGGATATTCAATCCTTGTTTTTATTTTCTTAAAAGAGAGAGAGAGAGAAAAAAAAGCCTCAAACTGCTGATTTCTGCAGAAAAATCTGCAAATGAACTGTTCTATTAGCACAAACATACCAAAGTCTTTAGAACCCCTCTCTTCAAAAGCATAATTAGGTATTTATTTCAGACATACTAACATCTTTGCAGTAGCTAATAAGATGCAGCCCATTTGAATATTAATATAATAAATGATTAAATTAAACAGCAAGATTCAGACTCAGAAATAGCCTTTATAGGTCCCAGGGGGTCACTAAAACTGTTTCCATTTCTTCCTACAGTTAACATAGTGCAAGGGACAGGAATGCATAGAGCAATATTTGTCTTATGAAACGCGGAGTTTTATATGGTGCTATTCAGTTTTATTACTCCACAGTTTGAGTCTGGGGCCCAGAGTGAAGTCACCATGCTGTGGTCTGACAGCCCCCTTCCTGTCCCACAGCTTGCTGGCATTCCAGAGATGCTCCACTGCTTGGCAAAGAGTCCTCTCTGATAGTCTCCATACCAATAGGTACTCATGCAGCTGGGCACAAAGTAAACTCATAATACGATTAAAGGAAACAAAGGCAAAACCCAAAACCAACTGACTCTGCATACCAAACTGCCCAGGGTTTATTTTGTGTGTCTACATGGGTGTGTTTCTCGACTCCACTGAGCGCAGCGTGTGTGTGGCGGGGGTGGAGGTGAGTAGGGGGCCTGGCTGAAAGGCCACACCCAAAACTGGGGTGTGGGCTGAAGCCATATGCACCAGGATGTGGGCAGGCTCTTCATCTCTCAACTAGGAGGGACCCTTACCCGCCCACTTGAAGTGCACAAAAAAGAATAGGCAAAGTCCGCAATCATAATTGCCGATTATTCCAATAAAGGTGTTTCCCTTTTTAAATGAGTTCATGAAAACTGCACAGTCTCCAAATCCCATGAACCTGAGATGTGTTAATAAACATCTGGCCATGGTTTTTGCTTAATTAGCATTCTCTAGTTTGGACAGAAGTCTGTTTATGTAAAACAAAACACACACACACACACACACATACACAGATTGTGTTTTGTAAGCCACAGCCCCTCAGAAATCCAAAACGAGCCTCCCCTAATGGTCGGAGAGAGATTTGGGTCTTTCCATACTCCTATTTGTCAACTGAGCAGCAGAAAAGAAAAGATACTTGGATCTGCATGTCTAATTTTATTATGCAAGTCTCAGATCCAGTATCTAATAACTTGATATAGTCGTGCTGTTTCAAAATATTCACATTTTTGGAATAGAAGATATTGAAGCTTGCAGGTCAGCTTGCATTAAATAGAAAACAACACAAACCAACCTCAAGCATGTCCACAGTCCACGTTATTATTATCCACAGCCAAAAATCTCCCAGCCCCATCTCTCTAAGGAGCAGCGTCGGCAGGGAGGTAATGGATAAACCGTAACCCGGCTTGCAAGGCTTTACTGTCTAAATTAGATAAAAGAAAAGTAGGAAGAAAACTCAAAGATAAGTGGTACAAAGTAAATCAAAACAAATCATCTTACCAAACTTTATTCACATCTGATACCATTTTTAGAAATTAAGGTCAGTTTTGTGGAACTAATAGGAAGTTATACCTATATATCTTGGACACCATGACAATGCCGGGGTGGAAGATTTATACACCATGGTTGCAGATGCAGAAGAAAGATATGAGAGATCAAATGGAAGTGCATGATAACAAATGAAAAATGGTCCCCACAGCCCATAAATTAATTGAGAAAAGAAGGTTGTCATTATTCGAACATGCTTTAAAATAAGGTATGGAGTCCAGGTGGCTGAGGATAGATAGGCCCACAAAGTTTGAGTAATTGATGACTTAAAAATAAAACAAGATCTTAAAGAAATGAATCACATTGGGCAAGTTAGAGGAGGAATATTATAAGAGAAAAGATGAGATTAAAAAAAGCACACAAAGCAAAAATGAACCCCACATCTCTGGAACCATTAAAGCCCCATGAAAGCATAAAAGAAAAAGTGAGTTCCTGGGGATTCAAAAATGGGGGAGAGGGCAAGAAGGGGGGCACGTCAGAGGCAAAACTAGTATGGCTACATTTCAGACGCTATTTCATTAACCTATTCAGCTTTGTTCTGGCTCTTCTGTTGCAAACATATGTCTTTTCCTGTCTTCATTTTTTCTATGGTATCTAAATAGGGCTGCCCTAAGGTGGCCACCAACGTTGCAAATAATAGTTTTCTGCCGCTGCCTCTTGAGCTAATCCCCCACTAGAAAATTCAGAAACAATTTGCCTCTGGTGTACCTGTGTTGGAGGGGGCGGGGTGGCTGGCAACTTGAGAATTTTCTTGGGGAGGTGGGATTTGCCAAACAAGCAAACTCAATTGATTTTCCACAGGCAGAGTAGACCAGAACCTTCCCTGAGGAGAGGATATCACCACCTAGATAAGCACATCTCTTTTCCTGCCAACTGCAAATGGGAAGAAGATGCTGGTCTTCAGTACCTTCTCCTGGAAATGGCATTTCTGCTGTATCCAGATGCAAAATGAGTTTGAAAGGAACAGCAATTGCTCTCTCCCTCCTTCCTTCCCTTTTTTCTTTCTTCCTTTCTTCTTTCCTTTCTCCCTCCTTCCCTTCCTTCTTTGCCCCCTCCCTCTCTTCTTCCTTCCTTCATCTCTTCCTCCTTCTCCCTCTCTCCTTTTTACTTTATCCCTTCCTTCTTTGCTTCCTCCCTCCTTCCTCATTTCTTCCTTCTCTCCCTCCTTCCTTCCTCCTTCCCTCCTTCTTCCTTCTTTTCTTCCTTCCTGTCTTCCCTCTTTTTTTTCTGGCTTTTTTCTGTTTCTTTCTTTCTTTCTTTCTTTCTTTCTTTCTTTCTTTCTTTCTTT